>NW_014577065.1:894389-915934 GCF_000485595.1 Priapulus caudatus | reverse complement strand
ACAACGACGACGACTACTGCAACAAGGACAACGACGACGGCAACAAGGACGACGACGACGACAACGACGACGACTACTGCAACAAGGACAACGACGACGGCAACAAGGACGACGACGACAAAAACGACGACGACTACGGCAACAAGGACAACGACGACGACGACGACGACGACGACGACGACGACAGCGATGACCTAATCAACGCAACAGGCGTGAGCGGTTATGCGCTGTGCATCTGGCATTTGCATTTCGCAGATCACGCGCATGAAGCCGGTACGTGTGGCACGAGGGCAGTCGCACGACAAGTCAAACTATAAGATGTTTATTCGCATCTGTATTCTTGTTTCGTGGCGCTGCACGAAGCGCTGCAGATTACATTCGACATTTGTTCACGCGCCAGACAGAATATGGCGTTGCGTAGGAGGAAAAGAAAGTGCGTGATATATATATATGTTAACTGAACGCAAATTTCCCGATATCTCTCCTTGTATATATATCAGGAGTATCCCTATTATCTACTCCTGATAATATATATATATATATATTATTATTATTACTCACACACGTGTGGCTTCCTTGCATCGCGCGCGATCAAAAAGTGTGCATTATGTGCCTACACGTAAACCCCACCTCCCCGTAAATTTCTATCTAGCCTGCCTGCCAGTAATAAGGTCGATCAATTGCCTTCAAACCCGGTGCGGGCAGCTGGCATGTCAATATTAACGTTCTAGATGTGGGGTAAATAGCCAACTACAAGCTAAGATCTTTCTTAAACATTCGGCAGGTTCGCAGCGGTGGTAGGTGGCGGCCCACGACATCTGACATTCTTGCTAATTTAGTATGCAAACCAGCGTGTCACTGCACGTCACGACTTCCTCTTCCTTCTTTCTCTTTTGCATGCCCCATTTCTTTCTCTCTTGTCTGCCTCCTTTTTTTCCACCTCTCGATTCCTTCTCAACTTCCACGTCTTGATACATTTCCTTCTTTTCTACCTTCTCATTTTTTCTAACCACTTTCTCTCTCTCTCTATCTCCCTGACTTTGTCTCCCACGATCTATCTCCCTTTCCCTCTCTCTGGCGCCCTCTCTTTCTTTTTCCCGTTCTCTCTCCCATACGCTCACTCCCTCGTCATCCCTTCGCATTTCCTTTTCAACGATTTCGCAATTTCGCCGCGTGTGTGCGTGCTAAACATGGTGCATTCATCACGCCGAGACGCGGGCCGCTAGCCTAGCCCTCGCCATCACCGCTCTCTCTCTCTCTCTCTCTCTCTCTCTCTCTCTCTCTCTTCTCTCTCTCTCTCTCTCTTCTCTCTCTCTCTCTCTCTCTCTCAGATACTCCTTGCCTGTCCTGCTCTGTTCTGTCTGTTCTTGGTCCTGCTGTATGTCTCTCTCTCTCTCGATTCACACTGCATTGAACGCTGTAAATTCGCCAAACTGTTTTAATGGCTCAGAGTGACAAACTAATGCTGTGCGTACTCTGGCTCTCTCTCTCTCTCTCTCTCTCTCTCTCTTTCTCTCTCTCTCTGCTACTCCTCTCTCTCTCGCTCTCTCTCTCTCTCTCTCTCTCTCTCGCTCTCCTACATTTTGCTCTCTCGATCTTTCTCTCTACCTCTTCCCCTCTCTTTTCCTCACTCTCCCTTTTGTTTTCCCCTCTACAATTGCTGCCACAAGCTTCGTGGTCGTGAATTCACGCATTGTCGAGCTACATAGCGCAGACGACTAGCGTTGATCGAGTATTTCAACGACACGCGTCCGAATCGGCATAATTAAAAATTTTCGCGCCGGCGGAATTAATTCCGAGGTGATGCATCTCATTCTACGACCGCGGGGAGGATGCAGGCCAGCGTGAGGCCCGCTTCTCCCCCCTCCCGCTCCACCACCGCGTCCCTACACCCATCAGCTTACGCTCACCCCCGTGCGCTCCGATCCCGTCGCGAACGCGTGCCCCACAAGACCGGCGCCTCATTACGTCTGCTACAACGGTGCGCGTGCGTTCCCCGGTCCGATTATGCAAAGTACATTTTAATATTTTCGCCGCGACGAAATATAAGCACATTTTAATATTTCCACGCGAGCGCGGGCCACAATACAATCGGGCGGTGAGCATTTTCCGATTCGGCCGCACAGATAAAGGCCCTGCTGGATGGCAGCCGAATAATCGCACATCGGGCCATAGTTTTGCATTTTGAAAAATGACTCGCTTTACATGCAAATAGTCGAAATATGATATGTGTGGTGATCAATCTGGCAGCTCATTGTATGGTGAAATTTCAAAAGTTGACAGCAAGAAACACATTCATAATGACGGCAGAATGAGATTGCTGCGCTCGGGGATGTGGCCATTACCATATGCATTACGGACGGTGTGAAAATGCCAACCGTTTCCCACACTCGCTCTCTCTCACTCACTCACTCACTCACTCACTCATTCGCTTGCGTTCCCTCTCACGCACAAGCACGCGCCCGCACGCACGCACAAGGATACTTTCTTTTCATTCATACTTTCATTCACCACCACGAACGCAAACAAAACGAATCGCACTTGAAATTAGGCGATTGCGTTTGATCGAACTTTGAGTCGATTTAATACCGCGGTCTCCCGCACCCATCCCGCACTCCTCTATATCTCTCCCGGCCCCATCTCTTTCTTTCCCTTCTTCACCTCTCTTCCCGCTCTCTCTCCTCCCTCTTAATTCTCTTTCTATTCTCCTCCATTTTCTCTCCCCTTTTCGCTTTTTCTCTCCCTTCTCCACCTCATATCTCCCCATTCTCTCTCTCTCTCTCCCCCCTCTCACTTCTCTTTCTGTTCTCCTCCCTTCCCCCTCTCCCAATCTCTCTGTTTTCCTCTCCTCTCTACTCCCTCCCCTCCCCCTCTCTATTCCCTCTCCTCCCCGCCTCTTCCCGCGCAACTGAAGTCGTCCCGCCCGCACGTTTAGAAAAACGAATCTTCTCGTCTGCATCGTTGCCGCTACCGGTGCGCGAGTCATGACCGGATGTTACGTCATGCCGACACGGCTGCTGAGATGCCGTGGAGTTTCGAGCGTGTACGTACAAGGGACACGACGTACTCCGTACCGCGGGAGGGCGCGCCGGGCGGGGAGCGTCTCCGCGCCATAGCAACGCGCGGCTGCCTCGCCGCGGTTCTCTCGTCGTCTGTCCGCGCCCGCGCGACACGCGAGACGCGGCGAGATCACAAATGCCAATCACGTGTCAGGTGAGATCAGTTTGCTCGTCGGCGCGTCCATTACGGCGGGTCTTTCAGCGGACTCGCGATGCGCATTTTCATTACCTGAACAAACGCGAGCGTCGGCGCGGGGAGAGTGACGCGAGCGGCTGTGACGTAGTGCAACAGAAGAGCTGCTGCGCCGACGTCGGCGAGTCTGCGTGCGTGCGTGTGTGCATGTGTGCCCGTGCGTGCATGTGTGCCCGTGCGTATGTGTGTGCCCGTTCGTGCGCCATGTGTGTGCCCGTGCGTGCGTGCGTGCGTGCCCGTGCGTGTGTGCCCGTGCGTACGTACGTATGGGCGTGTGCGTACGTGTGTGCCCGTGCGTACGTATTTGCGTGTGCGTACGTGTATGGTTGGCCACAGTGGACAAAAATCAAGAATACATGACTACATATTATATGCCCGCATATAATCGACCAATGGGAAGCGAGGAATATATGCCCGCATATAATCGAATAGCTGCATTATATGCCCGCATATAATCGGAGCCAATCAAATCAAAGGAATTATGTCCACCATAAATAACTTCCGTCCCCGTTTTACACTTCCGTCCCCGTTTTACAATTGCATAATGTATTGGACTGGTATCCGGCCTCACGCTCTGCTACACAATGTACACGCTCTGCGACGACAGTTCGGCCGCGAACCAGTCTAGCCAGACGTGAAAATCTCAGCGGGCGCAGGCCATAGCATAATTTGCAAGCGCTAGCATACATGCCATTACATTGTATCAAGCGAACCAGACAATGCGTCTAGACGGTGATTTTTGGGACGGATGTGGTCAAAACGGGGACGGAAGTTATTTATGGTGGACATAATTCCTTTGATTTGATTGGCTCCGATTATATGCGGGCATATATTCGATTATATGCGGGCATATATTCCTCGCTTCCCATTGGTCGATTATATGCGGGCATATAATATGTAGTCATGTATTCTTGATTTTTGTCCACTGTGGCCAACCATATACGTGTGTGCCCGTGCGTGCGTGTGTCCATGCGTGCGTGGCCGTGTTTGTGCGTACGTGGCCGTGTTTGTGCATGCGTGCGTGCGCGCATGGGTTCGCCTGTGTCAGCGCGTATGTACGTGCGTGTACCTGTGGCAACATGCGTGCATGCGCGCGTGCGTGCGTTGGCTTTGCGTTCTTCGTAGCATTCAAAATTAAAGTGCTTGAGCAGCGATATTGGTTTTGCGTATGCATAGATAGATAGGAATGCATCGCGGAATGCATGATGTCACACAAATGTGCAGCGCAGATAATAAGATTGAATCGGATGAATGCGCAGAACAAAAGTGGCTTTATGCATTTACGGTAGACGTTTAGTAGCCATGTGGCGTTTTTTCCTCCCTGTGTCTCTGTGTGTCTGCGTGCGTGCGTACGATTGCATGCGTGTGTGAAATGGGTTAACACAAAAACCTGGCCGCAAAGTTTCACCCGTGCGCGCTCCTGCTGTTTGTTGCCAATGTGACTACCGCGAAGGGTGTCTGCTAAATTAATTGATAATTAGCATTTTAATTAGTCAAGAGTCGTTAGCCACCCTCACACACCTGACACTGGGAATATGTCTTTGCTTAAATCATAATCAGCTTTCAGGTCAGGCTAAGTTCTGACATAAAAAGGGCTCAAATGCATTTTAAACGTCTGCGCTTATCAGCTTCCATTGACAAATGATTTCCCCGCCAATTAACACTATCTCCGAGAAGTCGGTAATTAGCCAAGCATGTCAGGCTCCTGCACTAATTAACATTCTCGCAAAGTCTTACGATAAAGCAAAGAATCATTAGTCAGCGCTGGTGGGAATTTGAGCATCAAACCCGGGGGATAATGAGACGCATTAAAACCAATTTATGAAAGGAATTAGCCTTTCCACGAGAATTTATAATTGGGCGTATATCTGCTAGGAAATTTACTTTGCGCGCGGCGGGAGTGTAGCGCCGTGGGTCCAGCCACGAGCGACACGACACGCTGTGATGTCACACGACACACTGTGATGTCACACGACACGCTGTGATGTCACGCGCCATGCCAGCTGCTTGTCACCACTCGTATGCCATACGCCAGCTGGCAAGGATCGCCCGGCAACAGCTCGTGGCGATATGCCATGCGCTGTCAACGCCGTATGCTATGCACCAGCTGGCAAGGATTGCCCAGGCAACAACGCCTGGCGACCTTGCCAGTTGTTAGAGCACTGCAGCATCGTACGCTTTGCCAGCGGAGCGCCAAAACATTAGCAGAAACATACGCCAAGCTAGCTAGCATATAATATCGGGGTGTTGCTATCCCCCGGGCGTGGAGGGACAGTCACGTGATACAGTTGACGTATACTTCAAAGTCCAAATCTTCCACAGAAAGATTCCACAGTCATACTTCCGTACTAGACATGGCCTTATATCCCTAACCCTAACCCTAACGCTAACCCTAACCCTAACCCTAATCCTAACACTAGTGCTGCCACATTGCGGTACTGTCCCTCCACGCCCGGGGGATAGCATTTCCCATAATATCGCTGGCAGCCCGCTATAGTGGTGCCAGCTAGTGAGCATCGCTGACACCATGTCATGCAAGTCGATAAAGAACACCAGCAGCGCGATGGTCTTGGCTGCTGACCGCGTACCTACACCGTCTTCCTTGCTGGGAAGAGAAGCAGCATTGGCAGCTATATGTTTACTGCACGCGATGATGGTAATGTTGCCCGAATGCTGTTATGTTTTTAAAAGATGTTGCCCAATTAAACGTCGATAATTAATTCAGTTACATAACACGTTGATAGCATGCACGAACTATGAACTATAAATGTATATACATATATATAATTATATATATATATATATACATATCTAGAGTAAAAATTCTAGTGTACGGGAGTATGACACCCCGAAAGACAACCGGGCGATTTCCTTTTACTATCCTTGGTCTACCTATGATTTATTATGCGTAGCTTAATAAACATGACTCCAACATTTTCCTCAATTTTCCATTTCCCATATAATAGTCACAATCCAGAAGGGTAGACTAAAATCCATGGAATTTTGACAAACTACGACCTCGACATTACTCAACAAAATGAAAGTGAAATCTTTTCTATTACATGACAAACATTGTCGTAAACATGAACATAATATGACGTTCGGCAGGAAGTTCGACAAGATTTAAGGGTTTTATACGATCTGTACGTTTTGCCAGACCTGATACACCGTCTTTTTCTACTGATTCAAACTTTCTTTTGCTGCACATAGTGGGTTCCATTGAAAGCGAGAAACAGCTAGTGTTTATGTGAGGTGACAGCAGTGCTTAGCAGGCAATATTCGTCCGTATTTCATTGCACATGACATGCTCTTCTTCACAATGTGGTAACTTTCGCTGGTATCAATCCAGATCATAGGCAGTATCGCAAGGGTACACAAGATATCAGCCAGCCAATGCACCTCGGTCACGGTTAGCATAGTTTTATCACTACTAATGCCGCCTGTTTAGTGAGCTTATTGTCTCCTTTTGTGATTAATATGGTGCAGTTACTATCAATAACACGCTGGTTACAGCTGAAATCACACGGGCAATGGCCACATTGCCTTAGTTGTGGCCCACACAGCACGTGTCATTCGCAACATCACCAGTAAACTGGCAATATCACCTGTAAACTGGCAATATCACATGTAAACTGGCAATATCACCTGTAAACTGGCAATATCACCTGTAAACTGGCAATATCACATGTAAACTGGCAATATCACATGTAAATTGGCAATATAACCTGTAAACAGGCAATATCACCTGTAAACAGGCAATATCACCTGTAAACTGACAA
This sequence comes from Priapulus caudatus, assembly GCF_000485595.1. Classification (NCBI taxonomy): domain Eukaryota; kingdom Metazoa; phylum Priapulida; class Priapulimorpha; order Priapulimorphida; family Priapulidae; genus Priapulus; species Priapulus caudatus. Next base: position 908,903 of record NW_014577065.1, on the reverse strand, counting down.
TATCGCCTGTGTGGTTTCTGTTTCGTTACGGTTTCGACTCGGCTAACACTGCCCGGTCGCTGCAGATACCAGCCGGTCGCTGCATGACGATATCGCGCGACCAGCACTCGGCACTGCCTCCATCACGCGGCCGAGCCTGCGACGAATGTCAATGTCGCTCATCAGCGACAACAACGTCGTTGCTTATGCGCGACACTCGCGACAATAACTCGTCGCTAATTGACAAGTATCTGCGCTCTATAGCCGCGATAAATCTCCCGAGCAAGGGCGGCGACGTCGTCGGTGTCGACGCACGCATGCGGCGATGTCGCCCGTGTCGACGCGTGCATGCGACAACGACAACGTGCATGCGGCGACGTCGTCGGTGTCGACGCGTGCATGCGACAACGACGTGCATGCGGCGACATCGTCGGTGTCGACGCGTGTATCGTGTAGTAGGCGACGCGCCGGGATAGCAGGCGAGAGGCAAACGACGGAGACGGCGTCTCTATCGTTGGCCGCTCTCGTTCGAGCGCGGAGGAGAGAACGGATACTCCGCTCATTAAGAGCTGGACGGTGCGACGCGACCGCAGATCGGACGAGAAAACTAGAAATCTAGGGGCCCGTTGTCAGAAACATCGTAAAGTTAATGCTAATGTTAATGCTAAGATAACACTTACGACTAATGTTAAGACTAATTTTGTTTGTCAGCAGTATGGCGCTGGTGCGTACTGATCGAATCGAAGCTATGATGGAATACTGGGGGGCTCCCGTTGTCAGAAATGAAATTAAGTCTTAACCTTAGCCCTAAACATTAACTTTTTCTCGTAGACTGTTGACAAGACTTTGTTTCGTTAAGTTACGAGGAAATTAGGTACCATTCTTCGTTCTCGTAACTTTACGATGTTTCTCTAAGAGGAAAGATAAATGTTGATAGTAATGTTAGGACTAATTTTGCTTCTGACAACGCGCACCTGGAAGCTGCCACGGTGACCTGCCGATGATAAGCCCTGGCAAAGGCATGGTGGCTTCATACGGGGTATTTGTGGCTCTATGGCGGCAACACTTTATGAAACAACTGTGGCTCCATTATGGTCTCTGCGGAAAAAATGCCCCGTAGAATATGCTGAGAATGCCACTTGACAAAGGCCACTTTATGATAATCGGAGTTTTTGGAAACTTTCAGATTTTCGCAAATTACCGCTCTAATCTTGAGAGGAAATTGGAGAGGTGCGAGGGAGTGAGAAAGAGACACCGGGAAACAGAATGCATATAGTGACCCTTCATGATCAATCATAATGATAAATATATTGACCTAAAATTAATGCAATTAGAATTAAGTCACTAAAAGCCCAAACAATATTTGTGTCATACATTCTTCAATTATGAATAAGTTTCCCTAAACGCAAACATGCACAACATCAGTGTGTGGTACATTACTCGCACACACGTAACTGTGAATAGAAACCCTGTATAAGAATACTTGCAAAACTATACTAGCCATATAAAATAACGAAATTAGTTAACAAGACTTAATTACTGCACGTTCTATATTTACCTTATAAGGCAATATGCATGCTTATACGTGCGTGCCTGCGTACGTGTGTGTGTGTGTGCGTGCGTGCGTGCGTGCGTGTGTGTGTGTGTGTGTGCGTGTGTGTGTGTGTGTGCGCTCGTGTGTGAACTTGCGTATATGTATTATGTGGATGCATGTGTAGGTGTTTTGACATAGCTGATGGACTGGATGGGTCCCAAACCAGATGAATTACCCGGTCACCATCAGTAACGATATAAGGTGTTCTCAGTAGTGGCGCTAGATACAGTTGCAATTCGCATTCGACTACAAAACCGAGCAAGACATCTCGAGATGACATCAGCGAGTATCCGCAAAGCCAGCGCGATACTTCTCACAGTGACTCGTATTTTCCAGATTTAATGAGAACGTCCTAACTAAGTCAACATCGTTGTCGTCCGATGGCATCTCGTCTACGTACCATCTACGCATCAGATCATATGCACACAGAATCATCGGCGTGTTTCATGATGTACACGTCGTAGCATACATACCACTACCACAACGCAGTACTTCCAACAGTACTGGGGTAACTTACCGTGAGTACAGCGACTATTGGGGGGCGGTGTGGGGACTCGAAGCCTCGACGCACGCAGAGACTGTACCTGAAACAGAGATCATCATCATACCCGTTCATTGAGACATCGCCCAGATGCGCCGCGTGAGACAGCTCCCCCGACAGGACGGCGCACTGGCGAGAATGATCGCGCTTTTCCCCCTCGTTCTTCACCCATCGAAAATACAAATTTACAAAACCCACAGTGATTACAGCTGCCATTAGCGACGGCCACGCAAGACGTTTAGCCGACCCGCCGTTGTGTAACGTCGCATGCGCCTTTGCAAGCCGCATTGTACGTGGCCATTTGCGGAAGAATCCGCTGCCGTTTAGCCAGATCGCGAATCTGGCGTCGTATTCGCCGGCCATTTTTTCGTACGAGAGGGAGAGAACAGAATTGACGCTGACGCTGCCAGCGCCCCTCCCCCCGGTGGCACCTATGCTGCACATGTCTAAAACAGGTCGGAAGAGTGGGTGGCTAGTGGCTACACCTGCACGTTGGGTTCACCAGGGTCATGGGGTAGGGTCACGCTAATCGCCCATCGCTCACGCTTGGGTCGCATTCTATTGAAACGCAGCCCGATCATTCATGGAACCAATGTTATCAAGGCATCTGTACGGCTGAGGCACCTTGATAGATGGACACCTACCCCTAATCCCATACACACGCACATAGACACTCATACATCAAATAAATGTGAAAACTGCCATCTGCGTTCGATCGCTGGTGGGAAATGGCGCCACCGCGGAGGCAGACACTAACGTGGGCGTGACACAGATAATTGAGCTGAAATCCAACCTTTTGTTTTCGTCCTCGGAGGCTTGGCAAACCTCTAACACGTTAAAAGCAACCCAGTGCATCGCTTTGGCAACGAATAACGACGCAGAGCGCGCCGACGGTCGCCATGACTCCCGAGTCGAGTTGACATTCAAATCCGCGTCGATATGCAGTTCTACGGAACATCTGCAACATCAGCATCCGTCAACAAAGTTCCTTCAATACCGAACATCAGACAGGTCATTGCATCGTAGGTGGGCTGAACTCTTAATAATAGAACACGGGGTACTGTCAGTAATGTTGATGTTAATAAGTTCCTCCAAACTCTGAACTCACCTTATGTGGAGTCGTTTCACATTATATTAGGGTTGAAACAACTGGTTTCGATTCCGGTTACCAACTGTTGGCGTTAGGCTGATAGGGTCTATGTCCCCCAGGCTACTATCGGAAGGTACCCGGGGTACGGTTCGATATATCAGAAAGTACCTCGGGGTAGGTCTATACGATATGTCGCTGCGTACCCTGCATTGTCCCACCGTACCCTGACTTTCAGCCAATTGATCATGAAAATCATGCAGAACCATATGCATATGGTTTTGCAGAAAAATGATAATTTTTAGTGGATGACAACATTTTACGCTTCTCCCCTATACTGGTGGGTGAGGTATTACCGCCGCAAGGTATTGCCGCCGTCACGTGCATATTGGTTGTTTTTTTATTTGATGTTAATATCAAACCATTTTTATTTATGGTAATGATAGTATTACAATGATAACATTAAACTACGAGACTACTAGCTTTTATTAATTTTTCTAAATTATTCATATTAATTGATGATTCATCAATTAATCTCAATATTTTTGCTGTTTCACAGACTGTGTGTGAAAGTCAGAGTACGGTGGGGCAATGCAGGGTACGCAGTGACATATCGTATAGTACCCCGAGGTACTTTCCGATATATCGAACCGTACCCAGGGTACCCTCCGATAGTACCCTGGGGGACATAGACCCTATCAGCTGAAGTTAGTCTTTGTCCACCATGTTTTCTTGAGATGCAGTTCGTGCAAGCTAGTAAAAAGTTACGGCTTGCAATACAAGAACACAGCTGCGCAACAAACAGCAATTAAATAATATTCTAATATAAATAAGGTACAAATAAAATATTCTGATACGTCTAATGCGTTTTTCCACTTGTAGTTTTATATTTATGTGAGCATAACTGAACATTTTGCGATATACGAGATACGGTGATATGATATACGTAGTATATATTCTGGTTGTTTATTGGCAAAAACTGCTTCATGAAATATAACCACACAACACACTAAAGCACGGTCTTAGCGTGCCCGTCAGCGATTGCTTCCAGCCTAATAAATGACTAGCAGAGTATAGAATTCTATATTTAATCTTACATCTAACATTGCTATACTGACATGTTATTAACAATGAAGCTTTAGCCCATATGTCTGATCTTATAAATTAGAGACATTATTAGCCAATACATAAATCGAACGTTGTATTTACTGTTTTTTCCAAGCAGAAAACTGCCACGCAACATTGCAATTCCATTGCACAAATTAAATTCGGAAAAAAATAGGACAATATGCCGTTACTTATTTGTTTCCACATTGATGTTTGTTAGGAAAGCAACATGGTCAAGAAATCAGCAGTCAACATAGCGTAGTAACACTACCAGCTATAGTGAGGTGACACTTAAGAGATACTCAGTATTATGTTAATGTAACATACGATACTAAAGTAATGCGCACATCCGAAGAAATATTATACTGATTTGATACCTGCACTTAAATTATACAATGCGCCACTCTACTATTACTTTACCCTGCCATAAACCACTTTATTTGGCTACCTGCACAGAAATTCAGCAAAGTGCCATACCATTACTTAGCTACAAGCACAGAAATTCTGCAAAGCGAGTACCACTATTTTGCTGATTGGATACTAATTGAGTAATGCTATGCATTAGCAAAAGCAATATAATCACCAGCACTTTGTAAAGCCGGCGCCCAAAGTCCTCAGTCAGCCCGAGGAACGCCAGTGAGCAACTAGGAACTTACACGAGAAACCGTCATTAATGCACGCTGAAGAAACTCTCCTAGGAACAGTCACGAGAAGTAACCTCAACAAAATCGCCATCTTTATTAGCGATTTTATGTCGCGGTGCGGTATTTTCCCAGTAGTGTTTTCATCTGGAAATTAAATTATAAAAAATCATTCTGATCCTCACTAGAAATTGCACACCATTCGGTTTTGGTTAATATACATGGAAAATATACATGTGGTGAGAAAAATAGACGTGGGTGCTTATTATATTTCCTATGAGTCGTAAGCAGACAGCGTTGCAGCCACTGGAATAATATGCGTGCGATTTTGCACACAAACAAATTCACAATTGTATACGTGTGTGAAACCTACGAATTGCCCCCAGTTATCAAGCAAACTATCAATATCCCATTCTGACCTTATAATGTGCTCTCTTTATTTTATAAAGGTGGTGTAAATAGCTTCTTGAATTACTAAACATATCAGAGGAAAGTTAATGCACTTCCATAATGACCTTCACCAGGGTCTGTGTGCCAGCGTGCGTGTTGAAGGGGGAAATTATACCCACAGAATATTCTCATGAATTGAGCTATTCACAGGCTGTTTTAATCGGGTAGATTTAGTATTATTTACTCGCCTACTTTATTTGTAGAAACTATGTTTGTTTTCTTACTACATCCATATAAAAGCGCCATAATACTAGAAATCATATCAATACGTCTTTGCCGCATGTTAGTACAAAAGGCGATAAAAACAGAATGTGGATTATCCATGTGTGTTTAAATGCACATGTAATTTATTAATAAATGATTTCGCTGGTATTTGCATTGAATAGAGATTTCAAAGCACAAATATTTCTAACAAAATTCACTATTATTACCAAGAGAAAATTCATTTGAATGTTTAAGTAAGCAAGTAATGCTTACGAGTATAAAATCCATCAATAAATAAAGGTATATACAGCTATAAAAGACAGAAATAAGAATATTCCATTCTTCTAATAAATGATGTGACGTACAAAATCAGTAGTAAAGTATAAAATACTGGGGGGGGGGAGCACGCGTTTATATTGGGAAGTGCATATTTGCATTTCAAGACCTTGGACTCCTTATGCAACGCCATCCACTCTTCCCTGGTATACACAATGATATGAAATCCCACCCAAATATTACCTCAAAATATAAGAAACCGCCTATGAAACGTGGTCTATTTTCACAGCTACACCTGAATTGTGCGTTGCAAGTCAGCGCCTATCCACTCTCCAGTTAATCGTTATAGAGGCACTAGCGATGTCAGAGCGCCATCTAGGGACGGAATATTTATTAATCACTACTATATTACCAGTAGCCTACGTATACAAATAGGTTCATTATATTACCCTACATTTCTCTCGTATATTAGAACGAGGTAATACTCTATAAATCTAAAGCTACAGACTTGGAAAGGCAACAAAAAGTATGCAATTGCTCCCCTGAACTTGTTAATTTACTTGTTCAAGTTTGGCAATGAACATAAATGAACCAATTCTAGCATACCTAAGTATATATACTAAAATATATGATTTTGTTTTACTTCAATCATTTTAGGATTTTCACTGCAAACCCAAAACCTTCACAACAACACAGATGAGATTGAAGTGTAGAATACTTCAAACCTATGGACTAGACACATGTCTTTGAACTTTGGCCCTGAATGCCCTCAAGTATTGAAGACAATCAAAAGCAAATTGTACATTTAATGTACGTGGAAACCGTGCATCGAACACACTTCATTGTGTCATCATAAACAGCGCTGGTTGCTAGCTCATGCATCACTAGTAGTCTTCTTGCCTTTCTTCTTTTTCCTACATGCAAAAATAATTCATGTTCAGCAGAACCGCATCTGTTTTTGATTTTGGCTTGAATTGATGAATTTATTATTTCATCAATCACTTATTACATTTATTTTACAATGGATCTCAGGACGCAGTAGGATATATATAACGAACAAGGATGCACAGTAATGCACTAGGATGAATAAAGATGGTCAATTATGCACTGGAATGAATGATGACTACCACAACATGCATGGCATGAACACATTCTTTGGATACATCGGCTGGGTTAAAATCAGGAAGAAATTTAAACGCGTGGGCATGTCATTTGATTATGAATCTAATATTTCAATCACTTCTGATTTATGCAGCTGACCATTATTTTTACTGGATCAGCCACCCAGATACCACCTAGCTCAATCTCAAAAGGTCGATTAAAAGAGATAGATACATAGATTATTGATTATTGATTGGAGTACTTCTACATCCATTGTATACTATCAGAGGCCTGTTCTCAGACACAAAAATTTATGGCTATCGTAAGATTAAACAGTGCAACTAACTGCTTAAGAACATTTGGCACTACAAAGGTTATGACAGTTTAAACTTGTGATGTCATAATTATTTATAATGATATTATGTTTCAGACTACAGATCACTTGATAATTAACATCTATATGGGTTGGCAATAATTAGATCAGCTCTAGTGATCAAGAAAACTAGGATCCGTGTGAAAAACAACACGTCTTGCGCTAACTACGTGAGTACTCCGACACCTTCACATGTTACCCTACCTCGCAGATGGCACAGGGGTTGATGTCTGCTCCTCCTCATGTTCTAGCTCAGACGCTGACACGAACTTCAGTTCACCTTTCTCCACCAGCGCACGTGTCTGTAAGGTAGCATCAACGTGGGTACTACATGGTTGATCGCTTTATTTGTGTGCTGCATTTCATTTCAGATGCAGGCTTAGTAGTTTCAAAGCATTGTGTGCTCTCAACATGAACAGCAACGTTTCGCCTCACACATTTAAGGACATTAGTAAGACATCTTACCTTTTTTATCGGCGTGTCGCTCCTCTCTTCCTTAGGATCTGCATCCGCTAAACGAAATAACATTCACACGTATCATCTAGCTTGTGCAGGAAGTGTAAACAAAATACATACTGCAAATCTTCAGCGAACACTAAAAACTCTGCCATTATAGAAGATGTACAGCAAAAGACAACAGAGGAGCAGTGAGCAAAGTAGTCAAGCCACAGCTTTTACATTACAGTAATGTAATACATGTTACACATTTACTTGTACATGTAATCACATGCTGGGTATGAAGAACTGCGCAGCATACACCTGGAAGCAACAGCTAACCACCTCGCCGATCGCTTTGCGGAGAGACATCGCATTCGCTTCGCCTGTACGGTCAGTCGACTTACACTGCTCTGCGACATAGTTTGCTGGGAAGAATCCCTGCTGTCCGTCCACCGTCTCTCCCATCCACCAGTTCTCAGTATCCCTGTAGAGCACGGTGACGATGTCACCACACGCTAGGTCCAACTCATCTGATCGCTGAGCTTTGTAGTCGTACAGCGCAACGACCTGATACAACATACCAGATGACAGAGTATAATACCACACTGCAGCAAGGCGGCCACCATCCTCTGCATGTACTTGGTATCACAAAGCAGGTGCTTCCCTGAGGGGGTACAGACTGAGGTATGACACCTACTCAGTTTTATAAAGTAGGTGGTTTAATTCGAAGGTAGCTACAGCCAGATCTCTGATGCCTATATCGTGTTATGAAGTTATTGTAGTTTCTTGTTATAAAAGTCTACTTTATTAATTTTTTCATCATTGCCATCATACAATGATCACATGATAAATACATGAGATAAAGGAATATCATTTATAAATTTCAACATTAACCACTATACTTAATGAATACCTTATATATTACATAAATACAATAGTGACATACCTGTGGGTAACTGCCAGATTGCTTTACCTGTAAGAATCAAACATGTGTTGATCACAAACATATATAGGTGTATAGTGTAAAATTATTATAGTAGATGTGAAATACAATGTTTATGTAACCCAACTATAACATATGAACAGTTACTTGCAACGACTAAGTCTAGCAAGGGTTTATTTATTTTCAACTGAAAATGCAATCATTTTACTGCTTACTGTTATATCATTACAAAACTGATTTTATTATCTTATACATCAGATATTATGCATGCGATAACATTATACTGCTATCACTATCATATAGCAACTAGTGTCTATGGTAGTTAACTGAACATGTGGCATACTAGCAATGCCAGCTTACCATCTCTATTCCTGAGATTCTTGGCGGGCCAGGTTGACCAACTACAAAATAAAGAATCAGTTGTGGGTAATACGAAAGTGGTTCGATTTATTGATTAACTAAATTTAATAACATTCGTCACAATATGTAACTGTAGTAAGCATGAGTACTATATTTTAATGTGTTTTGTACTAAAACTGTGGTGATATGCTTGACCACAACAGAGTGGTGATGTGGCACCACGAGATAGATAGCTAGAAGGTAGATAGCTAGAAGCAACTACACTCGTTCACCAAGAGTGTGCAGTCTGTGTCATTATAAACACGAATTAAAATGCGAAATATCCTACACCCAACCAGAAGCAGACTACTTAGACCAGACGATCCGCATGTATAGCTAACAGCAGCAGCTGCAGCTATGTCATCACCTTTAAGTGCGGGAGAGAGAGAGAGAGAGAGAGAGAGAGAGAGAGGAAACGCGCCTGTGTTTAGTCTATATTCCCCGACCTTTGAGCCTATGTACATGTGTATAAACTGGCACCCATACAGATTTGCAGATGCAGCTGTTGGCAGATTCATAGCGCATTTGAAATAAATACTCGACTCAAGAACGCTCACGGAAAGTGACAGCATGAGTCGGATGCATGAACGCTATCCAAACATATCCGTCTATAAAATAGTTTCGTTACATTTACAGCTCAAAATAATTTCAATGCGCAGAATACTTGCACGAAACCCTCACGTGTGGTCTGTATGCTTACAATGTTGATAATCGTAAACACCCCCTATCGCACCTTTGCTGAACTGTGGTCGCTGGCTGCCGCCGCCACCGATGTCCTGCCTTGCGTAGAGCCGCTGAGATGCGAACAGCTGATGCTGGGCTGCCGTGTCATCCGTCATCCTCGCATGCGGTGAAAGCGCAGATGGACTCTGCAAAAACAATGGTTGACATCGACCAAAGATCACAAGTAACCTCTAACTTCCTTATCTATATTATAAGTTTGTAGTCTTTGTGATGCATATGATATCAGTTATGGAGCAGTGAACCGCATTGTTTTCATCACAGGCAGTTACATGGATATGTTGTTCAGGTTTTTGTGTGATTTTTGGAATGGTAGCAGGTGGTTTACCAATTTACGTATAACGCTATGTGTCGCTACCATACACGCACTGACAGGGAAAATTTATCCTCTCCTCCCAATTTGCCCTCATCGATTGTTGCCTAGATCCATTACAACAACCCAATGCCTGTCCATTGGATGGGCACTTTGCTAGTGTTACCATTAAGAGTTTTACATATTGCATTTTCCGTGCCAAAACAGTGCTAGCACTAATTACAGGGACGTCATCACACTAATAAGGCACACTCATTTGTGGCACATGCCCCACAGCTCAACGCTACATACGTGTGTGGAGAGTGCCGAGAGGTACTGCGACTGGTCAAACGTCGATCCCCAGAAGGTGGACTGCTGCTGGCGCTGCGTGGCGGCCGTCGTGTCTGGCAGAAGGGACTGAAGCATGGTGCCGCTGAGCGATGCGTTGAACGAGTCGGTGAGGTCGATGTTATGCTGGAAGGCCTGAAGCAACAACACGACAGCGTCAGACGAGAAGACGTTCCCTCTTTTTCGACCAGCAAGGAAAGGATTCATGGATGGCTCTCCCAGGACGTCAGAACATGCCGCCGCCGACTAACAACCACTGTATGGGTTCTCGTGAAGGGGAGCCAACTAGACGTGATGCGGCCCCCGGTGCGCGCGAACCGGCAACGCCGCACCCCGAGAGCAAACAACGCCGCCCCTTCGACCACCTTTAACAGCTTCCCCATATCGGGCATGTGAAACGCTCTTCGCGAAAACGGGGCCCCCGGCGACGGCGATTTAGCGCTGGACGGACAGAGGCAAGCTCCAAACGGTATATAAAGTATGTTTGGCATTCGCGTGCATCTAAGATCAGGTATTTCTCAAGCACGGCAAATTATTCGGAGTTTGGGAAGCCGCGTATTTACATCAAACACCGGGTCTGTTTAGATACCGTATTTCTTGGACCGCGCATTTTGCCTCGTGTGAACGCTAAATACCGAATTTCTTGCTACGTGTGAACGCGGCTTATATTATAGATTTGAAAACAGATGGTATAGTAAGCAGAGACTTGCACTTCAGCCTCCTTCTAGCAGTTCTGGGTAGGGGAGGGTTAGGGTGGTTACGAGTAGAGTAAGCTCAACCACAAACATAATCGTAACCCATAAAATTTCAGATGCTAAGGAGTCTACCACCAAGCTCTAGAAATGTGTAGTCGAGCTGTAACTACGAGCCTAACAGAGCGAGCCACGAATGCTTACAGAGACAGATCGCAGTTTCTTCAGCACGCGGTCCATGCGCACCACGGTCGAGCCTGGCTTCGGCGACGCTTCCTCCCTCATCGTTTTTGCAGCATCCGGCGCATCTTGGGTGGGAGTACTGGGTCGCGGTGTGCCATTAACTCGATGGAACATCATGCCCACCTGTGCGACTGTGCAGAAAGTAGAGACGGGGGATATAGTATCATTAATGGACGAACATTGATGATGAGGCTGGCTCGAGACGAAAACTCTTCTGAAGTCACGAAAATATTAGTACTGGTAGCTTTCACGTAAAATAACCTTCATAGAGTAGAAACATGGTAAAATCCTATGTTGAGCGTTTTTGATAAAAAAAAACATTTTCGTCGTCGAACAATAACTACAACGTTTGCGTGATACTATTATGACCTATGCCATTGTCTACACCGCCCGCTGCCACCGACTTCACACATGGTCGCAGTGTCATTCTTCATACAAGGCTCACCTTTGTGGTCATACTTGTAGACGAGAATGGGGTGGCCCTGTTTGAAGGAGCAGAAGGCAACAATGTGATCATGCGGATGATAACGCACGTCAGCTACAGTGTGCTTGTATGGCAGCTCGGAATACACTGCCACATGGTCACCTATAACATACAAAGTGCCGCCAAGGCAGGTTAATTTAGGTCAATTATAGATTAGGTCCTTACATTCATGGCACAGGTAAGTGGTATATTCATTGATATAGGGATACTACTGTGACTGGCTGACTGACTCCACCTGTGGCCTGATGTCTACTCTGCCTCATCACACTGCATGTGTTACAGTTGCTTCCATCTTCAATTCCGTCATCTAGACAGTCTCATAACAAATTTCTCTACTTGAGATCTCGGGCAAGATTTATCAGCATGGCATAGACTTTCACATGTGGGCTATAATGTGCCACAGTGAGCCAGATAGGCAAGCAGCCCAAGCAGCTTAAGGATACTCTCAACCTTTTGCATGGGTATTGCTCTAATGAAGATTAAACGTTTATCTCTATGCTCAAGGAAAAAAATTGTCATGAAATTTCCAGCACCTAATTATGTTACCACATAAATTTTGAATTTTTATGTAAAAATGGTATTTTGGATATTTCTCAATTACCAGAACGAGTGAGGATACAAAATTTTCGCCACATGTTAAGCACAATATATACCAAAATAGCGCATCAGGATTTTTCTTTAAGTTTCATATTTACAGAGAAAAATTAAAAAAAACTGCCTAAAATTCAAGTCGCACGTTTAAATTTAAAATGTTTGCAAATAAAGAGACATAACTCATAAAATACGGCACTTAATAACAATCCCTGAGCGCTTTTTTACAGCAATATGTTACCATTAAAACGAGTGTAAAATTAAATTATTCCGAGTTGTAATCACAGAGAAATATCCATTTATACATCGACTACTAAGTCAGAAATTGGAACGGAGAAATCAGCGTTTTTCTGACGTCAGCCGCGGCTCACTACACATGTACGCAAAACGCTCTGACAGTTCACATGTAACGTTATATGGAGAAATGAGCATGTACACAGGTGGCACATAGTGTTAGCTATCGAATAAAGTTGAAAATGAAAAATCGGTAAAAAATTTTCAGTATCCTTAAGAAATCATAAAGCATGCATGTTAGATACATTTTAGATCTGTTATATCATGATTTATGATTGGTAGGTACTCGTTTATTTGTTGAATACTGTAAACCACCTTTCATCAAATACCGACTTCAAACATTGATGCGATTTTGAACAGTAAAACAAGCTACCAAAACGCTTACCATAGTGTCATGTAATGTCTTCGATAAACAGTGAGGGGAATAGAGATAGAGAGAGGGAGCAAAACGGAAAGAGTCATACAGACACACATAAAGCAGCAAAATGAGTCTCTTCTCGAGAGTATATATCGGGTGTATTTGTGTGTGTGTGTGTGTGTGTGTGTGTGTGTGTGTGTGTGTGTGTGTGTGTGTGTGTGTGTGTGTGTGTGTGTGTGTGTGTGTGTGTGTGTGTGTGTGTGAGTGTGTGTGTATGTGTGTGTGTTGGTCTCCTATATTAGCTCAAAATGAAGAGTTTTATAATATCGGTAGAGCCTCTGTTACTCAGCGACGACGACTATATATGAATATAGTAGTGCATGCATATTCTAATCCTGCTGCAGTCATATAATCGACGTAGGACGCATAGCATCCGTTCCGTCACATCTTATTCTGTATCCTATAAGAGGTCACTGTGGTTAAAGGTTACATATTATCCCAATTCAAGATGCGCCAAAATGCGAATATAACGAGTGTAACGTCTGCATAACTAGGTTCAATCTTATAGTTAGCCTGTCAGATAATGCTGCAGAATGAAATGCCGGAAGAAAGCTCGGCGATTTTCTCTCACACAACTTAAGTTTCGCGTGTCACCGTTCGTGACCCCAATCTAAGTCCAAACCATAACATTGTTCACGGGGCAATCAGATGCATAATTCCGCTATTAACACGTCATCCGTAGCAGAAATGAATCCTATATCACTCACAGAGGATTTGTGTCGCATGAGATATGGCGATGAACGCGTGCATCGGGCATCACTGTTCCGCGGCCCCGCCTCAGCGGAAACAAAACCGATATTGAGAGACGCATGCGCAGACGTTGCAGCTTCATCATGCGTCACTTGTATGTAGATTACAGGCGACAGCAGGACGGGCCATACATGTCGACGGTCCGTCGTCATTCGCGCTAAAATGACTCGGATTCGGAGCTAAAATAACACGTGGAATTCTTCGGGGCTGTTGCACGTGGTTGTTCCTGTCTCCATGCGGCTGTAACACAGCGTATAGCCGAACGACGAACGCAGCGGGAGCGATTAAACTATAGTTATAGGCAGAGACGAATAGAACCAGGAGGAGAAAGAAAGGGAAGAGAGGTGTAGAGGGTCAGACAGATATATAGGTATAGACAGGCACACATACACACGCGTGAACACACACACACACACACACACACACACACACACACACACACACACACACACACACACACACACACACACACACACACACACACACACACACACACACACACACACACACACACACACACACACACAC
>NW_014577065.1:889516-894379 GCF_000485595.1 Priapulus caudatus | reverse complement strand
GCGGCTTATATTATAGATTTGAAAACAGATGGTATAGTAAGCAGAGACTTGCACTTCAGCCTCCTTCTAGCAGTTCTGGGTAGGGGAGGGTTAGGGTGGTTACGAGTAGAGTAAGCTCAACCACAAACATAATCGTAACCCATAAAATTTCAGATGCTAAGGAGTCTACCACCAAGCTCTAGAAATGTGTAGTCGAGCTGTAACTACGAGCCTAACAGAGCGAGCCACGAATGCTTACAGAGACAGATCGCAGTTTCTTCAGCACGCGGTCCATGCGCACCACGGTCGAGCCTGGCTTCGGCGACGCTTCCTCCCTCATCATTTTCGCAGCATCCGGAGCCTCTTTGGCGGGAGTACTGGGTCGCGGTGTGCCATTAACTCGATGGAACATCATGCCCACCTGTGCGACTGTGCAGAATGTAGAGACGGGGAATATAATATCATTAATGAACGAACATTGATGATGAGGCGCTCGAGACGAAAACTCTTCTGAAGTCACGAAAATATTAGTACTGGTAGCTTTCACGTAAAATAACCTTCATAAAGTAGAAACATGGTAAAATCCTATGTTGAGCGTTTTTGATAAAAAAAACATTTTCGTCGTCGAACAATAACTACAACATTTGCGTGATACTATTATGACCTATGCCATTGTCTACACCGCCCGCTGCCACCGACTTCATACATGGTCGCAGTGTCATTCTTCATACAAGGCTCACCTTTGTGGTCATACTTGTAGACAAGAATAGGGTGGCCCTGTTTGAAGGAGCAGAAGGCAACAATGTGATCATGCGGATGATAACGCACGTCAGCTACAGTGTGCTTGTACGGCAGCTCGGAATACACTGCCACATGGTCACCTATAACATACAAAGTGCCAAAGCAGGTTAATTTAGGTCAATTATAGATTAGGTCCTTACATTCATGGCACAGGTAAGTGGTATATTCATTGATATAGGGATACTACTGTGACTGGGTGACTGACTCCACCTGTGGCCTGATGTCTACCCTGCCTCATCACACTGCATGTGTTACAGTTGCTTCCATCTTCAATTCCGTCATCTAGACAGTCTCATAACAAATTTCTCTACTTGAGATCTCGGGCAAGATTTATCAACATGGCATAGACTTTCACATGTGGGCTATAATGTGCCACAGTGAACCAGATAGGCAAGCAGCCCAAGCAGCTTAAGGATACTCTCAACCTTTTGCACGGGTATTGCTCTAATGAAGATTAAACGTTTATTGACGAATGAATCGAATCAATCACTTGTTTTATTTATAGAGGAGATATATCTCTATGTTCAAAGCAAAAAATTTCATGAAATTTCCAGCACCTAATTATGTTACCACACAAATTTTGAATTTTTATGTAAAAATGGTATTTTGGATATTTCTCAATTACCAGAACGAGTGAGGATACAAAATTTTCGCCACATGTTAAGCACAATATCTACCAAAATAGCGCATCAGGATTTTTCTTTAAGTTTCATATTTACAGAGAAAAATTTAAAAAACTGCCTAAAATTCAAGTCGCACGTTTAAATTTAAAATGTTTGCGAATAAAGAGACATAACTCATAAAATACGGCACTTAATAACAATCCCTGACGCGCTTTTTTACAGCAATTTGTTACCATTAAAACGAGTGTAAAATTAAATTATTCCGAGTTGTAATCACAGAGAAATATCCATTTATACATCGACTACTAAGTCAGAAATTGGAACGGAGAAATCAGCGTTTTTCTGACTACAGCCGCGGCTCACTACACATGTACGCGGAAAGCAAAACGCTCTGACAGTTCACATGTACCGTTATATGGAGAAATGAACATGTACACAGATGACACATAGTGTTAGCCATCGAATAAAGTTAAAAATAAAAAATCGGTAAAAATTTTCCTAAAACCTTGAGAGTATCCTTAACACATGCGTAGGCAATGTGTAGGCGTTGATAAATTTTGAATAAACACATAAGCCAGTAGCAGCAGTGAAGAAATCTTCTGTAAGCAAAATTCCTAGTAACATGATAACAGCTATTTCTGACTTGAAGTTTGGCAGACAAAATATCAACCATAACCTGCGCTCCATGCCGAGCTTTCTGGCTACATCCAGGATGTTTAACTTAATAGCATCCTGTAAATGTCAATGTCAACTTGAAGGGGAAATTAAGCCTTTTCCAGGAAAAATAATCTAATCTTAGCTGCTGTTTCTTTCATCAACCTCATTAATGAAATCATCACTGGCTGTATAACTATAATGTGGGCCATCTCATAACATCAGCACACCAGCTTAGCTTACTCATTGATATATGAGACCAAGGGATGGTATGTGTTTGTGCACCCATACTAGAAACTCTTCTTCTGAGCATAAATATCAATAATTTTGTGTACTGCGTGCATGTGTGCACGTGTATGTAACACACCTCAACTAAGCTTCAGGCCTTACAAATATGTGATTTAAAAGGACAGGTACCACTGATGTTTAAGTTTGGGCATTCATATTAGTGCACACAAATATAATGTTCAAATTCAGACAAATACATTTGTTTTTCTGAAAGCATTTGCCTAAATTCACATATTAGCACCATAATTTAGAGACTGCACAAAATTTAGGTTCGCAAATTTACGCACGCAAATTTGTGCATGCGGATACACACACGTAAATTCGCACGTGAAAATTCACACTCAAATTCACAAACGCGAATTTACACGCACTGCCTATTTAAGGTGTGCAATCGCGCGCCCCGCATGCCAGTAACTTTTGGCACGCGGCACGCGTGGGAACCTACCCGTGTCAGTGTTCCATACATAGGCCATGCCGTCCTCGCTGCCGCTCATCACAAACGTGCCGCATGGAGTGATGCAACTCCTCAGCCTCTCGCGGAAGTTCAGCGAGCCGTGATACTTCTGCGTGATCGAGAATCTGCGAGCGAGAGATGACGACGATGACGAAATTTACGTAAAACTGTAAATTTCCTTTCGAGTTCTCGATAGCAAACACCGTTAAGGCGATTTTAAAAAATAACACCGATTGCCTCAACACCAAACACCCGTACCTATTCATCCAAACTACGCAATATCATTATTCTTCTAGATACCAATCTAGCCTGACCACATGAGCATACATAGACAACATGCATACACATCCCATGAACACATACAAAGGTATAACGTGTATGTAAACAAATAAGTTTATGCTAATACAGCTTAGCACCGATTAATTATACTAATATCTTTCTAACTAACCAACGATTTCTGGGCGTTTCCTGCCCCACGAATTGTCTATTCTTTCTGTTTTCTATTCTCTATCTACACATCGAGCTCCATGCTGTGCACATGGAGAGGACGTCTGCTACTCACATGCGCAGGTCGAGCATGCGCAGGGCATTGTCCCTGCAGTGCAGCAGCAGTCTGTGTCCTGAGGGGTGCATCTCCAGATGACTCACCGACACGCCCTGCAGCTCTGCCTCCCGCACCTCCTTCAGCAAGGTCCACTCCCTCAGCACGCCTGTATCGTGGAAGACACGAGGCATGGTCAACGCTTACGGAGAGGGAAAGGTTGCGTTGACTGCCCCAAATTTTATAGCACGCGGGCCGCAGTATGTTCTGGCTTGAAATAAGCCAAGTCGGCTAATGCGCATCCAACCGCAGATTTTACGTTTATACCCCATAATCACTCCTGTTTATAATCGTCTAGGGTGGTAAGTTTCATTACCGTAAGCATTTATCTGAGGATAACTGATGTGCCTAACAGAATGTATCGTGCATTACACACGCATGCACATCGCATCTCTCTATGACCATGATGACTGAATGCCACGATGACGCGTGACAATCTTTTTACCCAGCTCACCTTTCTTTGACTTTCGCTCGGTGACGTAGACGTCCCAGACGCAGACGACTCCATTGCTGTCGGCCGAGTACAGCTTGTCGCCATCTCTGTTGAAGCAGAGCGCATTCACGTGTGTCCTATGACCTTCCAGTTCCTGCTCAAGCTGAGAATCAACAAGCGTATATGAGCATTGCTTAACCTCTCATGTAGGTAACGCGATGAGAGCCAGTAAACAAAGCAGATGAACATGGCAGACGTGCAGTAACTGCCTATAAATCAAATAACTTATCATCTGCATGAGTTATGAATTTCAATAACTACATGCTACAGAACATGATGCGAAAATCATCTGTCACCAGGCTAGATTGCCTTAGCTAATGGCCAAAGCTAGGCTTGAGATGTGAATCTCATAATAGCTATAAAGGAACTATTGTTTGACGTTCCAGAGAAAAATTGATTAATTCCTCTTAGCAAACTTCCAGACAGAGAAGCGATCCTTTAGCTCCAATGCTCAAGAAGTCCACATGCGAATTTTTAAGCATGAACCAAATTGCTTGGAAAACCTTTTCCCACCAAGGTGTGTGTGTGTGTGTGTGTGTGTGTGTGTGTGTGTGTGTGTGTGTGTGTGTGTGTGTGTGTGCGTGTGTGCGTATGTGTGTGTGTTTATTTATTTCTGTGCCTATATATAGGTACTTGATGAATGCCATGTGCGCTTACAGAAAATGGGGGAATTCCGTTCCATTGAAAAATCAAATGAGTCTCTTAAGCCATACTGCAAGCGAACCAAATGTACTGCTCGGACTAGCAAACGGCAGTAATGGAATATGTGCGGTGTCGATCTGTTAAGCTTCGATTACTTTCCGTTCCGAAGCCGCACATGGCGGCTTGTTGACATGTAGCAACATTAGATCTTCGGCTTTTCTACGCTCTCAACCCATCCTGTATCACATACGTAGATAGGTATATATATATATATATATATATATATATATATATATAGATAGATAGATAGATAGATATATAGATACTT
>NW_014577065.1:887561-889485 GCF_000485595.1 Priapulus caudatus | reverse complement strand
TGTGTGTGTGTGTGTGTGTGCATAACAGACGTTAATGGTCAGACTTACATTTGGCTGGCCCTCAGCTGTGGCTAGAGCGGTCCACACACGCAGTACATGGTCATAGCCAGCAGTGACCACCACGCTAGCCACACGAGGGTGAAACTTTGAAGCATAAACGAACGATGGGTGCGGCAACACCTTGTTCATCTTGGCACTGAACTCAATAGTGTCCCATAACCTGTGTTAACAAGAGGGGCATGCAACCCTCAGACCAAACTATTGGTTGATCAATGGTAAAATATTTCCCCATTATTATGAGTTTCCATTTGTCAAATTTCCATGAGGCATACAACAGTTACTTTAAATAAATACGTTACACAAACAATAAATTTCCCCCAACAACAAAATACATACAAAGCTTAGAACGTTGATTTTTATAACCGAATGCAATTATCATACTTGTGAATATTCCTAATACCATCAGCAAAAATAAACTTCCATGTTCACCAAAATTTACTCACATTTAGCATCATGCTTCTATTAGGGAAGACCTGGGCAGATTACCTATCGATTTTGGCCAAAAACACTTTTCGTAGCAATGCATCACTATGGATATATATAATGAATATATATATATAATTGAAGTCAACGGGGCAACTTGATTCACATCAAGGAATTACACATTAATGAATGGCTTCTCTGGAACGCATCACCCGCGTAACGCGGGGACGGGTATCACCGTACGCTGCTCACCTCACTGTGCTATCGGATGATGCGGACAGCAGGCGCGCATCGTCACGCGACCAGCACAGGTCGTAGACGACGCCCGCGTGCCCGCGCAGCCGCGCGACCACCGCGCCCGCCGGAATCTCGTAGACGATCACCGGGTAGGCGTCGCCGTCCTGGCACGCGCACGCCAGCCGCTTGCCGTCGCACGAGAACGTGAGAACGAAGCATCCCGCAGCGCCGGCGGGCAGCACGAGCAGCTGCTTGTTGGGAACGCGGCATGGCTGGCCCGCCAGCCTGCTCCACGCCGACGGCGCATCGTCGCTCGGCTTGCGCTCCCTGCGGATGCAAGGTCGGTCATCACCATCAATGCTACGCGCCTCCGACACCTGGGAGGGGAGGAGGGGAGCGTTCTAACACGAGTAACTTTTTAGCATCGCGGATCTCCGACACCTAAGGGGAGGGGACCGTTCTAACACGAGAATGTACTGCAGGAAATGTCGACATAGGTGATACAAAAGCAGTAGACAGGTAGCAAGAGCGAAGAGACAGATAGGCGGAAAGTCTCTCGACGATGTCCCGTTTATTTAATGCTGCTGCAGGGGCCCGTTCATTTAACGTTTTTTTCGTTTTTTTCTTCCTGCGAACCCAGATGACCTTTGAGGTCAAATCCAACGTGCCCAATCTTGTCTGATGTGCTCTGTTTCACATTGCCTGGGATAATGGGATTAGACGTAATCTTTGAAAATATAATTATAAAAAAATATATATTATTATTATTATATATATATATATATCTAATCTATATTTCAGTTCGTATGTAGGTATGCTGATGGCCCTATGCCCGGCCAAAACCGCCCAAGCGATCTGCATGCAATTTTCAAAGAGGCGCGAATCTCCTATACCAGGAGTGTTCCTACGAGCGTTAAAAAACTATAAATAAATTTAAAAAGTTAAAACAAGTATAAATGATAACAATTCAATAGATGGCGGTCTACAGATTAACATTGACTAACGTGTGAATCCATGGTGTACCTTAACGCGCAGTGGCCTAATCGCTAGAAACATCCATCCTCCTACATTGGATTCCGGGTTCGGAATCCCACCCGGGAAGATGCTTGTTCCTTTACTTTCGATTGTTAACGTACTGTACTTCTGCCACTTCACCGGCTAATGTCAAAATGGAATTTTTTAACTACATTTAAACATTAGCCTA
>NW_014577065.1:866056-886878 GCF_000485595.1 Priapulus caudatus | reverse complement strand
AAGATTACGTCTAATCCCATTATCCCAGGCAATGTGAAACAGAGCACATCAGACAAATGGTCGTGGCAACGGTACGCATACTGACGCTGTGAGGCCCTTGAGCTTCATCTGCGCGGTGGCCCGCAGCTCCTCGTACGTCAGCCTCCCCTGCTCCTCCTGTGTAGCGACCATCGACCGCGTGCCTGGCTCGACGCTAGCCGGCAGCCTGATGCAATCGGCCGTCACATAGAGCGTCGAGGGGTACTTGCGTCGTGGCTGCGTTAGCCACCATTGGTACACCTATTAGGTTGTAACCATGGTTAACTGTCATCGATGCAGTGGGTAAGATAAAGTGAAAATGCATTAGCCACCATTGGTATACCTATTAGGCTGTAACCAGGGTTAACTCTCAACGATGCAGTGGGTAAAGCAGAGAGAACATGTTAGCGCGTTAACCGATGGCTCCGAGGACAGCCGTTAACCATGAGTCCTCCACTGGGGACTACTCATTCACAAGCTGTCTACACTGCACAGCAGCTAATAGCGTCGTTTAGACGCTATAACGTCATAGGAATATAAAATATATTAAATTTATTTGTCTATAAAGTTGTGCACGCCCAGGTGGTACGATCATGCATATTTCACCCACATATAACACACTGTTGATGTCTGCTGCACACACACATGATGGGGCGAGTTATAATGAATCCTACCCGCTCTTACACGTGCATTTTTGCCTAAAACAGAAGGCACTGTGTCTGTGGGTCATACACCGGTCACGCAGCATGCCAAATTAATAACGGCATACCGCGTATCCCACTACAGCTTTGATTGATGTGTCGCCATAACGAAGCAGGTGCACTTCTTTACTTACGTCGATAGTGCCAGGGGTGGTGATGTATTTCGCTGGTGGCAGGTAGAGTTGCAGGCGCACTCTCCTGCCGACATTCGGTTGACCGTTCGCACCGACTAGCTTCAGGAACGCCCAGGCGACATGGTGCCAGCCACTCTGCTGCCCCCTGGTAGCAAACTTCAGCGCTGCCGTGCTCATGCTGTTGAGATCTAGTATCTGGGAGAGTGGAGGCTTGATTACACTCAGGGTAACATCTTACATGCCATCATTTGTTGTATATAATATGTAAGTCAGTGATACAGAGGTCAATCTCTTTTTTTTAATGAATGGTACAGTAATTGATTGATGAATGCAATGTAAAAAATTAAATAATAAATCAATCAATAAATTAGTAAGTGATTCATAATAATAGATAAGAGGATTATTTTGTGATGAGTAGTCCATTGGAAAATCAAATCACTATTCAATTACCAAATAAAAAAAAAATCATGAATAAATACAAGAATAGTCCAATATAGGAGAATAGCGAATAGCAATTTCGGTAGGCATAAGTACTGGTGAGCACTCCCTAGCTAACAATCACAGGGCACTAACACACGTAGGAGACCTATGCTGAAAGGGTGAGAAGGGCAGATGAAAGCATGCGACTCTTAATCTGGCTGCAAAGACAAGAAAGTCACACTGTTACAGGGTTAAAAATTAACTTTTGAACAAGGGAGTCCAACCCCCTCAAAAAGAGGGAGTCCGTAGCAAAATGAGGGAGTCCGTAGTCTGAAGTTTAAAACTAAAGCACAACAACAATAACGCATGTGCGTATTTGAAGATTCATGCGATGCACGTCTGCCAAATTTTCTTTGGACATTTGCTGGAAAAAATACGCTAATTCCGTGAGGCCGTGCCCTGGAATGAACTTGTTAGTACAACAGAATTTTCAGGGAGTCCCACGGACTCCTGCAGATGTCAAATCAGGGAGTCCGACAGTAAATCAAGGAGTATTTGACTCAGGACTCCCGTTAATTTCGCACCCTGCTGTTAGGAATACCTGCGGGACGAGAAAGAAATTAATGTGGTTGCCTTAATTGGGACTCATATAATGTCCAACAGACTGCTACTGTGCTACATAGTTAGCCATCAGAGTACTTTAGACATACTTAGTTAACAAACGAGGCAATGTTTCTAATGCATCATGGTAACATAGAAGTGGAGGTCTCACCTCAAAAAACAACAGTGCCTGGGAAGATTTGTCGATGAAGTAGTTTGCATTCTCGTTGAAAACAACCATTTCCTCCCAGACAGGGGTCATGGACCTGAGTGATAACAAAAAGCAGAAAGTAATTCATGTTCAGCTCTCATTATAATCCATAATTAATATTAGCTATCTAATGTAAAAATTTCTTTTCCTAACTAGAATATCAGAGACATCTAAGTATGGATTTAATGTATATAACAGATTAACATACATGTTATCAGATTCATTTAAAGAATTAATATATTACTTATTTATATTAAATTTTTTATAATAATCATAGGCAAGTATTTTTCTAGCAATTTATACATGTTTGTGCATGTGTGCATGTACGCCTATGCATACGATGCCTACATCGTGTAAACGAGGTAGCGAAGTGCTCTGCAGGCCTTTGAAGCGTTTCAGGTCTGACGCGCCTTGAAAGCTGAAGCTAATCTACGGCATCCCAGCATCCCGCGTGCCTTAATTGCCCAATCAACATGCTTTAATTTCCAGCTGTGTTTAGTGTTTACTTTCCCCAATCCCAACACATGCTGTTTTCACAGCTTGATGTAGACACCTCCAAACCGAACCATAGAGTTTATCTGTGAATATATTGAGGCTGCTTAAGACAAACGTAAATGACTTTAAATGAGTAGTTCCAATAAGCAATCAGGAATGAACTGCCCAATTTCCATAACATGCCTTCTGAAATTCCTGGGGAGAACCCATAAACAATTAATACCCAATCTAATACATATTTGTGAATGTATGTCTGTTTGTTTGTCTGTTCTCAATGCAAATAAATATGGTGCACTCTAGAAATGTCCAAGGACGTTCAGTAGAGGTAAATTTTGATGCTGAATGTCATGGGCACATTGGATTTGACCTGCGAGGTCATCTAAACAAAAACACACGAAAAAACAGAAAAAATAAACGAGCCCCTGCAGCAACAGGATTCAAGTCAAAACAGTCCAAACAGGATTCAGCTTGCATTGACTTGCTTTAATGTTACTAAAGATACAGTAGATAAATAAATAGACATATAGATAGTTAGATAGATTAAAGATAATAGATAATAGTAAATAGACAAATAGATTAGATAGATATAGATAGATAATAGATAGATAATAGATAGATAGATAGATAGATAGTAGAAGATAGATAGATAGATACGATAGATAAAGATAGCAATCGCAACGTTTCAAATAGCATAGCTAGATGATAGATAGATCAGATAAATAGATAGCCAGATACAGATGGATAGATGGTATGATGGTATAGCTGGATATGATTAGATATGAGAGATAAATAGCATATAATAGGGAGAATAGATGAAGCTACGATAGATAAATATTAGATAGATAGAATAGACAGACGAAAAGACAGACAGACAATGATAGATAGATGATATTGATAGATAGCTAGATAGATAGATAGATAATAGATAGATAGCATAGATAGAGAGATAGATAGATAGATTAGATAGAATAGATAGATCCAATTGATCGATCAAATAGCTAGTAGTACGTAGATAGATAGATAGAGAGATAGATAGATGATAGATAGATACATAGCATAGCACTAGATAGACTAGAATGATAATGGATTAGATAAATTAGATAATCGATTCGGATAGATAGAAAGATAGATAGCTCGATTTGTATAACATAGCATAGATACAGATAGAAGTTATACAAATCGCAGGCAGTTAGCTGTGTCAGTAACGGTACTAACAGCACAGCTGCTTTAATTTTTCTTCACGGTGCATGACTGTGTACCACACCCAACGGAACCAATTACTCATGGGATCAATGGATACAGGAAAGTGGGATGAGAACGTCTGCCGGCATGTACTAGCGCTATGTTTTGAGCGTTGTTTCCGGTATACAGGAAGTCAGAGTCACAGGTAGATCAGGTGCTAGCCAGTCTAGTTGGTAAGCCGAGACACTGGACAAAGCAAGGATATCCGGCAAGTGAGAATACGCATATCCAATAAACGCAGAGGGAGTCAACATAATTTATGGTAATGTTAAATTTACGCTCGATGTAAAACGCATGCAGGAGAACGCCGTGTTACAAGTGTGCCCGTGGTCAATAGAGCATGTGTTTGTGGTACGTGTGTTGTTAGCCTGACGAGGCTGCGACTGACTGTCGACTGTAGACAGGCGACTGTCTAACGACGTATTTCTAATTCTAGCAAGACCGTTTCTTGGAGCTAATGTGTTTGCTAGAGGGTGTTTGGCGGTGTGACTTCGGACTTCGTGGTCAATAGAGCATGTGTTTGTGGTACGTGTGTTTGCTAGAGGGTTTTTGGCGGTTTGACTTCGGTGCTGTTTGGGTGCATATGGCACGTCTGTGATGAAGTTTCCATAACTGAATGCCGAAGCAGACTGAAGGATCAATGTGTACGTATCTAGTTCAAAACCAGATTATGACATGGGGACTCAGATAAACAGGCAAAGGCAATGTCAGGGCCGTAGTGGCCGCCACGGCAGCACGCACGCCGTGCTTTATTTTGAAAAAAAATTCTGCAGGCGAACAGAGCAGAGCAACATATACCAAGGAGCTGGAAACCCTGTGGGGTTGGGGGGGAGGGGCGGGCACTCCACCGCACATTATGCGTAGGTATGTCCACGCGAATGCGGCAAAAATGGGGGGGGGGGCTCTGGAACTAACTCAGACCTGAAAATGGATCTCTGAAACTAATGTTGTTGAATGTGGTATGCTCTGGAACTGGCTATGTTCGAAAATGGGGGTCTCCGCGAACTAGGATTTCGTTGAAATTCAATGCTATGACACTGGACACGTTTAAGAAGGAGTCTCCGAACGTGGGGGGGACAGTGATTTGCTTAAAATCTAGCTGTACACTTGAACCAATAATTGTTGTATTATGTAGAGGAGAAAAACATGACCCGGAGAAGTGAAACGCCTGCACGCACACGCGCACGCCACGCAACGCACAGCACACGCACACGCACACACACACACAGACAACACACGCACGCACGCACGCACACCATAAACACACCCACGTTGCATGCATGCCTTTACGGCCCGGCTTCAACGTATTCTGAAGTACGATTGCACTGGAACGGGAAATATTAAAACAAGTGCGGCCGAGCGACAGCCGCATCTCACGTCTATGCGCGGTGACTCTTATGTGGAGTGGTGGGATTCTAGTAAACCTTTTAGTCCCAATGTGTTCACATACACGCCGAAACAGTGGAATGCACAGGATGGTATCAGGAACCTTTCAAAGGAATGTTCGTTGGATCGTTATGAAATTGCCACGAGATGGCGCGTACGTTAAGTGTCTTCAGATTAAAGATGGAAGCTCCCATCGTACGAAGTAGCAACAACTATTTGCAAGACAGAATAGGTAACACTCACCATTTACCTAGGCAAGCCTACAGGCTGCAATAGAGAGCTGCCACTGTAACCAATTAACGCAGGCAAAAACTACACAGACCACCAAACATGCACTGGAGTAGCCACTGGCAGTGGCATACGGTACATGTAACATACTGAACAGTACAGAATGCTATAGAAATATACGATTTAAAGCATAAACCTTCTTTAACCAAATTTAGCCTTGAAATGTTCACGTGACATTGTAGCCTCATACATCCAGCAGTATAGATTCTACTAGCAAACCGCAGTCAAATTCTTTCTAACAGACAGTCAACAAATCCATGTTTAACCCTCCTCTGTGACGTCAAAGGTTATCTGCACTTACTCTTCGCAGTCAGCAGAAAGTAGATTTCATGGTGCCTTTCAATAACGCACTAAAAAGCTAGCGTCACCGCTGAAACAAAAAATTGTTTCAATCGCTCCGTCAGACCATGCCTCAGAAATGTCTAAAATCTCCCTGTGCCCATGACCTTTGACCTGTGCCTCAATTTCGCACAGTGATGGCTTTCCTACCATGATGCTATACACAACTGATTCACGAGCTAGGTCGAAGCGTTTAGATTTGTGCCCAATTCTGCATTTCCTCCCTATACCTATACAAAAAAAACCAGTAAGGATGAATGTCCCTTCTTTTACACCTCTTGACCTTGACTTTGACCCCACTTCGACATCCCACTGTCAAACCACTCGTCCGTATGCTAACCAAACGCGACGACGGTCCCTCATCGCCCCCGCCACGTCCAGCGCGAATATCGTGACCGTAAGCGAGCACGTTTAATTTGCTGGCCCAACTATTGACGGACGGACGCGACGCTCGCACCGGACGGGGACGGCGGAAGCGGACGGACGATCATAGCGATTCTACAGCTGCATCTGACTATGTCAGATGACGCTAACTAGGGTCTCCGGAACGCAAAAATGTAAGATCTGCATGGTAACTAAAGTTAATGCTCTGGAAACAAGATATTTAAAAATGCGATGCATCTGAAACGGGAAGTTAGGCGTTAGGGCTTAAAATTGGGGTCTCTCCGCACGACATACCATACCATGCAATATACTGGACGTGCCCCGCCCCCGACCCAGCACGCACCCAGCTTAAGGCCCCTCAACATTCAATCGTCATGCCATCGTGCCACCCGAGGACATGTTAGACAAGGTACGGGAATGAACAGGATTATTCTCACGACTTTTGTAAGTTTGCCTCCCAGACAGAAGAGTAAAATTTGAATAATAAAAAATATAATGACCAAGTTTATCCTACTTGGCACTGTCTCCGGTATATACTATGAGAGGTGTCTATATCAGTAGCCCTCTACAGACTTTAGCAATCGTGTATTCAATCATCGACAATCGCGCTGCCTATTCAAATCAAACTTCAAACATACAGAACTGTACATTAGTGAAAGTATAAAATGCTCATCGAAAATAGGCTCATTTTCATATTATGTACTGGTATATATACTACATTTTGTAAATCATGTTTATTACTTAATCATACTCATAATATATATTTTAGTATACTTTAGTCAAAAAACATCAGCATGTTGAACTACATTCTCTTTGAATTTTACAAATGACTTTTAAATGATCAGAAATTGCGTTGCTTTCAATTAGGCCCGTGGAACATGCCAGGAAAATGCCCCATTTCCCAGGCTCTAAATTTTAAAAGTACCCCCAGACACCCCCCCCCCCCCGCATCGGCTACATATTTCTGCAGTGGCACTTTTTGGGAGGCCACTACGGCCCTGTAATGTAGCCAGTAGAAAAATTTGGCAGGCGAACTGTATAGTTTCAGCGAAATTGAACACGAAAAATTCTAAGAAACACTGCGCACTAGAAACTATTTTAGATATCGCACTGAAATGCACGCGTATTCAAGCATAACCGAATTGCTCTATTTGAGATGCGCAGATTAAATCTAGAACCAATGTACACGCCTAGTCTGACTTGCTTCAAACTATCAAGTAATAACCATTCATCACAACCAGTTTTTCAACAAAGGATTGTTGTTATCTCTCACACGTGCAGGTAACAGCAGCGGCAGCAGGAAAGGTGACAGTGGCAGCAGCAACAGCAGTAGTGGAAGCAGCAGCAGCGGTGGAAGCAGCAGCAGCGTTGGCGGCAACGGAAGCAGCAGACATCCCACATATTATCAGCATCCACACGCCGCCTTCACGTGAGCTTGCAACGATGCATCCCTGATTCGCTGCTGCACGGAGCATTCAGTGCTTACACTGAGGGTGTGGAGCAGTTACATTACTACCGCTCACTAATGTGCGCAAAGGCTAGCAATCTAAACTAGAGACTGCGCACGTGGACGACGATCACTCGCAACCCGACAAGCAGCATGATGATGGTGAACCTTGTCACAGTTGTTCTAGGAATCATAGTATTCCTCCTTATGCTCTGGTGGATGACCTTTCCCAGGAATCTTCCCCCGGGACCACGTGGACTACCGATCCTGGGCTACCTTCCTTTCCTTGGAAAGCACCCGTATCTAACACTGACCGGTGAGTGGATCACACGTGGAGAAATTATTTAAGACATAAGATATGATTTTTATGTCATTCAATCGCAAATTTGCATGTTAATTATACATTAAGTTGTACACATTAAATTTTACTTTGTACATATGACAGGTAAATTTTCAATGGTACTTTAATCTTTGTATTGTACCGGTAACTCTGTCGACTAACTATGACAAGTGAAGCTATTCATCGTTATTCTTTCTTAATAATACTAAAGCTCAGACGCAATATTTTTCACCAGAGTTGGGGAAGAGGTATGGACCAGTGTTCACGGTATGGCTGGGCCCAGTACCCGTCATAGTACTGAATAGCTACGATGCTATACGAGAGGCCTACGTACACCGCGGTGCCGATTTCATGGACAGAAAGTGCAACTTTGTCCAAGAACACCTGTTTGGGTGTGAAGTCACGAAACAAGGTGAGAACTTTATGTCAACTCTAGATGCTTATCGACATGGTCGTAATTTTTATTACCAGTGAAGTTACAGGGATATCCTTGCATGATAACTCGAACGTTTCTACCATAAATGGGGGACCAGACCTGTAATCTACACGGAATATCTGTGGCTATGGTTTACTATCAGAGTAGACTGTTCGTATATAGTTCTGATAACACAATAATAGGCAATACTCATACTAACCATTTGCCCTCACATTTTTTAACACAGTACTACCGGCCAGACGGAATCTGGACAGGAATCACTAAAACGTAACAAAATGATCTATTCTCCAGGCTATTTCTGCCACAAACTGGACCAGGGTCTAATGGACGGTCTTCGCATCGCTCGTCACGCACTAGGGGGCGCTGGGATAGGCAGAGTGCCGATTGAGCAGCAGATCAGAGAGGTCTTGGACAATCTCATAGAGGAATTTGTTCGCCATGGGAAAGGGAAGCAAGCTTTCAATCCCCGGGCGAACCTCAGTGCAGCTTGCTCTAGCATCAGCTGTGCCGTACTCTTCAGCAAAAGGTACACTGTTGATGTAAGCATGGCGATAGTAGAAGAGGCAATATGCAGATGATAATCTCGTTGTGATGATATGATTGACATGAAAAAACTGAGGTGACTAACAACTGTGTAAATCACACTGCCAGTAACTGGTGGCGTCACCTCTTGGAGAAGGGTGGGATCACTCATTTATCTGGTTGAGTGAAACTATTTGAAAGACGTTGGGGGTAATATGTTAGGGATTCTCGATCTCAGAATGGATATTCTTTGCCAACCGAAGAAAAACAGCAACTTATCAGTACATCGTCGTCATTTTCTGAAATAAATTTAATTCGGCATTTAGTCTAACAGTAAAATGTGTGCATATGATGCAGGTTAAAAATTGGAGACAAGTCTCTTCAGGAGATAGAAGATGGTACAGAAATGATCATGGAATCGATAAAGGCTCCAGAGGGACTGTTTCCATTGCTGCGATTCAGACCTGGGTCACCCCTCCCAGAGGCTCAGAGAGCTGTTAAAACCATGAAACAAATAATAATGAATGTGAGAGAGTGATTTCAGACTATGTAACAATTACTACTTATCCTCTTTTCCATATCATCCTGGTTCCAATCTTCCATATAAAATTCAATTCTATATAATATAAATTCCCATCTAAACCAGTGGTTCTTAACCTTTTTTTGAGTCATGGCTCATGGGCCCCTTTGAGAATCTGGTGAAAGCTACGGACCCCTCCCCAGAAAAATGCACATAAGCACATAAACACAATTGTTTTTTATGCGCCTGGTTCACGGACCCCCTGAGGCCCATCCAGGAATCCCAAAGGGGTCCATGGACCACAGGTTAAGAACCCCTGATCTAAACCAATCACTAGATGGTGTTACTTAAAAAACTGCACATCTCCATAAAACTAGCTATTACCAGATGCCATTAGTGTAGGAGATCCAGCACATGCCTAATATTTATAATATATTGCCTATTAATATTTACACCATATACCGATATTCTAAATTGCCATTGACCATGTAGCAGAGATATGAGCACATGATAGTTTATATACCAGTCTCATAGTATCTAGGATGTATAGTGTATTCTTTCTGACTTACTTACATGAAGCCACCACTGTTTGAAAAATCAACACTAAAACCCTTCAGATAATTAAAGAACATCAAGATACAATCGAGCCACAGAACCCCAGAGACTTTGTTGATTACTACCTGCAAGAGAGAGCTGTTGGTGGGAAAGCAAAAGGCACGTATCATTTGTGTTGTGACGTTTTATGTATCAGTTACTTGCACTGCTTTGTGTTATTTGCACAGCATATTTTTAAGAATTGCTAACAACAGCATCAGTAAATGTTCTGCTGCAGATGACAGTATGGATCTGTTTCAATCGTGTCTTGACCTGCTCATGGCATCAAAGGACACATTAACAGCAGCTCTCTGTTGGCTGCTATTTTATCTTGTCAACTATCCTGATTGGCAGCAAAGTCTCCACCAAGAGATTATGAAGGTGAGAAATCTCCGTGAGTAATGCCAACAAGCTCCTAGCAGCCTACATCTACCAAAACTTACGAGTACTTACAAAAATACGAGTAGATTCATTTCTTCTCACGCCGCTCGAACTAAGCATTGCAAGTGGAGGATTATTCTGGTTAAGGTTCATTAAAACAGCAGCTTCTACTGCAACCCTGCAGTGTAAACCGCTAATGAATTTTACTAAAACTGCTGCTGCAATAGACTCACTGACTCTCAAATATGGCTCATTCTGCGTCCACTCACAGGTGTGCGGTGCATCCGGCTACCCATCGTACAGCGAGCGCAGTCGCCTGCCTCACGTGCAGGCGTTCATATCAGAGGTGCTGCGGCACGCCAGTGTTGTCTGCGTGCCCCCGCAGCACATGCTGAAAGTTGGTGCCACCACACTGCAAGGTTACGACATACCTGCCAACGCCCAGGTCTGTGCTAATCTGTGGGCGGTGCATCACGATGAGTCATTGTGGCTCAACCCACACAGATTCTCTCCCGATCGCTGGCTGACCCCCCAGGGAGAGTATACAGAGTGCAGCACACTCATTCCCTTCTCTATTGGTGGGTATTGAAAACCTTAGATTCATTACTCCTCTCTGATGTATTATACTGTCACTACTACATCACCTTTAATCTGTTAAACCTATCACTCTAGACTTCCAAACTTTTATTCTATTTCATTGATGATGTACTCATTTGCCTACTGGCATCCAACATCGATGCATGCCATTTCGCAATTTGTAGAGAGTAAAGCCAAATATATCGGATGGGAATAATTTTTTACTCTGATGTGTTTCTCATTTTCATGAGATAGCTTTGATTCATGTCATGTACCTTTTTTATACCTAAACAGGACAAAGACTCTGTGTTGGCTCTCAATTGGCTGAGATGGTGATATTTCTATTCCTGACAACATTAGTGCAGGACTTCACATTCAAGCCACCAGAGGGGGTGCATGACCTTCCACTGGATTCTACTTATAGGCTGGCGAGATCTCCACTGCCATTTGATCTGATAGTTGAATGCAGAAAGTCAAATTAACTAAACACACATACATGTAGATGACTTAACATAGCGTTACATCTGTTACTGTGTACAGTTTGTGCACGTGTATGTATGTGCAAACTTTTAAAGTGCAATAATGGTAATTCTTAAGGACAGATTCAGGGTTGCAGGTGAAATTTGGTCAAAATATCAACGGTACCCATTTTATTTGATAGATGCAGCTATGCATGTGTTGATTAATAAGTATGTGGTCTCCCAAACAGTTCAAAATCCCCTCTGTATGCCAACCTGGCTGGCTGTGCAAGCCTCGGTTTGCCTTTTAAACACACAACTCTAATGTTGTTAGTAATGCTGCAGTTGCAGATGTTTCAATATCGATTCTCAGAACTCACAACTCCGATTCGAAAGATTTTGGTTCTGTTTCAATGCTAACACATAATGGAGTAAAGGGCTCTCTGGATTTTTTATGAAAGATTATATTTTAGAAGTTTTGGGTCTTTATTTACATTATTGTTGTGTCATAAAAACATTAAAGATTTTCGTGCATCTTTTCAACTTATTTCTTGCAATTCCATGGACCCTTTACTAGTGCATACTATGAACAACTTATGGCTAAACATTTAGGTTCCAGCCCTTTGCTGTTTCTGAGAAATGTTGATAAAAGCATTTTTTTTCATATAAATTTACAATTTGTGCTGTCACGTAATTAGCGATGAGGTTTCTGTGATAATTTTCATGGTGAGTGTAGAGCGACTCCTCGGTTATTAAATAGATGTGTGTTTGATTGGATTTAATGAGCAGTCATATTGTAGTGCCCTTCATAGCCCGGGTACCTGTCTGTAACCCTGAGTGTATCCTTAAACAAGAGATACTCCCAGACGTCACATGTAGAATGCCATAATGAAGTATTGCCATTTCTTGCATATAAACATGTGCCTTATCTTATCTTATATTATCTTAGCCAATAAATAGTATGATCTTACTTTCGTATTTTGAAGTCAAAAGGCTGTGTCGCAATTGGCAGAATGTGGTCTACAGTTCGATTCTGCATCTCATAATATGAAGTGACAGACCTTTCCCTGAAAACAGAAGATGGAAATAAAATGTAAAATTACTTACATAGAAAAATATCTAGTAGCAAGTGCTATATAATTGTAATTTAATACAACATATTTTACTGTTTAATACACATCTTGCTCTATATGTGTTTTCTTGGCATGCATGCTATTTAATGATATGAATAAATATATATTCCTCCTTATGACTAGATTGAGTCGATACTGATATTCTGAATCCTAATCTGATTCTGTGTTCCATATATCTAGAGACAAATCTCATTATGAACAAACAATAAATATTGATAACCCACTTATTGAACTTCTTCATATACTGTCCAGTAGCTCCATCTATCACATGCACTTTGACAAGAGGATGGGAGACAAGAAAGTCTGTCTGAAGTCTATCTGTTTTGTGAATGGTTACACTCAGCACCCGGCCATCGTCTGCTATCTGTGGGCTCGTGTCCTCTGCAGCAGCACTGCTGGCAGCAGCCGCAGCAGCCGTTTCTTCCCCAGGCTCGACAAGCCGCACTGTTTATATAGGAAAATAAAACAACTACGATGTAATGATGAGGTAGAGGATCCTCATAATGACTATCTTTTCGATGAGGAACCTTTTCTACACAATGATAAAAATTACTATCTGATGATGTTCTTCTTAACAAGTAAGGCACCATTTTTGATGAAATACCCTGTGGGTTGAGAGTAGTAAAATGGTAACAATCTTGAGTAGCAAATTATCTTGCGTACCTTCCTTCTTTTTCTTCTTTTTAACTTTAGCAGTGGTTGCTTCTTCATCTGGTAGAGCCTCTTCCTGTTCCCCTTGAGCAGTTACAATTTCAGTCTCTTCCAAGTTCTTTCGTATCGAAGATTTTCTCTTCTAATAATAACGAGTAAATCACATCTATGTGGTGCATTGTTTTTTTTTTCAATTTAGCAACTCATTTTTTGCAATATCGCTTTGCTTTCCACCCAATCAAACTAAAAGAGACAATAAACGGCAACAGAAATTGTGTCTGTCAATGATTACCGACAGGTCCTTGAGTTCGATTTCTTCTTCTTCTGGCAGTTCATCGGGTTTCTTCTTCTTCTTCTTTCTGGACGGAGGCAATGGTTCTGCGTGAACCGGCTTGGCCTTGATCGGTGTGGACGGCAATGAAGACCTGGGTTTAGGTACTGGCGGTGTCACAGTTCTGCGCGTAATATTCACATATTTGTTAGCAAGTGGTGAGTTTAATATAGGAAAAAATATATACAAGTCTCCTCGGCCTCTCTCCGTAAAGCATAAGGCTGGTTTCAACAGTCAATTCTGCCATGTCCACAATTTTAGATATGATTCCTTTACATGATCAGGAAATGAACCACATGTAACATTACGGCAGCGATACTATAGGCCATGGGCACACATTTTAATGGGATAAAACTGATACATGTATGCATGTATGATTAGCCATCATGCACCTGGCAAAGGCTATAATGCTATTGAAACATGGGTGAATAATAAAAAACAGACTTCTATCCAAATCGGCTTCAAGCAACCCACTATTTAAGGCACACGTAATTTTGCTTACAACTGACGATCTCCTCATCATAAGGTACAATAGATATTCCTATATTGAAAATAAATGGTCAATTTAAACTGAAATGCTTTAAAAATTTCCATTATACAAACAAGAAACTGAAAAAAAGGCAGATGCAAAATCATTTTTAGCTTTTAAATTGTAACTAATATTGCTTCCTTTCTGATGACTAGAGGTATCTTATCTAATACATCTGCCACAAACATTGTACCATTACTGTCAGATTCTCAGGGACCACAAGCAATGATTGTTTTGTTATATGTAAAATTAACGTAATATGCCAATAGGCTTTTCATCACTGCCTACAATGCCATTATTAGTGTGAGAAAACATTAAATTGATATTGCTCTACATTATGGCAGTCAATTAATACAGAAGCCATATTAATGATAGGTCACAGAACTGTTCACTAAGCTAAATTCATAATTTTTACCAGTGATATAACAATGTCAAATATTCACCTTTGATGTGATATGTCATCTGCTACTGATGTTCTCTGGGTTTTCTTTTTCTTTTTTGGTGTTCGTGAGATTTCTTCTGCTTCCCCTCCATGTACTGCACTGCTATCTCTTTGCAACTCTGATATAGACATTTCGCTAGAAAAAAACATAACAATATTACTGTCCCCAGAAAGGACACCATGATATTCAAAACGATTTCTCAATAAAACGCAATAGCAGCCAAGTTATCATAGCTCACTTTTATGACAAGAGATATGTACATATACCATCCCAAGCACTTATTATTTGGTACCATAAGCTGCAGCATTGCATTTATTCACATTGCATTACCGGTCATGGCAAGATGGTTGCCTTCGAGATTCATTTTTCTTCTTCTTCTTCTTCTGCTTTCTTGGCAGCGTGGTGATTGTTTCATC
Organism: Priapulus caudatus; assembly: GCF_000485595.1. NCBI lineage: Eukaryota > Metazoa > Priapulida > Priapulimorpha > Priapulimorphida > Priapulidae > Priapulus > Priapulus caudatus. The sequence continues at coordinate 871,883 of NW_014577065.1, read as the reverse complement.
CTCATATGCAAGGTTGTCTTCACCTGAAATATGCATAGGCTTTGTGCTATAGCAAATCAGCTCAGAAAAAAATGCCTGGTCCTTGCTGTACCTATCATTGGCTTAACCTACAACAAATATTGCTAAATTTTTGGTAGATATGATTCACTTGTTCGTTAGAAGTTGGTGCAATTACGATCGATGAAAAATCATTTTGATTTCTCAGGCTAAGATATAATTCTAAAGAAGCAAATTGAGATTTTTTTCAATTCACTAGTAGACACTAAAGGTAAGAATCAATGTCACATTTAGGATGCAATATTACCAACCCACAATTTATGATTTAATAAAAATTATGGAATCAAGGTTACCAATAATCTTGTGGTGTCTTTGTTTGGTATATCCACTGTCTTTGGTGCTGCCATCCGGATCATACATATTTGCGAGTAGCGACCCATCTTCAGAGTTTTTTTCTATGTCACGCTTTAGAGAATCGATCTAAAGATATACACACAATAGCTTTTCCATTCTCGCAATAATTATACGTAGATAAAGCACAGTTTTAATAAGACCTCTCTCATAATATGTGCATAAAATAAGTAATGGCAGATGTTAAAATGCTTGCACAACAGAAATTATTATTGGATTAGGACTGCTGTGAGTCATTCTTATACATGCATACGGCTCTTGTTAGGACATTTCAACTTTGGATTTGACACATTCATTGTATTTTTACCATGGAGTGGTTTCCATTCTTTTTCTTCTTTGGTTTTAGTCTTGGTTCCCTACAAATAGTTATTATTGATTATTACTATTTCCACAAATATTCCATCCATCTTTAAGAACAAGAGGATGGCGATGTAGTGCCCATTGAAATCATTTAAGATTCTTTAAAACTATGACATATCAACGTGTAATAATAATAACAGGACATATTTTAGATATATTATAATCTACAGCATCTGACGTGGCAGTGTAATTTACATATTGAACAACAAGTACAGTCCGACCTACTTTATCCGGCCACGTCGAAACCAGCACCCATCCGGATATGGGATTTGGCCGGATATGAGAGTTATGCTCAAACACAGCATTACTATGCAGTTTAGTAGGGTTTATGCTAGCCCAACGAGGCTGTGCGACTGATTGTCTATAAATGATAGTATTCTGATGAAATAACTGATGGTATTCTAACCCTAGCAAGACCGTTTCTTGGAGCTAGGTTTATGCATGTGATAATGTATTTACTCGTTGCTATGATTATTTGTAAGAAACTGTCGTGTTTTATGATTTATATGAAATGGAAATAAAATGAAATAAAACAGAAATTGTACCACTTCGGTTTATGTTTGTTTCTTTTGTGCTGAGATCTAGGGCTGTAACGATCGATACACTCGCTTATTCGGTGCACCGAATATTGTTGTTGGACGATACGTATTCGTTATTCACGTCATCATTATTCGAATACTGACGAATACAAATAATATAAATGGAACCTACATGTACTTGAAAAAATCTTTTTTTAAATGCAATTCTGCACCGATTTGCTCGAATTCAGATGTCGTTTGCAGCTTTCCCAGTGAACGCACCTAGACTGGTACCCGTCCCTTCTCACACGTCGAGAAGGCCGGGACGTGTATCTTACTATCACGTGTAACTCACCCCATATCGAGTGTGTGAGAAGAGACGGATACTAGGGTTGCAGCAGTATACCGGTATTGCGATATTATCGCGGTGTAATATTTTAGAATTATCATATCGTTCCCAGCTCAATACCGTGGTTTTCTTGTTGACATGTGATATACATGTGTACAGTGATGTCACGAAAATCTGACACAGCCATGCCGCGTTTTTCCAGCCATGTGCGTGCAAGCGGCGCCTTTGATTGAAATACGGGGCTCGATAAATCGCGAGTGCGTAGCGCGTTTCACTAACGTCCGCTAGTAAAAGTTGTTCGTTAACAGATGAAAGTTGTCCGGAGGCATAGTGGACATGAGCGGACAACACGCACGCACGCATACACATGTACGGGTGGTACATCGCGCAAGTTTCGAGCGAGCTTTGAGCGAGATTTTTAAGTGGAAATGAATGAAAAAACAGAGAACATACACTGCAAGATCGCGGCCGGTTAATAGAGATTTTCGGATAACGGATGGCCGGATAAAGGTCGGACTGTAATAATAAATGCCTAATATACTTTGTCGGTATGTAACTTACTCTGTATTTATAGCAGCCTTGAGTAGTTCATCAAGTTTTGACTTAGTTTGCTGCCTAGCCTGCTTCACATTTTCACCAGCTGAAAATGTATAGACATTGATTAGCTTGCTCAAGTGGTAGAGAACAATTACATATTTCCAAATAATTTAAACATGTTGAGGAAATGCTGCATAAAAAAATCGCTCAACTAAGCACTGCAAAGCTGCCACAATCCACCAAATTATAGATATTATGTCATATTTTACTTTGTGACACACTATTTAATCAACCCACGGCAAAGATATTTTTTACTTAATCTGGCATACGTACCCCAAAAGATTTTTTATTCAGTTAAATGCTAACTTGTATTTTCTATCTAGAGTGCTATTTATAAATGTACTCATCATTTATATAATACTAGCGCCCAATATTTTTTTAATGTAAAATTTTATTTTAGTTACCTAGTGGAGTTTCATCATCATGGTGATGATGAGCCTTGGTTGTCTTCAGCTTATGTAATTTGTTTGAGCTCTTCTGCATCACATCTTAAAAATTACAGCAAAACGTTTGTAATTTTATAATGAAACTGGCTATATAATGATAAATTCATTCAGGCAAACTTGCCACGCTTCATGAACTGATATAGCTCTACCTATAGCAGGCTTCAATACAGGCTTTCAATGTATTTTGGTTCTGACATTTCTACAAAGCTGAAGCTAATTTGTGACATCCCATAAATCCTCCAACATGTCTTAATTGCCCAACCGAAATGCCTTAATTTCCAGCAGTCTTTACTATTGACAATCTCAACACACTCATGCTGGTTTTCAAAGCTTGATGTATACGTCTCTAACTTCCCTAGTATATCTATGTTATAATGTATTGGGGGCCACTTGTGATATGTCTAACTGACTCAATTGAGTACAACCCCCTCTGGGCCCTATGCATCTACCCAATCTGTGCAAAAACAACATGTCATGTTATGGTGATAACCCTCCAGTGATTACCTAGCTCTTTCTCATGAGAAAAATTTATATAAAGGCAGCCTATCATGAAGTAAACTTAGAAATGCACACGATCCAGTGATTAGCCTGCTGTCAGTTTACCTTATATCACAGACTTAAATTAGAATATGCTATGATTATTCTGTGAGCATAGCATAGTAAGGCCAAACCCCCAACATCAACCCTAATCATAACCATGCCTGACTGTTTAATTCCACCTTTAACTCCAACTCCAATCATAAATAGGCCTATACATCGATCAAAAAATGACAGCACAAGTCTGACACCAAAGTGGCTATCTACAACAACATTGAACAACAATCAATTGTAGAAATCGACCACTGGATCAATGGAACTGGGGTGGGAACACTCAACTACTGAGCTATATAAAGCAATGTAACATAGCCATTGATTAATATCTCAACAGTCTATCATTGCCACCCTTCACACTATCTAATGAAAGCTAAACTACACTATACTACACCCTACACTCGGCTAAAAAAGGCTAACTACCTGGCTGTACCCAAGCTAGGTCACACACACCATGGCTAGCTATAGCCCTGGACGTTTATTCCTTAGGGACTGTCCAGTATAGAAGTAGAAGTAGAAGTAGAAGTAATGGTGCCACTTCTCAGTTGTGTGAATCTCATTTGTTATTTGTGAAACATTCAAGTAATTTATTGTAACACTTTATTTTTGCATAGGGTATGTCTTTGAAAATGTATCTATATAGATTTGTACGTATGTACAGCCTGAACCAAGTACAGATAGTATAAATAGGTCTGGATTTGCCAACCAGGCTGCAGGACTAAGGTAGATGCTGTACAAAACATATCTAATAATCTATTACAAAATTTTTACTAATTCAAAACCTATTGAAGAACTAGGTATACCTCAAAGAAAACGGTTACCTTTTAGTTGTTTTGTATTATGTTTAGTAGTAGTACTAGTACTAAGTAAGTATCAGGACAGTTGTCAACAATCATTTACAATGTTTTTGTGGCAGCATTCAGCCATTCTCTCATATTTCACTTTTGCGGATCTCAAGTTCAGCTGCAAGTTTGCTGTAGTAATTTGTATCATAAATAATCAGTAATATGTACGCTAACAGGTGAGACCTTATTTGTCTACACGTATTAATTCTTCGATTTATTTGAGCCTGAGGGATTATCATTTCAAATTTTATTGATTGGATTCACCAACAGTCAACACACAGACTGACAGAGATCGAGGGATCATTTGATAATAATGTAACATTTGAATAGACGACTATTTGAAGTAATGAGGTTACTAGTTACTTATTAATTTGAATATGTTTTTTAGTTATGTCTATGTTTAGTTTGAAGATGTTTTTACACGTACAGGCTATAATATACTGTGTGTATTGTATAACTTCCATAATAACTGCAATCTCGCATTCTTACCTGCCGCCATAGTTGTGTTGCCCGACCACAGCGCCAAACATCGACAAAAATTACTTACGCAAAATTACCCAATCAGAAAATTGGTTGAAGAAATATTTTTTGATCTGTATTCTATATAATTTATGGTCTGACCCTTATCTTCTTCTTCATCTCCCTTTGTAGAACTTTCCGTGTGTAAATTTATGGGATAAAAGTCTATTGCTATGGCTCTTGTAAAAGATGGTATAGCTCTTGTAAAAGATGGTACGACGCCCTATCTTGTAATGTAGGGTACCCCGGATAGTGTTTCAGACAGAATTCTCTCAGATAGCCTACATTTACGTGTATACATATTCGCCGAAAACTCGTCATTTTAACAGATACTGGGCATATGCAACCGATGATAGAGTCCCTATATACATCCTGGCTCGCGCATGCGCAGTAACAAACTGAATAACTGATATTTTGATTCCAAAACTTATTTAAACTGGAGCGGGGTACCCGTGTGTAGATTTATGTGATAGAAGTCTATTGCTATGGCTCTTGTAAAAGATGCTACGACGCCCTATCTTTCAGGGTACCCTGGACAGAGTGTTTCGGGTAGAATTCTCTCAGATACAAGTCATGTACGTACGTGTATATATTCGCCGATAAACTCGTCATTTTAACAGGTACTGGGCATATCCAACCCAGGATACGGCCGTCTGCCACATTAGCAAATTATATGCTAAAATTTTATATTTTGTTCCTCAGGCTAAAATGCGGGTTCGCGCATGCGCAGTAACTCGCTAAAGAACATATTTTGATTCAAAAACGTATGAAGCTGGAGTACCGGGTAGTAGATTTATGTGATAGAAGTCTATTGCTATGGCTCTTGTAAATGATGGTACGACGCCCTATCATATTTTGATTCAAAAACGTATTTAAACTGGGGCGGGAGTAGGCCTACCCGTGTGTAGATTTATGGGATAAAAGTCTATTGCTATGGCTCGTGTAGGAGATGGTATGACGCTCTAGCTTGCAGGGTATCCCAGACATAGTGTTTCTGGCAGCATTATCTCAGATACATGTATGTGTATATATTCGCCGAAAAACGCGTCATTTTAGCAGATACTGGGCATATGCAACCCAGGATATGACCGCCTGCCACATTAGAAAGTATTATAGAATTTTATATTTGGTGCACAGGCTAAAATGACAGGCGATAGATAGCCACATCCAAGTGTGGCTTTAGGCCACCTCGTC
>NW_014577065.1:859221-860664 GCF_000485595.1 Priapulus caudatus | reverse complement strand
CTGAAGGGAAGAGGGTATGGGAGACTGACGAAATCCGGCAGGGAAAATAGCTGGGGCGGTAGAAGAAGAAGGAACTTGAGCGAGGGACAGAGAAGGCAAGGGGAGGGACGCGAGTGCATAAATTAGGTGTTTTATACCCTACATGCTAGGGCAGGTTGTGTACTGGCTGGTATACGCAGCGCAGGCGACAAATCTCCACATCCAAGTGTTGCTTTAGGCCACCTCGTCCCCCGCCAGTGGCCTCCAGCCGCCGCCAGCTCACGCCGACAATAACCCTTCCGCGACCGAAAATAATGCTTTTTGTTTACGTATTTTATTAATGCTAAAACAAGTTACCATTGTATATGCCGATTGTATTACCCATAGGCATAGATATAGCATTAAATAGGAAAAAACAAGACACGCAGCAGTGCAGCACTCGGTAAGTTATTAGTAGCACGTTATAGTGTAGCCGGCGTTATTCCGTAGTTGTAATACTTACCCCACCTTATTCGGTAAGGCCGATTGGCCAAGTGGGAGCTAAAATGAGACCGGTGACGTGGAGGAAGGAACGCAGTCGTGGGTCCGAGCCACAACGTATAAATACTGGATGATGTCTCTCCCTAGGAGCTTTTGTACAAGCGACACCTGCTGAGAGATGTGTAAGTGCGTGATACGGTAACTGTTGTAATTATACGCTCTTCTTTTCGGTAGTGCATTGCGAACTGATGTATCGTGTTAGAGATTGAGTAAAACCCTAGTTCACGTTACTTCGTGTCTTGTCTTATCTCGATAGTCTCTTGCAGAACTTCTACTTCCGTAGTGCGCATAACGCATCTACAATATCATTGGATATTAGTTCGCAGGGATCACTTACGAAGGAGACATTAAACCAGTGTAATTATCTACCATACTACCCATTACTTATATATTTTTATGGCTGATCATTAAAAGTATCCATATACCTACCTATATTTATTTACATTGTGTTAACGTTGTCATGTTTCAGTTGTTTCTGAAAAGATGTTAGGCTTGTGCATGGTTGCGTCTTCTTCTTCTTCTTCTTCTTATTCTTCTTCTTCTCGGGTCACTACACTACATTCGGCCAAGCCACTGCAGCACACAGGACTTGGCATGGTGGTTGAAAGCCTTAAGGTCCCCCGGGCTACAGGGCTCTGGTAATAGGGGGCATTTCAGGAGATGTCCCATAGTCTGGTCCTCCCCGCAGTCGCATTCGGTTGGGCCATCTTCAGTGTATCCCCATTTCTGCATGAGTGCCCTGCATCAACCAAACCCTGTCCTGAGGGGATTTAGGCAGAACCACGTCGGCCATACCTTGTTAACTCCGGGTGGGAGAGATTCCTGGGGTCTGAGTAAAAGCTTATGTTGGCTTGCCTGAAGATGCTTTGACCATTGGGCGATCCTGTAGTTTGAGAGGTTGCCATTCAGAGGATGAACCGCGTG
>NW_014577065.1:857940-859211 GCF_000485595.1 Priapulus caudatus | reverse complement strand
ATGCTAGGGCGCTCTGCTAATTATAAACACAGGTCAACCGATAAAAGTTTATTAGGGAAATCTATGCGGAGATACCCCCTAACCATTTTAAATGCATATTCATCAGAAACTATAACTCCTCTGGTGAGATATTGCGCATGCGCTAACACACTAACATAGCCCGATTGTGTACAGGCTGGTATACGCAGCGGGGACCTTCCATGAAAGGTCTTCCTACTATTTCTTAAATGATGTCTACTGATAAATTGTTATCATATAAATCTATGCTAGGATAACTCCTCTTCATTTTAAATGCATAATCCTTGCAAAATAACATTTCTCCCGGGAGACATTGCGCATGCGCGCGCACCGTGTTAGGCGTGCAGTGCCGTCTGAGGCAAACTTCATAATATAGCTTGCTGAAGGGGAGAGGGGATGGGAGACTGAGGAAATCTGGCAGGGAGGATAGCTGGGGCGGTAGAAGAAGAAGGAACCGGAGCGAGGGACAGGGGAGGCAAAGGGAAGGACGCGAGGGCATAACGTAGGTGTTTTGTACCCTACATGCTAAGGCGCTCTGCTAATTATAAACACAGGTCTACCGATAAAGGTTTATTAGGAAAATCTATGCGGAGATACCCCCTAACCATTTTAAATGCATATTCATCAGAAAATATAACTCCTCTGGTGAGATATTGCGCATGCGCTAACACACTAACATAGCCAGATTGTGTACAGGCTGGTATACGCAGCGGGGACCTTACATGAAAGGTCTTCCTCCTATTTCTTAAATGATGTCTACTGTTGCAATGTTATCATATAAATCTATGCTAGGATAACTCCTCTTCATTTTAAATGCTTAATCTTTGCAAAATATGATTTATTTCGGGAGATATTGCGCATGCGCGCGCACCGTGTTAGGCGTGCAGTGTCGTCTGAGGCAAACTTCATAACATAGCTTGCTGAAGGGGAGAGGGGATGGGAGACTGTGAAAATCCGGCAGGGAAGATAGCTGGGGGCGGTAGAAGAAGAAGGAACCTGAGCGAAGGACAGGGGAGGCAAAGGGAATAAAGTAGGTGTTTTGTACCCTACATGCTAGGGCGCTCTCCTAATTATAAACACAGGTCTATACTGATAAAAGTTTATTAGGGAAATCTATGCGGAGATACCCCCTAGCCATTTTAAATGCATATTCATCAGAAAATATAACTCCTCTGGTGAGATATTGCGCATGCGCTAACACACTAACATAGCCCGATTGTTACAGGCTGGTATACGCAGCGGGGACCTTACAT
>NW_014577065.1:842862-851936 GCF_000485595.1 Priapulus caudatus | reverse complement strand
CATCCGAATTGTCTTGCACGCTTTTCTACTACTATGGGTCATGTTTGTGGACTGGATGAGTTCCTGCCATTTCCTCTGTCTGCCTTCTGCTATGGCTTCAGTTAGTCTTTCGTGTGTGTGTCAAGCGTGTGGTCACCGAATGGATCATTCTGAAAACAGTTTACATAGTCCTCAAAAAGTGCTTCAGAGTCACCCGTCAGACCTGGGACGTAATTTGTGCGGCATCCTCGAGATATGTTGTTCCTGGATGATTTCTTGATCATCTTTACGAAGGTGTTATAGTTAGTAGGTGGAGCAGGCAGGTGCCGGGCTGCGTCATCGAGTTCTTTGTCAAATTTTTCCCAATTAGCCTTCTTCAGGTTGACACGTCGGCATGAAAGGTCCCGATCGAGGTGTAACTACGGCGTTAACTTTAAGCCCAATGGGCCAGTGTTGCGAGTGTGGTATTGGGTCCAGGACAACCTTCTCACATTGGCCAGCAATGCTGGTAAAAACAAACACCAGGTTAGGGTTGTATCCACCCCTCCATCTGGAACTGTTGAAGGAGCAGGGGAGCTTTGCGTCATGTATAAGCGACAGCTGATTCACATCTGACCAGCTTTCCACAAGTGCACCATCTTCGTCTGTTTCTGCATATCCCCAGGTAACATTATGGCTATTGAAATCTCCTATAACCACATTGATACGGCCATCAGTAACCTCGCGAGGAAGGTCGAATATCTCAGGTGGCGGTTTATAGACAGAGCTGATAAAAATCTCCATAAGCTCGATGGTAAGAACTTCAATGTTAGCATCGTCTGATAGAGAAGACTTATCCACAGTTAGCCCATTACGTACAAAAATTGCACTACCGTATAGATTATGTGGTTTCTCTGCTTTAAGGGTCATTCCGGGGATTTGTGGGCGATTACGCGAAGGTCCGCGGTGTGTCTCCTGAAGGCAAAGAATGCCACGTTTGTTTCTCACACACAGGTCAGCCAGAAGATCTTGTTTGGCGCCTGAGAGACCTTCAAGGTTGGATGAGATGATACTTAGTGCCGGCCCTGATAAGGACCCGTGCTGTCGACACTGAGACTTGCCATCTTGTTGGTCATGGATAGACATAATGAGGTGTAGTGTAGTGAGGTAGAAGGATTTGCAGGTGGGAAACCTGACAGGGGCCGCGACGTGAACGCTCCTTTTGTGGCCCCCATTGGTTGCGTAGAAACCACACACTTTAACCAATTGGCCTTGTAAATAAAGTTGCACATCAAACATTTATGTGAGCATGTGTGGATGTTCAAATAAATACAATCCAAAATATTAATGTGTAAAAGAGATGAGGGCTACGCATAAAATGAGTGAAAATAATTTAACAGTGGTTACCATTTAGGCTACAGCTAGGGTAGGCCTACACAGACACAGGCAGAAACAAGTGCAGACTTACATTAGCCGCCTATGCTATTACATTTATATATGCAGTAGTATAGTATTATATAGTCCCACATGTACAGGTTACTGCATTCTGTGCCTGCCTGCATGGGGTTCGAAATCAGCAACACCGAATCGCTATATCGGAAACTTAGGCCAACAACCCTCATAAAACTAGCTCTGTTATAAGATATCTATATAAGCACCAGTTTCCTGCGCTCCGCCGTGAGGAGCCAACGGATATATATATATATATATATATATTATAAGAGAGGAGAGGCCGGTTTTCTGACGCGGTAATCTTCGCCGCGGTGAGCATCAAGCCCACGCCACCGATCTCAGTGTATAGCCCCTGTGTCGGACACCAACATAGGCTTATCCATATTTGTTAAATCCACCCATATTTGTAGATATAATGACGATAAATAGGCGTTAATACGGGCGCTAATTTTAACAGTGGGGTGATGTCAGAAAAGTAGAACAGCCGATTTCCCTCCATCAAGCGGACAAAAGCCAAAACTTTGTTAATACCAGGTTAAATTATGCCAAATTTATAAATTTTTTTTATTATGCATTTAGTTGTCAGTTGAGTCTCAAAAGCAGCACAACACACACTTTTAAGGGTTTATTTTCATTCATTTGTATTGTTAAAATTGTAATTTGTCTGAGTATACATTCGGATATGATGTATATCATGGTATAAAGAATTAAGTTTGTTAAAATCAGGTGCTATTTATCTTTTTGATAATGTCATTTATGGTGACTTCACTGGTGCAGAACTCTGCCAAATTGACAAACTAATTTGGTTAAAATGAGGTGATATCCATACGTTTGGAGAAATATTTACTTTTTTAAATCTGCTTATTATTTTACTATGAAAGTGACCCTGAACTGATACTCTGCTAAAGTGACGGGTTTAGTTTATTGCCCTATGTATTTAGTTTAGTTTAGTTTTCATGTATTATTTTGATGTAAAGCGAATTCCAATGATATGAGACACGCGTGACAGATGTCACCAATTGTATATTTAAAAGACGAGACGAGGCTTGCAAAGCCAGAGAGGCATATTCATAATAACTTGGCGCAATTTCTTAACAATTTGTATAACAATGTGTACAACAACATATAACAATGTTGTATATCCAGAAGCTTTGACTACACCTAATCATAGAATCGTTTCGAACTGTTTTTGTCGAATATTTTCTGTATTGTTTTTCTCTCCTCTTACGAATATATTCTTTAATAATAGAAGTAAGTTCAGTAAAGTTATTAAAAAGGAAGTTATTAAAAGGGACAAGGTAAAGTTATAAAAAAGGTAAACGAGCCACCTGCCCTACCCTAGAGTGTCGGCTGAGAAATAGCCTTTGGGCGTGGTTATACCAGCTGGTGGAGGGGTGATTACTGTCTTCTATCCATCCCGGAATCTCTACCGGTAGATGAGTCTCGTGTGGCTGGATAGTGTTTTAGATTGTGAACCCATACGTTCTCTTTCCTTTCTGATGGGATCGTATGGGGATGCCTGAAGGGGGGGGGGGTGAAAATATTTTCTTAGTATGATGTGGCTGATTTGCTCTTAAAGTTGTTCCTACGCGTTTTTCCCCGAGCAACGCCGGGTACCAGGCTAGTATGTACATATATGTACGGGGCCCAACTGACAATAATGCAATGGTAGTCAGTCAATGCGTTAAGCGCATGGCAAACTGTGTAATACCTAACGTCGCAAAAAGAGACTTGGTACGATGCATGTGCACATGGCCTCCAGCTTTGGGAACACGAGGAGACTGCTTAATCTTTTAATGGCGTTGAGGTTTCATATATTGCTTTCTCCTCATCGGAGAAGAACGGACCACACGCCGCTAGAGCCACAAAGAGGGTGAGATAACCCCCTGAGGATTTTCTTGTGCGTAGCGTGGTGTATATACTATATAACGACTAATGTAAAGCCCATCCGAGGTACAGCTCGTTCGTTTATAGGACATTTGGATTGGCAGGCCACCTATAACACACAAAAGTTAGTACACTAAATGTAAGCGGTATCCAATACTATCAACTATATGTAACGCGGCTATATACAATACAATCAAGAGTATAATTGACATGAAACATGTTCATAAACAATGCGCCATGCGCCAATTCTGCTGTGAATTTGTCAAAACGAAATATTCAAAGACATGAATCATACATACCATACAAAGACATATAATCAACATGAACCGATAAAACACGCCAATAGAAGTCTGTTCAGGTGTCGCGTTGCAACATGACGTCATTAAAGCTACAATAGGACAGGCTATAACTGCCTATAACAATCATGTACCGTAGGATTCTACCAATAATATGTTAATTGGCATTGAAGTAATTCAACTTCCCGCAAATTTCCTGATAGCTCCTAGACTACAGTTAGGCACACGCATAAAAATGTAGACACGTATTATAATTGCGATTGTACGCAGGGGAGTAAGAGGAACGAGGGCGGCTGATGAGATAGTCCCCTGATACTACATGCGCTACGACCGGCTCTATATGAGTGACGTATATGAGTTCTAACACGTTTGAAATTTTTTAGAGCGAAATATTAAATTAGGTATAGTCAAGTTACACGTTCGCAACAAAACGTAACACCCTAGCGATCACGCTCCAAAAACGCAGTTTGCGCTGAAAATACGTAAAATTTCAATTACCAGCAAGAAATAATTGCAACAATTTTTCACAAACGTTGTTATACATTTGTCAGTAGTTGCAACACTTTTAAAATGTCAACGCGTTTTGAGTGGTTCGCTTATGTTTCCATCTGGTGCTGACTACTGATGAGGTAAGCTCCGTTATTAATGTGCATTTCTCCAGGTTGGGAGTTTTTAATGCAGACAGTATTATCGTCATTTCTCCTCACCACTATGTCTCACTGTTAAAACTACATTAGCATAATTGTCTAATTAATTTAATCCATTAAAGTGATCGCCAAACCTGAACTATTTCAATTCGTTGTCATTTTTACTATTTTCAATACTATCCACCTGTATAAAAGCATTAATAACAAAGACCTACTGAAACCAGCTGTATCGTGCGAAAAAAAGGACTTTCATAAATAGTGCATCATGCACGTCAATCAACATTGCAAAAGACAACACCGCAAGGGAATATCCATCACACGCGCTGCTAAATATTAATTCTGATTACTAGTTATTTCTAATCAATATTTATTTATCGAACTGTACAAATTCGTATGTAGAATAAATACAACCCAATTTATCTTTTCCCAGCACACGTACTGCGCAGTGGATTCCGTCCCCTTGTAATATGGTCACACGCATCTTTACTCTGGGGCACTCCTCCGATTCCGTGCCCATATCCTGTACGCACGTAGGCCTACCGTTGTGGCTCATCGTGGCGTAAATATATCCGAACCTGTCGGACTGCTTGCGAATGCGATCTAGTGACCCGGCTATTTCACTAATGCTCGCGAAATTCAGCGAGGCAAACGCGTGACCGCCTGCATACATACCCGACGAGTAGAGTGGATAACATTCTTCGACGCGAACTGTCACAAGCAGCACGATGGCTGTGGATGCGGTCACCGTCAACCTGCTCCTAGGCATCGTACTTCTCCTCCTCATGCATCGCTGGGCGACCTTCCCCGGAAACCTTCCCCCGGCACCGCGTGGACTGCCCGTTGTGGGCTACCTTCCTTTCCTCGGCAAGCACCCGTATATGACGCTGCCAGCTGAGCTGATGCATCTGCACGTATGAACTATTCATGCTGTGATTTCGTGTGCGCACATCTAATAGCAAACCTTTTAATTCAGTACCTAGTTGTGCGTATAAAACTTATGAATATATATCAGCAATTAACAGATATATCATCCCTGGGTAATTGAACTCAATTAACTTTCATGAGTCAGTACAGTGTACTAAGGCGCGTCATTATAGAACTTCAGAGGTAGCTGTCGACTTTATCTCCTCAAATATACCACGGGAAATTATAATTTAATTAAGAACGCTGAACACTAAAGACTAACGCACACAAACCACTAGACACTAAACATTGAACACTAAACACTAAACACCGCCTGAACACTTTAAAAATTGAGCATATACTTGTGTTCGTGCGAATACAGCGTTGAACCGATCCGCATACATAAGAAGGATGTAAGATGTCAGCCTTCTTTTACATTGCACGTGCTTTTTTACTAGAGCTGGGAAAGAAGTACGGACCCATGTTCACGGTGTGGGTGGGCCCAGTACCCATGATAGTACTGAATAGCTACGATGCTATACGAGAGACTTATGTACACCGCGGTGCTGACTTTATGGACAGAAGGTGCAACTTCGTTCAGGAATACCTGTTTGAGCCGTAGGACGTCGACGAAAACAAGGTGAGAACTGCTACGTGAGCCGCTAAACACCTACAGGAGAGTGATGCTTAATATCGCCTATACAGTGGCGCCCTGATACCTTGACCAGCGGTTTAGCTGTATGTGTAGTAATGTTCACTAGTTCAATTACGTTAGTTACGTCTAGTCTAGTATAGATAATATTATATAATATATTATATTATATATATATTATATATTAAATTATATGTGTGTGTGCGTGCGTGCGCCTGCCTGCGTGCGTGACACGTAGGCGTGCGTGCGTGCGTGCGTGCGTGCGTGCTCGCGTGCGTTGCGTGCGTGTGGAGGGTCTGTGTGTGTGTGGGTGTGTGTGTGCTGAGTGTAACGTCGTGGGGTTGTGTATGCTGTGTGTGTGTGCCCTGCGTGTGGAACAACGTGCGTGTGTCGTGTGCGGCTGCCGTGGTGTTGCATGTGCTGTGTGCGTGTGTGCGTGTATGTGTGTATGTGTGTGTGTGGTGTAGTGTGTGTGTTCGTGATGTGTTGTGTGTGTGTTGGGTGTGGTGGCTGTGTGTGATGTGATTGTAGTGTGTGTGTGTCGTCGTGTGTGTGTGTGTAGTCGTGCTGTGTGCGTGCGTTGTCTGCGTGTGTGTGTGTGTGTGCTGCTGTGTGTGTGTGCTGTGTCGTGTGTGGGGTGTGTTGTGTGCTGTGTGTGTGTGCGTTGTGCCTATCTATATTATATATATATATATATATGCATTAGAGAGAAATAGCGCGAAGGAGTATTGAACTAAGTGCAGACCAGAGTAAAAATCTTGTGACGGTATATATATATATATACTATAAGATAATAATATATATACTATACGCTCAGCAACGATATATTACACTACCCCCAGGTTCTTCTGCCACAAACTCAACCAGAGCCTTATGGATGGTCGACGCATCGCTCGTCAGGCACTAGGGGGCACTGGGATTTTAGGGCCCAGTGCGACTTGAGCAGCAGACCAAAGAGGTCTTTGGACAATCTCATAGGGGAATTTGTTCGCCATGGGAAGAGCAACCAGGCTTTCAATCCCCGAGAGAGCCTCAGTGGAGCTTCCTCTAGCATCAGCTGTGCCGTACTGTTTGGCAAAAGATAAGTGCTATACCAATTTCCTCATAAATCGCAACTTCTACATAATATTATATTTGCATGATAAAAACGATGCCTTGTATAGCAAGGGCGATATATTTGCTTTCTAAATTAATAGGCACTAACAAGTTTATAACTACGTGAAGGGGAACAAACAAAATCTTAGCCTCTAGGGCTATTTGGTATTCTGCTCAAATAATAAATGAAGTAAGTTTAAATACGTTGTTTTATGCCAGAAAAGAAGTATACATATATGCCGTTATATATAAATATTTATAAATAAATAAATAAATATATATATATTTATTTATTTATTTATTTATTTATTTATTTATATGCAGTCTTAGTAGAAAACTTCTACTGAATCAACTAAATTTGCTTGAACTCACTTTACCGTTGTTAATTTGAATCATCTCATCTCTGTGGCGCAGATTAAAAATTGGAGATCAGTTGCTTCGGGAGATGGAAGATGGTGCAGCGACGATCATAGAATCAATGAAGGCGCCAGAAGGACTGTTCCCATTGCTGCGCTTCCGACCTGGGTCTCGACTGCCGGGCGCTCAGAAGGCCGTTAAGTCCATGAAACTAATCATAATGAAGGTGCGAGAATGATTGTAACATCGTTAAAAAAACTATCACTGAACATTGACTTACCCGTCATCCTGCTTCTAATCTCCACATAAGTGGCGTTTTCTGTTTGAATCTATCATTTAGCACGGGTATGAATTGCCACATGATGGCATTAGGTGGTCCGCTGACAGCTATGAGGCATAATTCATTATTCATGCTTTACCTCGATCAAGCCAAGACTGTTTACAAAATTGACACGTTTCAGCTAATACAGGAACATCAAGACAAATTGGACCAAAAAAATCCTAAAGATTTTGTTAACTACTACCTGCAACAGGCAGCTGTGGATGGGAAAACAAAAGGTAGGATATCTTTAAATAGCGTTTTGTATACTATATATATAAGCATTTTATATTCAATGTTCAAGTAGATCTAAGAATAATCTGATGAAATGTATTGCTATAGATGACGTCATGGATCTGTATCAATCATGTCTTGGCCTGCTCATGGCATCAAAGGACACAATCACTATACGGCTCTCTGTTGGCTGCTTCTTTATCTTGTCAACTATCCTGACTGGCAGCTAAGTCTCCAGCATGAGATTACAAAGGTAATCAGTGTTAATAAGTAGAGCCTGCATACATACTAGATTTTAAACGCGTAGAGTTTCTATGCATCCACTCAAAATTAGTATCGTATGAATGTTCTTACAATTGCCCAAAATTACTAGCTTGGCGGACCTTACAGAAAGCTGAAATCGTGACAGTTGACGTACACATTGCTATGCTCCAGAACAATATTCTGATCACGCATTGCCTAGTGATTGTTGAATTTGAACGTGATTTGTTAAAGTTGATTCTGAGCTTCCCCCGAGTCGACACGAATCATTTACACAAGACCTCAAAAACATCCCGGAAACCACGTAGCTATGATGACTAACTACAGAGCTTCTTACAAGTTATGGTAACAACCAACTCGGTAAATAGGAGATGGGTACATTAAGCGAAATTAGGCCAATATAGGTAGCTTTGTTCGAGAGTGGACAAGTCTTGACCTCCAAATAATGAAATCTTATGAATGCTTGTAAAAATCCGCCATTGCTGACGCCAAACCCCTTGTTCTTGAATTTAAACCTGCCGGTTGTCAAAGTAAACCGCCTGCTTATGAAGGTATGAAGGTAAACCTTGTTTTCATAAAATAAGAAGAATCATATTCATTACCATAAACCTGCCATTCGTGACGATATACTTCCGGTTTTTTAAAATGAACTTTTTGTGTTAATGTGGACGAACATTCAATTTCCGTAGGCAAAACGCTCATTTCCTACGGACAATAAACATTCCATTCTCAAAAATATCGAGAATAAAGTTCACGTAATTAAAACAAACCAGATGAACGAGATAATTAAATATCTGCTGCGGTACTAGCCCCAAGAAACTGTCATGCATCGAAAGACCATGTGTATTGACGGTTGTCTCGTAATTATAGGTAAGTCTGATGCTCTTATTCCGTTCTCTATCGGTGCGCATTGAAAGATAGCGCTGTCTGATTTGTTATGCTGATATGGAAACTACATTAATTTTAGTCGGTTGTATAAACCCAAATTAATGCATTCATTGCGTTATTATATT
>NW_014577065.1:829271-842849 GCF_000485595.1 Priapulus caudatus | reverse complement strand
GTGAACACTAAACACTAAACACGCCTGAACACTTAAAAATGATATACTTGTGTTCGTGCAATACACGGTTAACCGTCGATACATAAGATGCGAATGTAAGATGTCAGCCTTCTTTTACATTGCACGTGCTTTTTTACTACGAGCCTGGGGAAAGAAGTAGCGACCCATGCTTCACGTGTCTATGGGGGGGCCCACTACCATGATAGTACTGAATAGCCTACGATGCTATACGCGAGCGCTATGTAACCGCGGTCCGTGTGCCTGACTTTAATGCGACCAGACAGGTGCAACTTCGTTCAGATACCTGTTTGGCCGGGACGTCGAGAACAAGGTATGAGAACTGTAAGTGAGCCGCTAACACCCAGTACAGGAGTGATGTTAAATATCGCCTATACAGTGGTCCCGGCCCTGATACCTTGACAAACCGGTAGCTGTATGTGTATATAAGTTCACTAGTTCAATTACGTTAGTTACGTTAGTTATATATATATATATATATATATATATATATATAATATATGATATATATATATATATATAATCTCTAATGTGTAGTGTGCCGTACGTGCGTGCGTGACCACCCCTCATCGCTGCGTGCGTGCGTGCGTGCGTGTGTGTGCGCGCCTGCGCCGTGCCGTGTGTGTGTTTGTGCGCGCGCGCGCGCGTGATGTGTGTGAACTGTGTGCCCGTGTGTGGGCCCTGTGGTGATGTATGGACCCTGTGTGTGTGAATGTGTGTGTGTGTGTGTGTGTTGTGTGTGTATGGATGTGGTGTGGTGTGTTGTGTGTGTGTGTGTGTGTGTGTGTATGTGTGTGGTGTAGTAGTGTGTGTGAGTGTGTGTGTGCGGACAACTTGTGCCGACTGATCGTGTGTGGTGTGTGGTCGATGTGTGTGGCAGTGCGTGGTGTGTTTGTGTCTTGTGTATGTGTCTGTGCGTCCTGTCGTGCGCTGGTGTGTGTGAGTGCTGTGTCGCGCCGATGTGTGTTGTGTGTGTGCTTGGTGTGTGTGTTGTGCCGTGTGCCTATTCTATATATATGCATTAAAAAAATACCATAAGTAATTGAACTAGTGAACCAGAGTAAAAATCTTGGTGACAGTATATATATATATATATATATATATGTATACCGTCACCAAGATATATACACTACCCCCAGGATTCTTCTGCCACAAACTCAACCAGAGCCTTATGGATGGTCGACTGCCCATCGCTCGTCAGACACTAGGGGCCACTGCGGATAGACCCAAGTTGCCGATTGTCTCAGAAGCAGCAGACCAGAGAGGTCTTGGACAATCTCATAGGGGAATTTGTTTCGCCATCGGAAAGAGCAACCAAAGGCTATTCAATCCCCGCGGAGAGCACTCAGTGCAAGCCTCCTAACTAGACATCAGCTGTGCCTACTTATTTGGCAAAAGGTAAGTAGTTACATAACCAATTGCCTCATAAATCGGCAACCTTCTACATAATATTTATCATTTGCATGCCATAAAAACGATGCCTTGTGTTATAGCAAGAACCCGATATTATTGCTTTCTAAATTCATAGGCAGGCCACTAAGCAAGTTTATAAACTACGTGAAAGGAACAACAAAATCTTAGCTTAGGCTATTTGGTAATTTGTCAAATAATAATGAAGTAGTTTTAAATACGTTGTTTTATGCAGAAAATGTATACATATATGCGTTATATATAAATATTTATAAATAAATAAATAATATTATATTATTATTTTATTTTATTATTTATTTATTTATTTATATGCAGTCTCTAGTATGCCAAACTTCTAACTGAATCAACTTGAAATTGTGCTTTGAACTCACTTTACCGGTTGTTAATTTGAATCATCTCATCTCTGTGGCCGCAGATAAAAATTGCGAGATCACGTTGCTTCTGGAGATGGGAAGATGGTGCAGCGACGAATCATAGAATCAATGAAGGCGCAGAGGCGACTTTCCATTGCTGTGCTTCCGACCGGGTTCGACTAGCCGGGCGCTCAGAAGGCCGTGTTAGGTCATGAAACTAATCATAATGAAAGGTGGGCGGAGAATGATTGCCAGCATTTCGGTTTAAAAAACTATCAACTGAATATCGGCTACCCGTCATCCTCTTTCTAATCCCTGCCCCTCCACATAAGTGGCGTTTTCTGTTTGATTTATCATTTAGCACGGCGCTATGAATTGCACATGATGGCTTTATGTGGTCCGCTGACAGCCCGATGAGGCATAATTCATTATCATGTGCTTTACCTCGATCAAGCAAGATGCTTTACAAAATTGACACGTTTCAAGCTAATTCACAGGAACATCAAGACTAAATTGGACCAAAAAAATCCTAAAGATTTTGGTTGACTACTACTGCAACAGGCAGCTGTGGATGGGAAACAAAAGGTAGGATGATCTTTAATATGCGTTTTGTATACGTAATATATATAAGCATTATTTCAATGTTCAAGCTAGCATCTAAGAATATCTGATGAAATGTATTGCCCCTATAGATGACGTTCATGAATCTGTATCAATCATGGTCTTGACCGCTCATGGCCGATCAAAGGACACAATCACTACTGCTCTCTGTTGCGGCTGCTTCTTTACTCTGTCAACTATACTGACTGGCCCAGCTAAGTTCCAGCATGAGATTTACAAAGGTAATCAGTGTTAAAAGTTAGCCATGCATACATACTAGATTTTAAACGCGTAGAGTATGCCTATGCATCCACGTCTAAAATTTAGTATCGTATGAATTTTCTTACAATTGCTTCAAAAATTACTAGCTTGGCGGACCTTACAGAAAGGTGCAATCGTGACAGTGTGACGTTACACATTGCTATGCGCTCAGAACAATATTCAATGCACCCGCATTGTCCGTAGTATTGATAATTTGTCAAGTTGATTCTGAGCTCCCCCGAGTCCGAACGAATCCTGTTACACAACCTCAAAAACATCCCCGAAACGCAGCGTGAGTTATGAGACTAACTACAGACCTTCTTACAAGTTATGGTAACAACGCAACTCGGTAACTAGGAGATGGTACATTAAGTCGAAATTAAGCAATATAGGTAGCTTGTTTCGAGAGTGACAATCTTGACCTCCACAAATAATGAAATCTGTATGAAATGCTTGTAAAAAATCGCCATTTCCTGACGCCAAACCGCCTTCTTCTTGATTTTAAACCTGCCGTGTTCAAAGTAAACCGCCTTGCCTTATGAAGAGGTATGAAGGCTAAAGCCTTGTTTTCATAAAATAAGAAGAATCATATTCATTAACCATAAAACCGTGGCCATTCGTGACGCGATAATGACTCCGGTTTTTTAAAATGAAACTTTTTGTGTAATGCTGGACGAACATTCAACTTTCCTAGGCCAAAACCGCTCATTTTCCTAGCCGACAATAAGAACATTCCATTCTCAAAATAGGAGAATAAAAGTTCACGGTAATTAAAACAACCAAGATGAACGAGATAATTAAAATATCTGCCTGCAGGTACTAGCCCCAAGAAACTGTCATTGCAGTCGAAAGACCATGTGTATTGACGGTAGTCTCGTAATTATAGGTCGGGCTACTGCGGCACTGAAGCTCGTATAGCGTAAGCAGTGTCCATCAGCATAAGTATATATATATATATATATATATATATTATATATATATATATATCATATATATATAGTAAGGGCAGTGCTCCAGGTGACGTGTTTACTAAAGTGTTGCGGCGGCATACGCGCTACCCATCGTAACAGCGGAGCGCAGTCGCCTGCCTCGCGCTGCAGGCGTTCATATCAAGGAGGTGCTGGGCACGACCGTCATCTGCTCCGTCCTCGATGCACATGCCAAAAAATGGCGCCACACAAACTTCGCGGCGTACGACATTCCACAGCCCAACGCCACGGTCAGTGCAACATCTGGGCGTCCACCATGAGAACATATTTGTGGAATGCGGACTCGCATAGGTGCTCACCGATCGTGCTGATTTTCGCGAGAGTCGCTTTACAAAGTCTGATAGCTCTTACCTTTCCGTGTCTCTATCGGTGCGTATGTAAAGATAGCGCTGCTCTGATTTGTTATGCTGATTATGGAAACTACATTAATTTTAGTCCGTGTTATAAACCAAATTATAATTTATTCGGGTTATTATATTAGTGCGATCTCGTAACAATCATTTACAGAACATATGATTATGTACAAACGGATACAAAAACACAGTCGGACGTTACTTCGATCATCTCACGTTCAATATTTTCTTAACAGTGTCACGTCCTCTGTCTGAGCGACCAGTTTGCCCAGATTGAGCTATTTCTCTTCCTTAAACAACATTGGTTGAACACTTTCACTTTCACACCACCAGACGATTCGTGATCTCTCGATTAGAAGCATACGTTACTTAATAACGAGATCCCACTGCCATATAAACTTCGTGGCTCAAATGTTATAAATTTGGAAATATAAACGCATACACGCATAGTTCCCAGAATGTATTTCGCAAATATAACATGTATTATCGCGTATCGTTTCTGTCAAATGCATGATTGAATCAAATATCTGGCGTAAAAACCAATGCGCAATAGTAAAACGCCCAAGTATTTACTTATCGCATAAATGACGTGTATCTATTCTTATATTAAGTAACAATAGTGTATTTCACGCTTTTAAATTTAAAAAGCTAGTGTTAATCGATTAACCTATGGTTAATGAAACTGAAAAATATCTTTACAAAGCAGATGTTCGCTTAAAATGGTTAGTTAACACTTTACTGTAGTAACGATTATGGAAAGCAGATCCTTAACGACACGACTTACATATTGAAATAAGAGACAGCCTCGGGCCCGAGCCTTCGGCGAAATGGGTGTTTATAAAAATTCGAAAGATATTGCCATGTCTGCTACAAAAAGACTAAGTTAACCAGTACCTTAGATTCTAGGTAATGGTGATTATCGTGTTCAGCAATCTTCTTCTCTTAAGAAGCCCCCAAGAAGACTGTTGCTCATTCAGTTGTTTGTCCTTAATATAACCCCCGTCCAACCAGGCCACGCTGCCAACCCCTCCAGCTACCACCACACCCCGACCCCCGTAAAAACTCGCCCGTTTCACAGGATTGGTGTAGAGAGCGCCATTTTAAATGCTTTTCTAAAGTAACATAATGAACAAGAGATATTGATGCCTTATTTCTATTAGTAAGTTGGTCAGCGTAAGGGATGCGTCTTTGCGTCGTCCTGGAAATTGTGCAATTCATCCTAACATCAAACGGGCGCCTAACTAATTTTCGCGAGAGAGTAGGCCCTGTACATACTGTCCTTGTGACTATGAGACGCGGCGCTAGCTTCAGAAGTAAGTTTAGTAGCTGCCGCCCTCACGAGTCAAGCGCGATTGATAGCGTTCACTAACATTGTCCCCGTTGAGTTCTAATGTGCCCCACTTAAATCTGAGCATATTGCCACAAATAAACAGAGTTTCTTGGCCCGCAAATGTGTGGCATTGGTGCTGTCACCTCAGATTTTAACGCGCTCCTGGCCCGGAACCGATTTCTGAATTAGGGTCAAATTGTCATTCTTTACGCCAGATGTCCAAGCATTTTTCCATATCTATCTCACGCTCCCCCCCCCCGTCTTCTCTCTCTCTTCTCTCTCTCGTCTCTCTTCTCTTTCTCTCTCTCTCTCATCTCTCTCTTCTCGTCGCTCATCGTCTCTCTCTCTGCCGTGTCAGTTGCCCACTGAAAGGCGCCCGCTGTGAACTAAGAATTTTATCACGCCTACCTGTTTACAAATCGGCTGCCGGCTGAGAATGCTGTCGCTAGACTTTGTGTCCTGTCCACTTTCCACTATCCTGTCTTGATCTAAGCTACTCGCTATGGCTTTCACTTTACCCGCGTTTATTCGTTTTGCAGTTGCGACCTCCTTCCGCATAATGTGACCAAAGTATCTCGTATTTCCTTGCCATCATAGTATTTCGTCTGCAGTACTAAGAATTTGCCGATTCTAGCGACTCATACCTCTGTGTCTTATTGTTACCGTCCACCCCTCCCTCGGAAGGCCTGAAGTAGCCTCCAAATTTCAATGCATCCGACCGTTTTCCTGTCCCCTTTGCGTGAACCCTACGAAATTATTATTCGATAGCAGATGATTCTTCACTTTGCCTCGTCTCCCTCTCATGCCACACGCATCTAACTGGCCAACAGACTTTTTTTACTATAGCATTAATAGACGTTAATCGACGTCTGCCAAAATCTGAGATTAATTTCTTTCGCCCACCACCAATCCAATGTTCCCGTTTGAAATGACGTGTGTTTCTCCACGCATGATACTTCTCAGAACAGATAAGCCATAAGCTCGAGGGACGCATTACACAACCTTACTTCTCTAACGCCCGATCTATTAAAAACAATCGGATTCCTCTGTCTGCGTGCTCGGAATGGCGCGATTCTTGTCTTCTCAATACACTATACGGCTTTACTATAGGTTTATCAATATTATAGCAGAGCGCATGTGCTGGCCTACGTATAGACAAGGCAACGTGTGATCGTATAGTGTGACCCAGGTTCGTGTTATACAACAAATAGACGTCTATTGCACTTAAACCAAACACAGTATATTGGTATCTATAGGCCAAAATGATCTACTACAAGGGCAGGACTCAGCGATATAGACAGAGGGCACGGTCACGAAGAGTGCATACCTCGACGAGCGTGTAACATAGTAATGTGTCAATGCAGCGTCCTGGGCTACCGCTACTCGCTTAGCAGCTGCGCCTGACTGGACGCCTAAGGCGCTGAGCTGACTGAGTCCCTGGGGTACTGCGACCCGCCCGTAAGGCGACGCTGCTGCATGAATCGACATCGCTCACACACACACACAACACACACACCACACACACACACACACCACACACCACACACACACACACACACACACACACACACACACACACACACACACAAGACTGCGATCGCATTACTCCCCTGCCAGCAACTCCGTTGCGCGGACAGGTAAACTACAATACTCGACCGGTAGGCACATACAAGAACTGCTACAAAAGGATTGCAAATGTTTATATCTTACGATTCTCAATGTACCGTCCCCTGGTAACTGGGCAGCACGCGGCTTAATGTGAGTCTATCTGTCGAAGCAACGATAGGAGACCGCGAGAGAGAGAGCGTCGGTGAGCGTACTCTGTGCTGTGCTCTCTGTCCCCAGTGGGGCTGGTTGTTTATTGCATCTGCAAGAATCTGTGCCGGGCGTTGGTCACGCCTATATTGCGCGCGAGATGGTGCCAATATGTCGTACCTCCTCAGATTTTTATGGCCTAAGTGAATGCCGAGAGGCTGTCTCGCTCCGGCGTAGAATAGCCGCGTTCACTCATTTCTCCATTCTAATACAATAATTTGTGAATTTTCTCTGGCTCGTCATGTTCTCGCAAATTCAAAATCAGTTATGCGCACTCTATATATGTCAAGGATGGGCCATCTACCATGCTAACTTCGAATTCACATTGAACATGGGGCCCGCCATTGGATTGAAAACTCCGCAGCGCCATCTAAACATCTCAAAAGCGAAAACAATGATGAAAAAATCCATGCCCTGCCCAGGCAGCCGTCAATCCAACCGCACCCCTGTAGCAGCGGTAAATAAACCGGACCCATGCACGGATTCACGTTTGCACTTGACTTGCATGACTGCTACAATGCGCGTAACATTGAGTTACAATACATGCATTATGTGATGATGATGAATGATTGTTAATGGGGTGATACTCCATTGTGAGAGGTTCCCAACTTTAAATGTCATAATGGTCATCAATAAACTATATATATACATAGTATATATATATATATATATATATTAATATATATACTACTATGTTCATATATTATTTGTGGTTTAATGTCATTTAGGTTAGGGTTAGGGTTAGGGTTAGGGGTCTAGGTTGTATGTATCAATCACATCTAATCATTAATCATTAATGCATATCAAAAGTTGAAAACACTAATGAGCGTTAGCCCACTTCATACAGAGTGTGCAAGACTACTAGCACTATAGACTATAGAGTGGTGATAGATTAGATAGATAGATAGATAGATAGATAGATAGATAGATAGAGATATATAGATAGATAGTATAGATAGATAGATAGATGATAGATAGATAGATAGATAGATTAGATAGATAGATAGATAGATAGATAATAGATAGATAAATAGAAGGATAGAGAGAGAGATAGCTAGATAGATAGAGATAGCATAGATAGATAGATAGATAGATAGAATAGATAGATAGATAGATAAATAGATTAGATAGATTAGATAGATAAATAGATAGATAGATAGATAGATAGATAGATAGATAGATAGATAGATAGATAGATAGATAGATATATTTTTGGGTATTTTTCTTTCAACCAAGTGGTTACCAACTGAGCGCTTTATTTCCCGGGCAACGCCGGGTGTCCTGCTAGTACTTTCTATTTTTCGGCGCGTTCGCTCGTTTGTACCTAACCGCGCCGAACTGACATCCAAGCTGCCGCTCTTCCTCTTGCAATAAAAAAAACTTGTAATTGTTCTTTCTGGTCGGTCGTAGAAATTGATATAGATGTCACCTAGATTCTCGCTGTCGCTGACTCGTGACATAGTTCTGCCTGATTTCACTTTCTGCGGCCTTGGGCTAAAATAAGCCTATGACGCTATATAGAGAGGTGTAAAGTTAACGACCCGTGGCGCTCGCTGCGCTCGGCTCATATTAAAAAATTCGCTTCTAAATTGATATAGTTATTTAATGCACACTTCACCATTACAATATGGATCGGAAGCTCATCTCTTCCATCATGCCCCAGAGGTTTCGCGTGTTTAACAAATATTAGACAAAGGTCTTTGCTTGTATAAATCACAATCGCAAAGGTATGTTGCGATGGCGGTTCTTCTGTATATAATGTCTCTGATAATGAGAATTTGCTCGCGGGTCCCTTATAATCCGAATGTTCCTTTACTGTGACGTATTGTTAGATCTGCGTTCACGCATGCTCAGTACCTATATATCAAAAGAACTACTATTCTATCGCAATCATACGCATAAAGTAGTCATATAAAGTACACACGTAAATTAGGGGGAAGCTCTAATTACTGCATGCCTAGGATTCACCAAAACAAATGTTGTCTTGTTTAATAATTCTTAGGTGTCCAATCTTCCAATATTTCCCTATAATGTCCCAATGAGATCTTTCTTCCTGCTTGCCAAATAATGGTTAGAGATAATATAATCTTCATTTTATTAAAATCATACAGTTACAGTAGAAAACATTATCCTCTAGCAGCGTGAAATAGAGAATGATATCCGCAATGCATCGCCACACGGTGATTCATCTTCCCCGCGGGTTACCATATATAGCTATAGGGATAGGACTGTGCTCGCCCATATCAGATATCTGCCAAAACACCATTCTATTGAGAATATATATAGAGAGAGCACTTATATACAGAAAGGATATACTGACGAGTAATTTGCAATGAACTATGTTTATCAGTGCCGTGGCCTCCGAGGGCAGGGGGGGGGCTCATTCCCTAAAATTTTAGAAGCAAATTTAATTAAATATAAATATACCTAAACACATGTAAGAAGCAATAGAACAAAACGATTTCGTTAATATTATCATATCTTTTATGCAATTTATTTCCTGAATCTAGTTTTTAGTCAGGAAAAATATACCATTGTCAATATTTAGTTAGTACACCAAATCTCCTCCCCCCCCCCCAACCGCGACCTAACAATTTGTTAAAGCAAGTCCCCTGATGATAATAAAAGTCCGAATTTAGGAATATAGTTTTCGTACACTTTAGTGCAGGGGTGGGCAAACTGCGGCCCGCGGAAGCTGCAGCAAATAAAAAAAATAAAAAATAAAAAATAAAGCAAAATAAAAAAAATCAATAAATTTTTGTGAAAGTCAACATGTTTGGGCTTGAACCGAGGCTGACTTTTTCAGTGCCATACAGATTAGTGTTCTATTGTCTCTGGGTTCGCTCTGCACAGTGGCTCTGCAACGCCATTTCAGCTAATTATGGTCCAGAGATGGCGCCCTTGAGGCGAAACGCACGTATTATCTTAGAACGCACCGCCCGATTGTGCGTGCGGCTCTTTGACTTTTCATGGCCCACTGATGCGGCCCTCGCGCTGAAAAGTTTGCCCACCACTGCTTTAGTGACTATTTTTGCGATAGTCTAGCCACTGGTAATATTTAGTTGAAGCAACAATTCTCTTTATCTGAATGAGCATGAGCATGCCACACACACGCAAGTTATGCAGCCATATGTAATCAGATTTTATCAGAGATACCGCGCGTTTGACAAATTAAGCAGTTAATCCATGACTATACTCGTAAAAATTCATCTATGCAAATTCTAATTATTAGACATTTTAAAGCAACTTTTTGAATGTAAAAGTATGGATATTTTTTATGTATGTGCGTGAGAAAAAAGAAGAAGCTAAACTTAAAGGGACCCTTAGAAGATGGCACGTGTGGAAAGCATCGATCACGCTCAGACGATCGAGTGCAACGAGCAGGCTTCATCAAGCAAGAGTGAATGCCAATCTTCACCTGACCCTGACCATGATAAATTTTATGAAAAAGTTATATCATGTTTATCACGGAGAAACTCAGAAAAGCGGACACGAAGAGAAAGCAAATCATGTTGAGCCACAACAACATCAGAACTATCATGATAGTTTCAGCAAAAGTCACAACAATGTGCACAAATACAATTTTAGGCTTGGAACGGCTATTCTTAATTCCGTCCCAACGTATAAATACCTCGGATTTCATGTTTACTACTCTGGTAACGTAAACTTTGGTGTTGAGGAACAGAGAAAAAAGCTCTAAAGGCAATGCACATCCTATACGAACATCAATCTTAAATTACGAAGTACCAATCAAAACAACATTAAAACTATTTAACGCGGTAATCTCTCCATCTAATACAAGGTTGTGAAATATGGGGTTCAGATTATTTATCAAAAGTGTATGATCTAACAAGAAACCCTCCCGCGGATAACGATAATAGCAGATTACAAAAGAAATTTTCAATGTGGAATAGATTTCCCTTCGAAATGCTACTAAATAAATGTTGTAAATGGGAAATGGTAAAGCATCAAATGTCGGGGTCAAGTCCGAATTAGAGGTGTTTCCAGAACTAATCAAAATTGTGATACAAACGATAAAGTTTTGGCATCACGCAAATGTTACTTCCCCAAACCCCCTTCTCAGAGAAGCGGTCAGTTTCTATAAGACTACAACCTTGTCACAACCAAAAAAATTATAAATTGGAATAAAAATTTTGAACTTATTCTAAAACAATATTGTAAAATCGGATCAGCAGACGTATGCAATAAAAGAGTAATAGGAAACATTCATACCATTAGTGCCCAAATCAAAACAATAATCCAAAAAGAATATGCCGATAACTGTTTTAGTGACCTAAGAAACTATAATAGAACCCATGGGCGGAAATAAATTGAGGTTCTTCAGAACATTCAAATCCAAATACAATCTAAAAGATTAACTCATCAGAATAAACTCAAAGCAGGCCAGGACGATCATAAAAAAAAATAAGAATCGGCGATCACAAACTAATGATTGAACAAGGGCGTCAGGAATCGATACCACCCGAACTAAGAATTTGCAAAATGTGTGGGAGAATTCAAGTAGAGGACGAAAATCATTTCATATTTGACTGTACACTAAATTCTGATATACCTAATACATTTTAAAATAAATTCCTAAATTTTACATTTTATAGCAAATCCTCCCTAATTTGGCTATTCACAGTAAAATCATAAACCAGACCCAATCATATTCTCAGATTTCTTAAAAAGTGCATGGGAAATCAGGCAACGCCAACAAACTGTATTCATCTGCTCGTCCTCGATGCACATGCCAAAAAATGGCGCCTCAACACTTCACGGCTACGACATCCCAGCCAACGCCACGGTCAGTGCCAACATCTGGGCGGTGCACCATGACGACATATTGTGGACGGACTCGCATAGGTTCTCACCCGATCGTTGGCTGGACACCGAGAGTCGCTTTATAAAGTCTGATGCTCTTATTCCGTTCTCTATTGGTGCGTATTGAAAGATAGCGCTGTCTGATTTGTTATGCTGATATGGAAACTACATTAATTTTAGTCGGTTGTATAAACCCAAATTAATGCATTTATTGCGTTATTATATTAGTGATCTTCGTAACAATCATTACAGAACATTGATTATGTACAAACGGATACGAAAACACAGCGGACGTACTTCGATCATCTCACGTTCAATATTATTCTTAAACAGGTCAGCGTCTCTGTCTGGGCGACCAGTTTGCCGAGATTGAGCTATTTCTCTTCTTAACAACATTGGTGCAACACTTCACTTTCACACCACCAGACGGATTGCGTGATCTCTCGATAGAAGCAAGTTACCTAATAACGAGATCTCCACTGCCATATAAACTCGTGGCCAAATGTATAAATTTGGATATAAACGTACACGCATGAGTTTCCAGATGTATTTCGCAAGATATAACATGTATTATCGCGTATCGTTTCTGTCAATGCATGATTGAATCAAATTCTGCGTAAACCATGGCAATAGTAAAACGCCAAGTTACTTATCGCATAAATGACGTGTATCTATTCTTATATTAAGTAACATAGTTTATTTTCACGTTTTAAATTAAAATGCAGTGTATCGATTAACCTATAGTTATGAAACTGAAAATATCTTAAAGCAGATGTCGCTTAAAATGGTGTAGTTAACACTTTACTGTATTAACGATTTATGGGAAAGCAGATCCTTAACGACACGACTATATTGAAATAAGAGACATGGGTTGGGGGTTTTAAAAATTCGAAAATAGTTGATGTCTTGCTACCAAAGACTAATTAACCAGGTACTTAGATTCTAGGTAATGTGATATCGGTGTTCGCAATCTTCTTCTCTTAAGAAGCCCCAAAAGACTGTTGCTCACTTCAGTTGTTTGTCTTAATTATAACCCCCCCCCCCTGCGCGAACAACACTGCCGTTTCACAGGAGTTGTGTAGGAGGCCATTTAAATGCTTTTCTAAGTAACATAATGAACAAGTCGATATTGATGCTTTATTTCTATTAGTAAGTTGGTCAGCGTAGGGAT
Source organism: Priapulus caudatus (assembly GCF_000485595.1). Taxonomy (NCBI): domain Eukaryota; kingdom Metazoa; phylum Priapulida; class Priapulimorpha; order Priapulimorphida; family Priapulidae; genus Priapulus; species Priapulus caudatus. Next base: position 829,704 of record NW_014577065.1, on the reverse strand, counting down.
TGCTGTCTCGTCGTCTGGAAATTGTCAATTCATCCTACATCAAACGGGGCCTAACTAATTTTCGGAGAGAGTAGGCCCTACATACTGTCCTGGACTAGAGACGCGCTAGTTCAGAATAAGTTATAGCGCCCTCACCATTTAAGGTGAGTCAAGCGCGATTGATAGCGTTCTAAATTGTCCCCGTTTGATTCTAAATTGCCCCACTTAAATCTGAGCATATGTGCCACAAATAAACCAAGTTCTGGCCCGAATGTGTGTATTGTGTCTGTACGCTCAGATTTAGCGCGCACTTGGCCCGGACCGATTTGATTTAGGGTCAAATTGTCATTCTTTACGCCAGATGTCCAAGCATTTTCCTATCTATCCCACGGCTCCCCCCCCCCCGTCTCTCTCTCTCTCTCTCTCTCTCTCTCTCTCTCTCTCTCTCTCTCTC
>NW_014577065.1:821941-829246 GCF_000485595.1 Priapulus caudatus | reverse complement strand
GATGGGATATGATCCGTAAGTATAGAAAAAATGAACGTTCTTACGTCTCCGTAAGGATAGCCACGGCGTAAATCAATAGCAGTGCTGTTACCGTACTGTTACCTAGTAGTGTTAGTACTAGTAGTAGTAGTGTTACTGTTAGTGTTAGTGTTAATTACTATTAGTATTACTACTTTACTATAGTTAGTTACTATACTAATACTACTACTAGTGTTATTGTTAGTTTTATTTTATTCGATTTATTATAAACAGTAAAGCAAACAAATTCTACGACAGTGAGCACAACATTGTAATAGCTTGCTGCATTTTAATGACAATAGGCCTACTAAAATCAATTGACCTCGGCCACAATTCGGTGTGGGTGTCAATAATAAATCATCGGCATTGACATTGTGTCGGTCAATTCGATTTTAGTTGGACCAGTCTTGTGCAAATTCAGATGATTCATTCTCACTTGTACTGGCTGCTAATAGTTTTCAAACATGATTGGATTGAACCTTAACCTTAACTGCTAATCGTGACCTCTACTGTAATCCTCATTTAGCTTACTCTAATCTTAGAATTTAAAAAAAAAACCAATCGTGCATGCACGAATATCCTAATGTAAAATAGAGTCCAAAAGAAACATGCAAGTACGCATTAGCTCAGATGTGATGCTGTGGTTGAATTAAGTCGGATAGAATTTTCCCCTAAGTGAATTAAAACTATACTTATGTGTATACCTGTTTACAAGTTCTTAAATGGCCATTGCATCTTCAGACTTTAGGATATAATATTGCATGCCAGTATTGAGAAGCTGTGTAAGGCCATAAAAAATCTGGTGTTTGTGAGAAAAAAATTGTTGCTGCGTCGTTATCTAGTGTGGTCGCTTGCATAGCATGTGAGTTTGCAGTGTTCGACACTAATGCTGAGAGGGTCTATGTCCCCCAGAGTACTGCCGGAACGTACCCTGGGTATAAGGTCCGGTATACCAGAGCATATAAATCAACGTGATTTATATGCTCTGCTGGTACTATCGAATATGCTGGACTGTACCTCGCCTACTCCACTAACGAGTCTAAGTGGTCGCCTACACCTACTCCCTAACTCTAACCATATCAGATAGTTACCAGGGTACGTTCCGGCAGTACCCTGGGGGACATAGACCCTATGAGCGACACTAACGCCTGATAGCCTGGGGCTAGTGAAAGTTGTGTTCGGACTACTAAATGTCCCATCAATGCTAGCCCGAGGGGCTAGTCGATTTTTAGGGCGTTTGTACTGTATAGTGGGTGTCAAATCACTGTGATCTCTGTCCATTCATCAGTATACCAGGGAATTGTGTCAACTTCACATGAAGTCCTTTTGGCTGCTTAAAGTTGATCAAACTCGCAGCTAAATGCATACATAGACCTACTGTGAGCTTGCATATGTTGCAAAAATTCACTACAACTCATTTGTATTGCTACTTTCATAACATTTCTTCTCAAAATCTAAACGAAATTACTTCTCTTACGAACGTAGCACCACAGTGATGTTTACACATCCGGGACACAGCGGAGCGATCTACTTGATTCAGTAACAGTTCCTTTCTATTATAAAACAAGCTATAACTTATTATTCGAAGTTTATTCAGTACAAAATTGTGAAATTTGTTTAAATCATGTGTTATCTATATCACTTAAATGCAACCAGGAAACAAATATAGTGTTTTCGTTCCAGGAACTATTTGCGCTATGGCGTATGGATACTATTTTGCATTGTCTGGCACTTCGTTCAAATATAACTTGCGTACACAGAAGTTTTTAAAATAGCCAACTTCGGAGCACATTTCTGGCTCATTGAGAACATTTCGTGATGTTTGCACACTGCAAGTATGCTCACAGTAGGTCTATATCTAGGCCTTTTGTTGTGAGGTCTATCAATTTTAAGGAGTTGATGTAGATATTAAAATGGAAATGAAAATGAAAATGAAAATGTGTCACAATTTCTTTTTTTTAACTATAATTTTAATTCCAGATATATGTTCAGTATACAGGATTTTTGCTTCCTCATTTAATTTTTTTTCTGTAAGATGCTCCCCATACCCCCCTTGCGGGAGGGGACTGCAGTCCCCTCATGCACCTACTCGCTTGCGGCAGCTGGGCTAGTAGGTAGTAAAGGGGGCTAGTAGATCCACACATTTACTAGCCCCAAAGGCTAGTTACTATAAAAGTTAGTATTTAACCCTGGTTTGACCGTTACATTACGTAGGTATTTAATAGGCAGTTACTTACATTTACTGGTAATGGAGCATTGCGTTTACTCAGTTAACTTATAATACTGTGCAGCGTCATTTGAAGCATTTCCGAATTAAAGTTTTGAAATGGTGGTTCACTTGTTAGTTTGTAACCAAATTTTTTTCCTCAGTCTAAGAGAACGTGTGACCACAGAAGTGTTGACAAAGGCATTGAAGCCCTGTAGTAGCAGTAGTACTATATTAGATTGTAACATTTGCACTTGAAAGCTCTGCAAATATGTGATTTCTTTATCAGCACTCGTTTGTCTGCCAAGCCTGAAAATGTCAGTTAATATTGATGATAGTGTGCATGCGAACTAGTATGAAATCACTGCTATACTGTCTACTGATATCACGAAACAAATTAGCCAATGTTTGTATAGTCACTTAGCTAAGTCAACAATCACTTTACTATTAGCATATAGATAGGCCTTTTCTCTTCAACGGATGTCAGCCAGTTGTACAGCATTTGTTGAGTTTCCAATCATGTCTAGCTAAATCTCACTGGTTTTTAAAGTCTGGTGACATTCCAATATCATGAATATAATCAGTATAATAATCTATCGCACTGGTTAAAGTCTGACTGATATATATATATATGTGTTGTTATGTGACTTTGCCAGAAATTCCAGGGATTTAAATTCCAAAAACTAGAATGTCTTACCAACATTTTTTTTACTATAATACATTTTTCTATCATATATATATATATATATATATATGTTCATTGTTGTTATTTAATAAAATTGGTAATTCAGTATCTAAAGTCGGTATATTCAGTTAGGGGGATGAGGTAACCACTCTGCCATGCCATTTGCTGCATGTCAACACCTCTTATGATAAATATTTAATACAAATGTACTACTAGCTAAGTAAGCCCATAGGCATAGATCTCCTGCCTGCACAGTCGTAATTATTTTCTATAGCAAGTATTCTCAAGCACGGTACGGTCGATTGTTGATGTACCATTGTTATACACCAGTGTCGTTTACACATGGAGCAATGGTTTTAACTTCCACTAATATAAAGGTTATGAAATTCATTATGGAAAGTATTTAGTGTTCCTTGGTTTGCATACAGTGCATGGAAGGCTATTATATAGATGCATGATAAGATTGCACTGCAATAGAGCACACAATAAGTCCTGCAATGCAAATTGAGTTCAGAATCTCACCCATCTATATCTATGTTGGAAATGCATGTGTGTCTCTGCATGCAAAATTGAGTTAAAATGTTGGAAAAGTAGACTTGATTGACAGTGACACTAGGCAATTTTAGCTACGCACACGTAGGCACCTGCTTCCCTTTTATTGTGTATTCTTCCTTCCGTCTACAACAGCATTAATCAGTGCTCGACGCATTTATTTTAAAAGTTCTTTTTGACATTTAGGTAGACAGGACTGTGTTTTCACCTTTACTTAGTTTTAAAAGTAACTTAGTTGTAATATTATATATATAGTGTTTACTTTTTAGCTCAGCTGACGAAGTCAGATGTAGCTTGTAGAATCGCATGAATGTTCGTCCGTCCGTGTGTCAACAGTTACGGCACAAATCTTAGCGGGGGGGGGGGATCGCGAAAAGGACTCGGGATGTCGAATTTAGGGGTCAAGGGTCAAAGGTCAAGATGTGTCAATGGAGGGGAATATTTCCCCCTTAACTTAAGGTATAGGAGGAACTACGGAATTGCGGCACAAATCTCAACGGCTCGACCTATGCTCGTAATATTCGATGTATAGTGTGATGGGGAGGAAACCCATCACCAGTGCGAAATTGGAGGTCACAGGTCAAAGGCCAGTGGGGGAATGGTCAGTTATCAGACATTTTCTCTGGACATGGTCTAACGGACCGAGTGCAAAACTTCTTTTTTTCAGCGCTGACCTACCATTTTTATCACTTTATTGAATGGACCATAAAATGTACTTTCAGCTGACGTGCGAAGAGTAAGTGTCTGATAACTATTTGACCATCAATTTAAACATGGATTTGTTGACTGTTAACAAAGGACTGAACTGCTTTTGCTATTAGAGCCCCCTCCACCCGCCCCTCCCCCACCCAGATGACATGATGTGCCAGGCTCGGCCCCATTTAAAACCTTTGAGTGTTTTTAGAATGTAAATACGTACATTGTATCATGATGTTATAATGATATCATAGTATAGCACACGTAAAAAAGATTTTTAAAAAGGTAAGTAGCATTTGAGTTTTCCTATGTATCCATGTATGAAACATTCGTACATCCTAACATTCATGTATTCCTGGATGTTACATCATGTATGAAACTGAAAGATTCATATATTGCAGTGTCAGAGTAAGAAACTGACTTGCACTATGATTGAGTTTGCAGTGACTATTATAATCAGCAGAGATAATGAACTGCTATCTAGTTAGGAATAAACATCACAAAACAGGAATTACAAACACAAATGCAAACATCATAGATTGCTATTCTGCCACTCTCAATTATTACCAAATGTGCACTGAAAATAAATAGTATATTAACTTGAATTTACAATGCAAAGTTCTGCTTTTGAACCTGAATTTTCTAATAAGCTGCTGTTAAAGTCAGTGTTGACATTCATAATACAGAACGTATTTTAAAACTTGATTATGTTAGGAAAATGTTTTCAATTTCTATATTTAGACTCGTGTAATTTTAAGGTTAAAAGTTCAACAGTGATGCAAATTTATTCGCACAACCGCAGCAGATTTTAAAACCACTGCGGAATTCGTATGGTGTGTCCCCTCAAGCGCGGGCGAATTTCGCCGCAAATTTCATCCGCACCGAAATTCGCAGCAATCAAACATGTTTTATATTTTCACTGCAGATTTTTACCGCTGCGTACAGACAGTACAGACAGACAGTAGATCGCGTGTAGTGTGTCCGCTGCGGTCGTGCGAATAAATTTGCATGGTGTGTTCGCTCAATTATCGCATGCGGGTGCGAATATTTTCGCCGTGAATTTCGTTGCGGGTATGATCGCACCAAAATTCGCATGTTGTGTCCCCCACTTGAGAAGTTTTATGCCAAAAGTTGAATGAATTGCATCCTTATGTTGGTCTATAAGAAAAAAATAAACTAGTTCTCTTTAATTCTTGTCTTATGCAAAGAAAAATAGCCAGAATCTCAAACTATGGCAAATATCTCTGATTACATGTAATCAAATGTGTGCATGGAAATGTTTTAACATGAAGCAGGAGTGTTTCAAAACCTTGATGTGTCAACAACTATTAGTGTCAAACAGTCAGCAAATACCGATGGCAACCAAGTTCTGCAAATAGCATTTTTTCTACATTGTTAGTGTGTACATCATCAGAAGGCAGCGGTAAATTCTCGTTAAATGGAAATGCAATGTGAATGAAAATCTAAAATGTTCCGTTACACATTATATACACTGAAACTGTCAAATAAAACAAGGATGAAATTCATTAAATCTCAGATTGAACCATGATTTCCATCTTCCTTAATGTGAAAATGCATGTGAAATTGGTGAGAGAAGCAAGCCTGCATCACTGTAAAAATAAACACATTTCAAGTGCCATGTTGACATTCGTGTGTTACTAGTAAGGATAGTAAAACTGACTGACTGTTGTTATTTGAAGGCAGTATTATGCAAGTGTAAATTTTACAAGATAATTATAGTCTTCCGCATAGCCTATAGAGTTATATAGGGCTTGGATTGGAAAACGTTAATGAAACATTGCGCTCTACTGTGTACACAATTGGCAGCACTCTTGCAACAGTTTTGCCAATTATTCAGGATATCTCAATGCTCATAACAATAATGATATTAGGAGTACAAGGCTGTGCACTTATGTGTGCATAACGTAACTTCATATCTCTATTAAAAATTTGCATATTAATCAAATATCTGTATGCATACTAGCAAACATCTTTCACATTATGCACTAAATGTAATAAACAGAGAAATGGAGAATGCCAGAAAACAATGTAGACAGATTACTATATAATACATCAGAATATAACATCTCTTTATATTCTACTGAGCTTTAGCAATATTTATTTGGCTAAAAGAATTCAACTAATGTATATATATATATATATATACATTAGTTGAATTCTACTTTCATTACTAATTCTAATTTCATTACTTGTATATATATATACTACTTCCACTGGGGCAAAACAGGCAAACAAGAACAATAGCTGTTCTGTATGTAATAAATGTAGATGATTCAGCTAGGTAATTCGCCTACCTCAGCCTAGTTGTGGCTTGCTCCTAATTATTATCAACTTTGTAGAAGTATCTCGTACGTCTGTACAATTGTCGAGTCTTGTTACATTGGCATTTCGTAGGCCAGGGTGACCGTGGTTAGAGCCTATAACAGTTGTTGGAGGTTGAGTCATTTAGGAATTTTGGAAAAGTGAAGGAAGGACTACGCTGTCTGACTAGAATAAAAAATTTGCAAGGTCACCACCTGCCTGTTAAAATCTACAACTGTCTTTAGACGTTTAGGTTTTTTATTTCAACCTTTTTTTTTGCCTCGACGGACTTGCGGCCCCGGTTTTTGCGCGCAGCGCACCGTATGGGGAGGGGAGGGGAGGGGAGGGGAGGCGGCGGAGCAGGGAGCGGAAGAGGATGAGGAAGAGTGTGAGAGGAAGAGGCGAGAGGCCGAGAGCGAGCCACAGAGGAGAGAGATGAGAGGGGGTGGGGAGAGAGATGTATACATTATATACAGTATGCTCACACTGTACTCTCCACGTGTTTGCCTGACTTATCGTCGTTCGTTTCTTACTGACCCCAGTTAAGCCCCACGTCGTTGGCTTATATCTGCTTAACGGTTTCCACGATATGCTGGTTTTTATGGAAGCTGCACACTATGGTCGCGCCCCGCATGCCCTATGTGACGCCTCACTTTCTTAGCCGTATTCTCCATTGTGCCACATTCAGCCACACGATGTGGTGTCATTACATCAAAGCAAGACTTCTCCGAAGTTCCAGTTTTGAAAGTGTTCAGGGCCACGACATGGATGTTTGACACGTAGTACAAAAACCATTACGCAAACAAATGGGGGAGTTTGATCCTTG
>NW_014577065.1:809665-819714 GCF_000485595.1 Priapulus caudatus | reverse complement strand
CCCTCCCCATACCCCTCCCCTCTCCATCCCCCTTCCCTTCCTCTCCCATCCACTCCAATCCTCTGATTCCGTGACAGAATCGAATTAAAAAAGGTTGGTGATATATTTAGAGTGCGGTTGTGCCACTGTAGATGAAGCCCCATAATGTGTTATAGGTGGCATGCTCCCAGAGAGAAACCCAATGGGAGATGGTGAGGAAGTTGTGCATATTTGTAATAATTATAAACGTAAATATGACGATCATGATTATAAAATATGAATCATTTGTAAAATGATGGAAAGCGTAAAAGTGTGTGACGGAGTAAATTTTTCAATCAATGTAGAGTGCTATACTGATGGCATTGATCTCACGTAGGGTATATATAGCATCACAGATGCACTGATAAATATAAACTTGTGATCCGAGTGATTTCGAGCTGTATTTTCATATATGTCCATGTGATAATTGTCTTCTGGAGAAGAGGTTCTTGTGGGGATGATGGCTTAATTGCAACCATGTCTCATGTTTCCTGCTTCTATGCAAAATGGCTGCCCGATTTGTAAGGTTAGCTTTCCAGTTTACCAGTTTGTATGCCGTTCATAGGTCTCCAATTCAACAAATTAACTTAGAGCCAAAAAGAAGGGCCGCAGGACAGCGTATCAAATACAGATTTTTTGCTGGCATGATAAAAATGCTATTGAAATGCTGCTTGTACGCTCGCGGTGCAATGATTATTTGGGCGCAGCTGAACCCGAACAATGGCATGCGGCACAAACGAACGTGTCTGGTAATCCCGCGCATTCTTCACAGCCAATATTAGTCTCGATCAAAACTCGGAAGATGCCAGACCGCAGTTAACGTGTACGTGTGAGTGCGGTTTTTCCAGCTCAGGTGTCTGTAGTGGCAGCGAGGCAGAGCCGAGCTAATGCATGGTGCGCTTCTTTGAGTGGAGAGGACAGGTTAGACACGTCACATATCACCTTATTAGCTGTAGCGTTTGCCGTAGCAGGTTAGCATTCGCTGTCGACGCCACGTAGGTAACATTCGGCGATCTAATCCTCTATACTCTCCTTTATTCCCATGGCTGTGTCACGTTGGGTGATATGCACGTACAAGCATACATATATTACCCAACATAGTCTCTTACAGTCTTTATTTCCATTTCTTCTAATCATGTAGCATTTAATATTGTTATTTTCAGTTTCATTGACGTTTTGCCAACAGTAGCCTTTTCTGACGGTATTTTTTGGCAGAGCCAGAGGCAATGGTGGTGGCAATTCCAATTAGTTCCAGCAATGGTAGCAAATAGAGGTACAATGGCCAGGGTTAGATGGTGGTAGTGGATCTACCAAGGATAGATGGAGGTACAGAATCTGTCGAATTTAGGTAGGGATAGGGAATTGGATGAGGTTAGGTGGAGGTAAGGAAATGGCCGAGGTAAGATAGAAGCATATAATCAGTCGAAGATGAATGCAGGTAGGACATTGGCTGAGGTTAGATGGAGGTAGGAAATGGCCAAGGTTAGATCCAGGCGTACAATTAGTCAAAGACAGGTGTTGGAAGGTCATTGGCCGAGGTGAGATGGGAGCATATAATTGGTTAAAGATGGATGGAGCTAGCTAGGACATTGGCCGAGGTGTGCCGAGTTTTCTCTCGTCAACACAAATGTTTTTTTCTCGTCTCGGCGGCCATGGTTCGACGACGACGACACTCACAACGTGAGCGAACGCACATGCATAGGCTCCAAAGAGCTGTGCGACGTCGATATCCACGTCACTGACTTACCAGACAACGACGACAGCGAGGACAATGAGGACGACAATGGCGGCAGCGACGGGCAGCTCAGTTCGTGAGCTGCGTCTGCGGCGTGTGCACTGGCGGTGAATTTTCGCTTGCCGCCTATATGATAATGAAATTGTCCGCCGGCGAACGTACGCTTGCTACAGAAAGCTGGCATTGGCGTGGAGAGGCGGTTGGTCTGTCGGTGCAGCGTCGGTTGCATGATGCCTTGTCCGCACAGTGAGGCTCATATGTCCCCCAGGGTAGGGCTGTCATTGGTATCAAATTATTTCGATTCGATTATTGATATTTTTTTTTTCGATATTTCGATCCGATTCGATCCGATTCGATTTAATAATTGTAATAAAACATGAGCCGTGAAAGTACAGTAAACTCATGTATTGTGTTCTACTATGATAACTATGCATTTTATACATCGCTGTGCTTAAATACAACATGGGCGAAGTATATATTTATCTGAATTCAACCAGATTGACCTGGCGTCGCGGCGATGGCGAAGCAGCAGACATGCTTTTACGAAAAAAAACGACATTTTTTGAAAAAAAAAAATAAATAAAAAAATAAATCGGATCGCTATTTTTCGATTTATTTCGATATCGATATCGGACGCAAATCCATCGCGATTTATCGATGAGGTGGGCATCGATGACAGTCCTACCCCAGGGTACTGCCGGAACGTACCCTGGGTACGGTCCGGTATACCGGAACGTACTCTGGTAACTATTCGATATGGTTAGGGTTAGGGTTAGGGTTAGGGTATTCGATATGGTTAGGGTTAGGGTTAGGGTTAGGGAGTAGGCGTAGGCGACTCCCTAGACTCGTTAGTGGAGTAGGCGAGGTACGGTCCGGCATATTAGATAGTACCAGGGTACGTTCCGGTACACTGGACCGTACCCAGGGTACGTTCCGGCAGTACCCAGGAATAGGGTTAGGGTCCCCTAGGGTCCCCTATAGACCCTCTCAGCCACAGTGAGTGCCTCAACGTTTTTTATATTTTGCAAAATTAGATTGGCGGAGATGGGAGTGTGCTGAGATGGTCAGCATGCAATTCCTAGAGGAACGAATGAGCATTAGTGGGGAGGCATCTGTCTTGTAACGGCTGGCCGACTCATGCCCCTGTCTAGGTAATTACGGGTTAGGGTTAATTAGAAGCTGCCCCTAGCCATTTTACCTGAGGGTAGGAATAGGGCTATTGTTTACTAGAGGGTACAATTTTGCATAAGAACGTACTGCTGGCTTTTTAGCTCATCTGACATAGTCAGATGCAGCTTGTAGAATCGCATGATCGTCCGTCCGTCCGTCCGTCAACAGTTGGGCACAAATCTTAACCGCTCGACATACGGTCACGATATTCGGGACGTGGGGGGGTAATCCGAAAACGAGTTGGGATGTCGAAGCTGGGGGTCAAAGGTCAAAGGTCAAGAGGTGTAAAAGAAGGGGAAACATTCACTCCTTAACTTAAGGTATAGGGAGGAAATGCAGAATTGCGGCACAAATCTAAACGGCTCGACCTAGGCTCGTGATAGTTGGTGTATAGCATCATGGTAGGAAAAGCCATCACTGTGCCGAAATTGGAGGTCACAGGTCAAAGGTCAATGGGCACAGGGCAGATTTTAAACATTTTCTGAGGACATGGTCTTGACGGAGCGATTGAAAAACTTTTTTGTTTCAGCGGTGACCTAGCATTTTTATGACATTATTGAAAGGACCATGAAATCTACTTTCGGCTGACATGCGAAGAGTAAGTGTCAGATAACCTTTTGACCCTCAAGAGGAGGGTTAAACATGGATTTGTTGACTGTCTGTTAGAAAGAATTTGACTGCCGGGTTTGCTAGTAGAATCTATACATGCCTGGATGTATGAGGCTACAATGTCACAGTGAAATTTCAAAAGCTAAATTTGGTTAAAGAAGGTTTATGCTCCTTAAATCGTATAATTTCTATGGCATTCTGTACTGTCAGTATGTTACATGTAACGTATGCCACTGCCAGTGGCTACTGCCAGTGCATGTGTTGGTGGTACTGTGTCGTTTTTGCCTGCGTTAATTGGTTACAGGTGGCAGCTCTCTATTGCAGCCTGTAGGCTTGCGTAGGTAAATGGATGAGTGCTTACCTATTCTGTCTTGCAAATAGTTGTTGCTACTACGTATGATGGGAGCTTCCATCTTTAATCTGAACACTTAAACGTACGCGCCATCTCGTGGCAACTTTCATAACGATCCCAACGAACATTCTTTTGAGAAGGTTCCTGATACCATCCCTGTGCATTCCACTGTTTCGGCGTGTATGTGAACACATTTGGGACTAACAGGGTTTACTAGAATCCCACCACCTCACCACAGAGTCACCGCAGTAGACGTTAGATGAGCGCTGTCGCTCCGCAGCACTTGTTTTACTAGCGGGCACGAGTAGTTGTCAGTAGGCGCCCACTATCCGGTTCACTAAGTGGCAGTTGGCTAGAGTTCTATGCCTCTTCTGCTAGGGGAGAATCCTGCAGAGTGATTTATGCATCCCTACTCAAAAAGTCGTAGGAAATAAAAGGTCGAAAACATTTTGTGAATGCGATTGCGTCTGCATCTGTATCCAGGCCTTGCCTGCCACAGCTGCCGCTGGGTGCGTACAGACTCGCTGTCAAAGCAGGGCTCCGTTCTAAATTTGTAGGGTGAGTCATGTTGCCCGGCCGTCCTGTTGTTCGCTCGCAAATGTGTAAGTTCGGTATTTTTTTTTCTCTCTCTCTCTTGCATCTAAGAACTCACACACAGATCTATTATTGGCATTCGGGGGTTCGGACCTAGGCCTACGTGAGCTTAAGTGATGGTTTGCAAGCTGGAAATCTGCTACATGTGTATTTCCTCACTCGGCGCGTGTGTGCGTACTTAATGTAAATCCACGCGGCGTACTGTACGTAATTAATAATTCACTGGGATGTCTTGGGAACGTAGTAACTGGGTGAGTTAGAGAAGGTATGATGCTAATGCCGTGGAACCGCCGTTGCTGCCGCATACTCAGTCGCAGCTGTAAATTGAGGTTGTGGAAGGGAATAATATTTATACGCAGGCCTGCATCTGCCACTGGCACTCTGGTTTCTGTCGTAAAAGGCGGCATGTTACTATTTGTTAGTGGCCCGTTTATGCACGAATCCGTAGCCCATCAGTGTGTGCGTGCGTGCATGTGTGTGTGTGTGTGTGTGTGTGTGTGTGTGTGTGTGTGCGCGTGCGTGCGTGCGTGCACGTGCGCGTACGTGCATGAGAGAGTAGGTCCCAGTCGGCGTGCCACCCTGCCTGTGTTTTACATGAGCTGTCTAACCAAATAATAGCTATTCAGAAACCACGTTTTGGGGTAATTTCTTCCGTAAAACGTTCTGTATCGTATGTGAAGTCCTCTGGAGTCCTTCAGGTTTCAGCAGCTACGCTTGGTTAGTCAGAGGTAACTCGACAAAAACCGATATTGATTGACAACAATTGGGGTAGGAGGGTCGTCGGATCCGATCGATGCAAAGCTAGTTGTTCACAGTCCAGCTCAGTTCCATCATTTACTCGTTTCTTTATCATGAGTTGCTGTTTACAGAATATTTACTTTGGTTGCTGGTAGTCGCCAGTAGTTTCTCAGGATATTGTCAAAACGTCGCAAGAGGGTCCCAAAAAGCTTCAAATTACAAAAGTGGTGGTGTTAGATTTTAATAACCAGTGCTCAATAGTGTGACCATGTTTTGCTCTTCTGCTGTTTTATATTTACTATGCACCATTGTAAGTCTTCCGCTTGTTTCATATATTAAGTGAGAAACATGTTTGAAATCTGCCAAAATCTTGTCGTTGTCTATGTCGTGCCCTAGCCGGACGTAGCTGTGTTAGAGTGAATGGGCTACACATGATGGTACATGATGGCTATACTGGTCATGAAATACATTTAAGCATTTCGTAGAGCTACATCGTGGACCCTGCGCGACCTACCAGCCGAACTACTGCTGCTGTGCTTCGGGCAGTGCCAATGTATATCATAGTCCTGTACTGTTTCTCATGCAGTTATCTCCTCATGCTGATGCAATGTGGCCTAACCAATGACTCACTGGATTTCTTGTGCGTGCAACTTATTTAAAGGTGGGTATGCATTTCATTGCCGTTTATTGCTTTCAGGGGTGCTTTCTCAATAGTACGACGATGCGTTCAGAAGTCTACGGGACTAGAGTTTGCTGCCAAGATAATAAATACAAAGAAGCTTTCAGCACGAGGTAAGTCGTATAAAGCTTGTGCAGTTCATCTGCAAACGGACGAAATTTGTCACATCCGCAATCTTAGTAGATATATCCAGAATTAATGTAGTTATTCGGATGATGTAAATTGTGATGAATAAAATGTTTGACGTGAATGGGGAATCTGATAAGTTGGAGATGGGCGCGAACGTGTTTTTATGGAAAAAAGTGGTTACAGCTTTCGTTCATTATATGAGAAAGCGAGATCGAGAGAGACTCAGAGAGAGGGTTCGACCGATCGTTCGTTCGTTCGTTCGTTCGTTCGTTCGTTCGTTCGCGTGTGTCTGACGGTGTGTGCGTGGATTCCTCCCACCCGCGTGGAATGAATATTGTGTAGCAAACTGTTAAGAAAACTGTAGGCCTAGTGTTTGTAGGTCACGAAGAAAAACCCGTGCGCTCCTGGGAAACAGCTTGAACAAAGCTGGCGTTTTCGAGGTTTGCGATCAGTGGCTGCAGATATCCGCATCTGTCTTGGCCGACCTAGACCAGATCAATAACCTGGGCGGGGCGGGGGTTGGTGGGGGGCAGCAACTTTACTTGGCTATATCATGTGATTTCTACTGCACTTTTATGGATAGGCGAATAGATGATGTAGGGACAGATGCGTGCGTGCCTGTATGCGCGCGTGTGTGCGTGCGTACGTGCGTACGTGTGCGTTCGTAGGTAAGCATGAGTGTGTAAGAAAGTGTACGTTCCTGTGTCCACACGCGTGTCAGCGGTCAGCAGGGGCCAATTCGATTATGTAGTCCGGACTCTTCACATTCTCCAGTCCGGATCCTACCGGATTTGTGCGAAATAGAATAGCAGTGGAGAACCAAGATGGCGGCCCCCACGTTGTTGTTTTTATGGAAAAAAGTGGTTACAGCTTTCGTTCATTATATCAAACTTTCCGTAGTTGTAGTTGCAGTTTGTTTAAACTAAATCTTTACGTGAATCGTGTACATACGATCCAGTATGTGTGTGGCAATGTTGGCATTATACGCCAAGCAGACTTGTGCGTAGATCACTGGCACGTACACAAGATCTCTATCTTGTTTTTTTATCTTGACCGGATCTTAGACTCACTGCCAGCCATCTCATAGTGCCCCCTCATGCCCCAAATACACCATTCACACCGTTTCTGTATTTCTTTCGGCAGATCACCAGAAGTTGGAAAGGGAGGCAAGGATTTGTAGACAGCTAAAGCATCCAAACATCGGTGAGTGAATAAAGGGGGAGACCGTGCAGATAAGTGTTGGAGACACGGGGAGAGGGAGAGAAGGCCTCACCGAGTTTATTAGACGTGCAGTTCTCGCAGAAATGCATCTGCCAGCTATGCGGCCGCAATGAGTCCTCATTCCGCAGCATTCGGCCGATGGCAGCGCGTTGGTTTGGTACAGGATTTCGTTGACGAACACAAGTTTTACGCAGCGAAAACTTGATCGGTGCAGCATCGGCAAGCCAGAAATTAACAAGCGGGGGAGCACGCATCCAATAAAACACCACTATAAATCTATGATGTATGAGATGGATGGAGTTGGAAGCTTGGGGCGCATTGGCAAAGGCTAGTGGCAGGGTCTTGAGTATGGTGGCCTAGCTAGCAATTAGTATCATATACCCAGCTATTATATCCTGGATCATCGGAGAAAAAAACAGAGTTAATGATAATCATGTCACCAGCCTTTAGTGAGGAATTTCATAGCTATTTGTGCCACTATACTTGTAGACTCTTGTTCGCATCTTTGTAGAGCCAGTCATTGTAGATGGTTAGTAAACAATATTCTGGTTCATTACAACACAGGCACACGTTCTTGTTGACGTCATGTTTCATAGTTATGCTGTCTCTCACTGGGCACAGTTTTGTTTAACTTCAGCTAGTCTTACCATTTAGACATTTAGACACAGGTCTGCATCTTTTATCACCTTGAAGAAGAAGAAAGGTCAGGTCGTGAGGGGTTCGAGATGCTTGTAGTGTTTGTAGGTACTCGACGATAGCGACGTGACACACAGAAATAGGATTCCGTTAATTTCCTCGCCGGTTTCGTCATTGTCAGAGATGCGCGTTGAAAAGCAAAATCTGCAGTCAGCACAACAGTAACCACGGTTCGCCTCGCTAGTGTATTAAATTGTGAAGTCGAAGTGACATGCCAGTTGCTGGTGTAATTCGTCTACGGCTGAAGCACTCAAGCACGAATCGTAGTAATATAATGTCGTAAACGAAAGGTTGAAAATGTTAGCAGGTGTCGGCGAACAACGTAAAACACACATGCCAATAGTAATTGCACAAACTCTCAGTCAATCGTTATATATCGTCTCAACAACAGCATACTAGTATAATTTATTTAGGGTGACTTGTGCCTAATAGTAAGATCCATTATACATAGGCATATTAGTCTTGGATACCTTGTGGCGTTTCAGTGTAAGTTGGAATGCTGTACAATTGTTTAGTGCTACGAAGTGTTTTGTACGAAACTTTTTGTGCACATGAGCATGAGTCAATCGTGACGATAATTGCGCCAAATCGTGTTAGAAAGCGTCAATTAACTCGCATCTGTTTCGTGCTGACAACCAATGTTCTCTGCAGCTGCACTGAACGTAAGAAAGTGTATCCATCCGCGAGGGTCGTGGATGTATACATACTCGCGTGCACTATGCACATCAACTTTCTTCGTGCGCAGTTTGTGCGTGCCTCGTATTCATAATGATAAAGAAACGCGTTGCCAGCGTGAGCACCAGACAAGGGAGTGATGCTTCAGTGTTTTGTATTCGCTCAAAATTTATTCGTCGGCGCAGTCGGGACCATGGGTAGCCAGGCAACACTGGCCACGAGGCCGAGAAGATGCTTGCGGCGCTTCGAGGGGGCGAAGATAGGAAAGCTGTTGTGCTCACTGTGCATTTCCACGATGGAATTATCGCGTTGCGCTGCTCATTGCATTTGCGCCTCGTCTGTATACGTCCGACAGTCACGGATAGGGCTTCAGGCCAGTCTCCTACGACTCGCAAACAACTATAGTGTTGCATCGCTGTCAATGGATATGCTAGACTGCCCAGAGTCTGTATAGGATATACATTATAACTGTAGCGTTATCACTTGGCGTGAATATCGTGAGCACTGAGCCGAGTGCGTGATAGAGAGTGGCAGAAATTCAGTGCATACATTAGCATCGAATTACTGGAATAAATTTGTCGCGTGGCTGCACATAACAAACCTTACTGTACACTAGTTACGATTATTTGTGCAATTAACTACGTTTGGGAGGAAAGATACATGATATGATGATATAAACTTCTAAAATCTTCATTTGCATATCCGGGATCGATGAAGAAGTCACTAATAGCAAGGCGTAGTCAATAGTCGTTATAGGAGCGTACTGGTTTCAGTGGAGATACTGTTTAGAATCTTTTGTTCGTAAGCATCACCATGCAGAATTCCATAAATTTCATAAAATAATATAGTCTCGTCCAGTCTTGTAGGAATCGCCGCGCGGCATATAGCACCGCATTGTACGTGAAGTGCGTCTACCGTATACGTGTATGCGCGTGCACATGTGTGTATACGTTTGTATATATGCGATTTGTATATAGCCTGGTATTTCACATCGTGCGTATATCGCGTAAATGACATCATGTTATTCTTAAATAGTCATTATGTTGGCGTGTGCCCAGCTGCATTTCTATGAGCTCTGATATTGCTCGCAGTGTGCTTTCTTTCCCGTGAAGCCATTTAAGTTTGTCGCCTGCGATACTTAAAAACTTGACAGATCTCTGAGTGGGCTCTTCTGCTTACTACGTGCCACCCCGAATGATACAGGAGTATGATTAGTGAGAAGTAAACATGTATGAATATACATTTCACTGTAGTTTACTGCACCTAGTGTATTGATTTTTCTAACGGGATAACATAACGTTTAATGCTGGCGCAGTCTCTCCGGACTGCGCCGAGCATCCTGCCCACAGCTAATGCGTGTATGTACAGACACACGCACGCGCACAAACACACGCGCACGCACGCACGCACGCAACTTACGCACACACGCGCAC
>NW_014577065.1:800830-808325 GCF_000485595.1 Priapulus caudatus | reverse complement strand
AGAAATGGTCATATGACCAGTAATCGAATGGAAATGGAGAGTCCGCGCGCGCGCGCCGCCGCCCGGCCGGAGAATCCGGACTGCATAATCGAATTGGCTCATGGAGTATTCTGCTTGTAGTGGGGTGGCGCTTTGCTGGTTTTTCTTGTAAAATTTCAACCTATTAATTAGGGTTGAACCGGAACTTGGATCCGGCCGAATCCCCAATTTTTCAGAGTTCCGGTTCTGGCCAGAACCCTTTAGGAACAGTCGGCCGGAACCGGAACCTTTTCCTAAATTCATTTCTGCTACAAGCGTCATCAAGATCAAAAGATCAGTCACTGAATGTAGTTGAGCGTCAGTAGAGTCAACTTGCTGACAATATAGTGTTAACAACTTCACACTATTCCGCCCAAAAAACTTTGCCACTTGAACATCGGCTAACTAGCTGAACTGAACCGAACTGATGTTAGGTGATTCACGAGATTTTCCTTTTAAATAAAATACTTTTACTCTTAGAGCCACAGGAATGGCATCTGTCTGTTAGTTGAAAATAATAGACTAAAACCAGGGATACTGCAACATGCAGGTTTTGCCACACAATTCGCTCGTGACTAAGATGCAAGAATTATGCACTGTAAGCAGATGATTCATACACCTAACAACCATCCTGTAATTAGAATTTTGTAGCATTGAGAACAATGAGAACAATGTAGAATGTGAACATGTAGACAATGAGAACATGTATATAATGAGAACATGAGACATGAGAACATGAGAACAAGTGACATAATGAGAACATGTAGAACAATGAGCATTGTCCTATTCGCCTGAGTTATGTGCATGCTAATAATATTTCGTTCAGGCTGAGTGGGTTTGCACAATACTGGGCCAAAACTGTCAAACTTATCCAGCTTAAAGGGATACTAGACTACTACTGTACTTACTGTATAACAAATCGTCTAAACCCACACGTACTTGTTACCAAATACCTAATTTAATTGTTATAATTAATTATACATCAACGCTACAAAATTTGAACGGCGCCATTGACACCCGCGACCGTGCTGCCACCCTGAAAAAGTTGCGCATTTCCCAATATATTTTGCACGTTACAGACCGAGGGCTAATCATGCACAAAGGTGCAATTATATTTATACCTAAATGCTATTTAACCGAACGATGCTCATTTTAGGACAAATTTATCCATAATATAACTGAAACTATATGTAGTTTATAAGATATTACAATCCTTTTGCTTTCAAATTAATAAATAAGGAACACCCTCGGTCTGTAGCCCTTGGCTGAAAAGTCGTTTTGCGCAACTTTTCAGATCGTGCGCTTTGAGTGGCGCCACCGTCGTTGTAATCAAACTGTAGTCGTTAGTTTTAAAACATTAAAAAAAATATTTCTAATGGTGATGGAACCATGAAACTTTTTATGTAGCGTAATTTTAACCTAAATTAACTGAAAATAACCCTAGAACCTATAGTAAAGGATCCATTTAAGTTCCGGTTCCGGCCGGAACTTTTTTTAAGTTCTGGCTGGTTCCGGTTCCGGCCAGAACATAAAAAGTTGGATCCGGTGCACCCCTACTATTAATTATGATAGCATAGATATTATTGTTTGCTGATTACGTATGCTTGCCTTAGACCTGAGCACAATGCGTTAGTAAACAAGTCATTTTCTATCATGGCTAGTTACGTGTGTTTACGGTGATTTTGCTACAAAACTACTAAAGTTAACATGAAAGTTACAAAAAAGTTGCAAACTGGGCAACTCGAGCCTCAAGTGTACGTGTTACTATTACTATTGCTAATTTATTAAAATTGCAAGTTGCATCCTTTGACATTTTGTTTTCACATTTTTATAATAATTCAATTCAATTCAATTCAAAATGTTAATTTATCACAATTTGTTATATAAAGGTTAACAACAGAAAAAGCAACAGGAGTTTATGTGATGGGATGGCGAAAAGACTATGCAGTCATTGAGTCGGCCACCCCTATACAATTACAATTACAATACTATTACAATTTTACTTTGGAGCATATGTTACATGTTCATTATTAGTCGACAGCGGTGGTGGTCGAGAAGTATATTTCAATTAGTTGATAAATTTAAGTTGAAAACCTGAAAATTACATGGACAATTTACAGCAACTCCAGATCTTTGAAGAAGCAAAAACATGACATTACTACACACTCCACAGCCAAGTTAGATTTATACATGGTATTACTATTAGCTTGCTGATAAATTTTGATGATAGTTTGCACGTAATTAGACTAGATACGTAAGACCACATCATTATATAACTCTAGTAACTGATGATAAATAATATAAAATAGAAATAATTGTAGTAATACTAATAATAGTAATATTAATAAGTAGTAATAACTCGACTCACTTACAAGTTACAACGATCGAAACTAAGATTAAATATTAAATATATTCATAGCAACACAATAACCTCATAGATATATATGGCTATATTTAAATAATGCCGAGTTAACAACGTGTTAGTGTTACGGCGAGTAAACGACGTGTTACGTAATTTTTTAGTTGCCTAGCGAGTCGGCCTAGTCTCACTGAGACTATCAGTCTGGGCTAGGTCCTGATTGTCTTGTCCTGAAATCTTAGCGTCATACTTCTTCAGTTCTTCTTTTGATGTTTTGATAGTAAAATAGTTATATGCTGGCACGTTTAGCTGGTATAACTGATATATTAATAGCGTATGTCTGATTGTAAATACAGTGCGTCTGTATGTACGCACATCACAATGTCAAAGGTCAAGACTCACTTGCGTAGCAGCGCCACTCAGCGGATTAGTTCTGCCGGTTCCCCATTGCGGCACAACTCTGAATGGCTTCACCTACTCTTTTCATAGTCTGCATATAATGAGCTAGGTTACGAAGTGAAACACCGTTTCATGAGTGGAAATCGATGAAAGATTTTCGTGCTACACTGACCCATGCCGTACTGGTGAATTTGTCAAGAAATCTCCAATTTACAATAACAAGTAATGAGTAGCTATCCGGTAAATTTCACCCTCATGCTGTTAAGATAAACCACGGATTTCCTGCTGGTGCCGGAAAGTGCCTACAGTGTTCACATCTAGGTCACAGTGATGAAAGACATGATATATACGTGATACGTGCCTATATGATATAGACGTATGCGACATGCATGCATCTTATTATCCTCGTGTATGAAATCTACATTTGATCATCACGTCAATATCCTGCACTCCGTCTACATCAGCATCTACATCAACTATATCAGAATGCAAAATCAACCGCGTTGTACCGTGTAGCGTGAGGCGTGTGTGTTTGGCACACACGCACTCACGCACTCACGCACGCGCACACACATATACACACACGCGCTCGCTCGGACGCACGCACGCACACGCACACACACTCACACGCACACATATATTGACGGGAGTACGTGCACGTATCCGTGCTTGTAACCGAGGGAGAGCTCCCACGGATGAGTCATCATCGGTGTCGCAGTTGTCGCAGGAAACTCGACTTCCTTGTGAGTGAATGACCGAAACCTATACACATTGTCTTGCTGACGCTAATGATACGCTGCTCGTGGCAGGATGGTGGGGTGACTGACACTAATTCATCACCCCTGATTGCATGCGGGCATCATCGTCGAAAAATCTTACGGCTTTAATTATGTCCATTAAAATGGCAAATTAAATATAAAATAATCGCTAGAAGAAGCGCAGACCGCTGTTATGACGCATTCTTTTTAATCAGGGTACTGTAAATTTCTCGTCTAATCGGCTTTCTGCGTCGAATGACACTGGGTGGGAGGGGAGGCTGCCTCTGTTTACTGTTCGCGGGGCCCGTTTCTCTGACGGAATATATTCCGTATATATACGATATGTATACATCGTTGCTCCACGCCTCTTTCTGTTTCTCTCTTTCTCCATATCTCCCCTCTCCTCTCTCTCATCTCTCCCTCCCCCTGCGCTCCCTCGCTCCCTCGCTCCCTCGCTGCCTCTCCACCCTCTCTGCTTTTACCACGCTCCCAATTTCTCCTCGTCCGTTCCCTCTTTCCTCATCCCGCTCCCTCCCCCTATCTACAGTCCCCTCTCTCCACCATTTCTCCCTCCCGTCCCCTCTCGCCCCATATCTCTCTGCTCCCCACCGTGCTTCCTTTCTCTGCCCTCCCCTGCTCTAAATATCTACGTCTCTACGTTCAACACAGGCGCTCCTTTCCACGAATACCGTTTAGTCGTATTTGGGGAGAGGAGTGCTGTGTTTGTGTGCGTGTGTGCGTACACGTGAGCATACGCTCACACAGACGTATGTTGTGGCAGGCCCACGTGTTTGCGATTTACCTATCGATGTCAGAGAACTAATCGCAATCATTGATCTATGCTCGGCCAGCGCTGAAGCTGCTCTATTACCGCACGCACATGCGCGCACACGCACGCTCATAAACACACGCACACGTGGGCGCCTACATGTATATTGTATACGCAGACGCACTCATGCACGCACATACATACGCGCGCACGCGCACGCGCACGCTACAGCAGTCGAGAAGTTTTCTGTCGGTTTCCGCGAAGTTGAGCAGATTCGGATTGCAATATGCGCCGGCGTCGGGGAGTCGTCGTAATTCAACTATAATTTGCCGGTAAATTCCCGGCCGCGCAGCCTCGCAGCGGTCTTTGCATTTTCGGCCGAGCGAACGCTTTTCAACGCCGTCGCCGTGACTGAAGATTACGCGTACGACCACCGCAGACGCGTGCCAACATGTATAGTAGCGTTTCGCAGTTGTGTCTTCGCCAATGATTCTCGTCGCTGCAAAGTCGACGGCATCGCATATTATCAAGAGCTAATAAATACTTAATAATATAATATAATAATATTAATTTAATTAAGCTTAATTAATTAATATAATTAAGCTAATAATATAAGGTATTTATTAGCTCATGATATTATCCAAGCCGAGATGTCGCCATTGTGACAGGCGTGCGTGCATCCCCCTCGCCATAGTGTGCGTGCGTGCGTGCATGCGTGCGTGCGTGCGTGCGTGCGTGCATGCATGCGTGCGTGCGTGCGTGATGTAGGTGGCAAGTTGATTCATCAGCAGAAGAGCGTTCTCTGTCTTATATGAATGTGGCATGTGTCACATGTGGCGAAAGATGTACATAGGCGACTAAACACGCGGGTGGATACAATAAATCGATACACGTTTGCGCGTCCGTGCACACAGGTGTACATCTACTGTACACTCCTCCCTCGCGCGCGGGGAGAGGGCGAGTTGCTGTGAATTACTGGAATTACCAGCGTTATGTGCAGAGTATAAGGGTGAGGTCTGCGTTGATGTGCGCGTGTGCCCACGCATCGTCTCTCTACGATCCCTGTCACACCGATAGTTAGTAGTTAGTAGTTTAGTCAGCGCGATTAGTCAGTAGTTTTAGTCCAATCACGCTTGGATATCCGCTTAGGCCTCGGATAAACCGGCGGCGCATCGCCTAAATGACGTGCCGTTGAAAAACATTCCTTATGGCCCTGTCACACCTTGACGATTTAGCCAGCGTATGGCCGACGTATCAAAATTTCTATAAAACGCTGGCATACGCTGAACTATCGATATTTTTTCCAATGTCGGGCGTATACATAGCGTATTCATAACGAGTTAGACGTATACATAACGTATTAGTAACTTATATAGAACGTTTCGATAACTTATAGGTAACTTATGCCAACAAATCTTGTTGTCTTCACTGATCTGTCCCGATAAAGCAGTGACAACTGCATGATGCTGCTTCATTACCATAGATAAACCAATGGAGTGAATCTTCCTCCCCCGGTCAGTTGCTTATTTATTATTAATATTAGCTCATCTGACATAGTCAGATGCAGCTTGTAGAATTGCATGATTGTCCGTGCGTGCGTCCGTCCGTGCGTCAACAGTTGGGCACAAATCTTAACCGCTCGACGTACGGTCACGATATTCGGGACATGGGGGGGGGGGGTTCTCCGAAAACGAGTTGGGATGTCGATGCTGGGGGTCAAAGATCAAAGGTCAAGAGGTGTAAAAGAAGGGGGAACATTTCCTCCTTAACTTAAGGTACAGGGAGGAAATGCAGAATTGCGGCACAAATCTAAACGGCTCGACCTAGGCTCGTGATAGTCGGTGTATAGCATCATGGTAGGAAAAGCCATCACTGTGCCGAAATTGGAGGTCACAGGTCAAAGGTGAATGGGGCACAGGGCAGATTTTAGACATTTTCTGAGGACATGGTCTGACGGAGCGATTGAAAAACGTTTTTGTTTCAGCGGTGGCCTACCATTTTTATGGCTTTATTGAAAGGACCATGAAATGTGCTTTCCACTGACGTGCGAAGAGTAAGTGTCTCCTTTTGACCCTCAAGAGGAGGGTTAAATATGGATTCCTGAACTGCCTCAATGATGTCACAGTGTTCATATATTCATGGTACATCCATAATCTGGAAACCCAATATGCCTCGATCGCCTAACGGCTACAGCACAGGATTACGGCTCAAAGGTCCTTGGATCGAATCCCATCAGATTTCTTATTATTTACCTGTTTTCTGTATTTTTCTATCTTTATCCATTTAACTATTTCTTTCCAATTAAGGAAAATATTTACATGATTTATTTACAACAATTTCATAACAACAAATAATTTTTACAACAATTTCATAACAAATTATTATTATTTTAAATAGGGTTAGGGTTAGGGTCACAATGCACCATAAAACAGGAGTTTCAGGCACGCGATTTGTATCAACCAATGGGACTTGGGAGGTACGCAGAATGCAGAAGGTTGCTGAAATGATGTGTATACGCAACTGTGTATCTGCATATCTGCGCCTAATAAAGGTGTCACTACGCACGACTTAAATCTTACGTTCATAACCGTAGCAACAGACCTCAGATGAGCCCAGACGCTCTGCGGCTCTTGTTATTATTATTATCATTATTAAATATGATTATAACTCCGGTTAGTTGTAGCAGAAGCTGTCCGCATCGAACAGTGGTGGTGCATGGTGCTCGCACGACGTATCGGCGCCGTGTTACGTGTTATCAGGAGTAGATAATCCTATTATCTACTCCTGGTGTTATCAACGAGATACACATACATAACTTGGTGTTATGTGTTAGCGTGGTCACAGCATCGGCCGGCCGTAGGTACGGTAGGCCCTGATCCTGCATCTGTATGTCGGCTGACTCTGTATCAATATCGTAATTCCCTGCGCCGTGCTGCGATTGGCCGCTATTGCCGTGAATGCAAGGCAATGTGAACATGCGCGCCGAAAGCAAACTCGACCATCTCTTAATTTATTTGCTCTTTACGTTCCGAGTGGCACTTATCCCCCATCTCTCCCCCCCCTCTCTCTCTGTCTCTCTCTCCCTCTCTCTCTCTCCCTCTCCGTCTCTCTCTGTCTCTGTCTCTGTCTCTCTCTCTCTCTCTCTCTCTCTCTCTCTCTCTCTCTCTCTCTCTCTCTCTCTCTCTCTCTCTC
>NW_014577065.1:794189-800054 GCF_000485595.1 Priapulus caudatus | reverse complement strand
CTATAGGCACATCTGCGTGGATTACCTTGTATAAAGGATCTATCTATCTATCTATCTATCTATCTATCTATCTATCTATCTATCTATCTATCTATCTATCTGTCTATCTATCTATCTATCTATCTATCTATCTATCTATCTATCTATCTATCTATCTATCTACATATCTCTCGATCTCGCTTTCTCCTCTCCCCGTTCTCTGTCTCTCACTCATGGTCTCTTTCTCTCTTTCTCTCTTTCTCTCTCCCGATCTGTTGCGCTCTCTCCGCCACGCATGCATACACACACATTCACTCACTCTTACTCTTGCGCGCGCGTCCGGCCAGGTAACCGTACACGAGAAGCCACGCAGACAGCGTTCCGGAGGCAGCGTGTAGAGCAGCTTCCTCTCGTTAAAACAATGATTGCGCTGCTTTTCGCACCCCGTGGGCCGCCGATCGTGGCGCTATTAAAGCAAACCCGTACTAGCTGCACGTGTACGCAGCAGAGAGCAGCGTCGCCTCGCGGGACGTCTGGCATGGCGCAGAATTCGCGCGTGTGTTCGCTCTGCGTGTATAGCCAGCCGCTTGTCATGCTTAGTTCGGGTTGCTAGAACCGTTGATCAGAGTAGAAGCGGCAGCGGGAACTGCGCGTGACGTCACATGGGAGAGAAGCGCATGACGTATTACGTTACGTGCATGCACAGGCACTTGAAGCGTTTCAATAAAATATAATGCTAACTAAATACGAAATCTATTTACTACCAGATTCTTAATGTTTCTATACTCTCTTTCACCTATTATTGCCGACAGTTTCCTGTAAATTCCGTCCAAATCCTACGTCCAACATACGCTGCCGGCGGCCGTTGCTTTCGCGGCGCGACTGTTGCACGCTTACACTTATATATATAGCAGGTAGGAAAGCGGGATCGCAAAATTCGCTCGACGCTCGCTTGATTTCACACTTTCACAGCATGAATACAAATCCAACAGCTTCCATCTTTGTTTGTATGTCAAGAACAGTGTTCACTTGTTATAAAAACATAATGTCTCTGAATTCGTAACCGAGCTGTGTCACGCGAAATCACACAAAGACTGACGAAATTCTCGCATTCGCGAACTTTGCCCTGGTAATATAATAAGGTATTATTAGCTCTTGATTATATGCATATTTTATATAAACAATGGACCGCACAAATATTCTACCAGCAACAAGCACCTTTTTTCTTAAGAATACATAAGAAGCTATTTAAAGCCTAATTTCCCAGTAAACACCAATTATATAAGAACCTTTTTAGGTTAACTTCGAAAAATGCAGGTTCTTATACGCGGGTTTTCACTGTACCACACACCAGCAGCTGTATAACAAGGAATGGCTAACGAGGCACGCAGTGCGACAAATGTGCTCTAGGTATGTACAGCAATCGCTCTGCAAACCTCCTGCCGTCCACCTTTACCCCCTTGCAATGGTCCCGTTGTAAGCTGAATTTGCAAGTATACCGTGGAAAACCTGTATAATGTATTAAAATATGCTTAAGTTATACATAGAATGGCCTTTGCACAACGGTTTGAAATCAGCAGTTGCTATAGCGACCAGTCGCTTTTTTGAAATACATGATTGTCGTGGGAAAACAGGATGCATGGCGGCCGAGAGTTTGATTGGCCCATTTGAAAAGTTGCTTCAGCATTATTAAAGTTATATCAAATGTTCCATTTTCTATTATGGTCTCTTGGTTATATATCTATCGTATATGGACTTGGTCTAGAGGTTTGTTCAGTTTTAATTAAGTCATCCGCCGTGGAGTTATCAAAGAACGATGTAGTTAGCGCAGAAATAAATGACGAGGCGTGTCAACATTGGCGAAATGCAGTGAGTCGCGGCGCTAATGTGTTCGCTGCGAAAATGAAATTGAGGATTTTATGCGTTTGTGAGTGGCGCGCGAATAACGCATGGTCTGTCTAATCGCATTTCGGTCGGCTTTATGTTTACACGGCTTTGTACGTCTAACGCGTGCATCTACCATCACGGTGCCGTAGATGAGGTATAAGTGTATTGGGTCAGTTTATATGATTATCCGCTTTCTCGCTCTCGCTCGCTCTCTCGCCATCTTTCTGCCGAGCTGACTCGGCGCGCCTGGCGCTAGTTCAGCTCGGCTCAGTCAGGGAAGCTCGCACCCTCTCACTGCTCGCGCACGCACGCACGCATGCACGCACGTGTACGTGCGCACGCACGCACGCAGCACGCACGTGTACGTGCACTACATAAACAGTGCTTTCTATCAGAACATGTGGTCATTCATATGTAAATGTTAAGGAACCCGCTTTTCTTCCGCCAACCAAAACCCATAACAAATACACGTGACCTGATCTATGACGTCACGTGAAACATCGCTATTAGGCCTGCGCGATGGCGTGTGCATATGGTGCCGGACTTTATATATAGTATATATATATATATATATATATACAGTGTGAGAGGAGTAGCCATGATACTATACATCCGCGTGCTGTATATCCTACGCCTCATACACGCTCCCCACTCATAGAGCATCATGCGCCAGGCTAGCTCTAGAACTATATAGCCCTTCGCTCTGCCACAGGCAGAACTAGCGCCAGGCGCGCCGAGTCAGCTCGGCAAGAAAGATGGCGAGAGAGCGAGCGAGATGCGAAGAAAAGCGGAATAATGCATATAAACTGACCCAATACACTTTTACCCTATCTACGGCACCGTGATGGTAGATGCCGCCGTTAGACGTACAAAGCCGTGTAACTAACCGACCGAAATGCGATTAGACAGACTGCGTTATTCGCGCGCACTCACAACGCATAAAATCTCAATTTTCCATTTCGCGGAACCATTAGCGCCCGACTCACTGCATGTCGCCAATGTTGACACGCCTCGTCAGTTTTTCGCGCTAACTACAGCGTTTCTTTGAGAACTCCACGGCGGATGACTTATTAAAAACTGACAACTCTAGACCAAAGTCCGATATACGATAGATATATAACCAGAGCCATAATAGAAATGGAACTTGATATTAACTTTAATAATGATGAAGCACTTTCAAATGGGCCAATCAAACGCTCGGCCGCCATGCATCTGTTGTCCACGACAAGTCATGTATTTCAAAAAAGCGATGGTTCGCATAGCAATGCTGATGTTCAACCGTTGTGCAAGGCCATTCTATGTATAACTTAGTATATTTTAATACATTATCAGGTTTTCACGTATACTTGACAAATCAGTTACAACGGGGGGACCATTGCAGGGTAAAGGTGAGACGGCAGGAGGATTTGACAGAGCGATTGCTGTATGTACTAGGCCCATTTGTCGCCCTGCGTGCCTCGTTAGCCATTCCTTGGATACAGTCTGGCTGTGTGGTACAGGAAAACCCGCGTATAGCATTTTTCGAAGTTAACCTAAAGGGTCTGATATATTGGTGTTTACTGGGAAATTAGGCTTTATAGTTTCTTTTGTATTCTTAAGAAAAAAGGGGGCTTGTTGCTGTAGAATATTTGTGCGGTCCATTGGTTATATAAAATATGCATGAAATAGAGCTATATACCTTATTATATTAACCAGGGCAAAGTCGGCGAATGCCGAGAATTTCGTCATTCTTTGTGTGAGTTCGCGTGACACAGGCTCGGTTACGAATTCAGCAGACATTATTTTTATAAAAGTGAACACTGTTCTTGACTACAACAAAGAGGGAAGCTGTTGGATTGTGATTCATGGCTGTGAAATGTGAATCAGCGGAGCGTCGAGCGAATTTTGCGACGCTGTCCTACCTGCTATATAGATAGTGTAAGCGTGCAACAGTCGCGCGCAGAAAGCAACGGCGACGGCCAGCGTATGGTGGAGTAGGATTTGGACGGAATTTACAGGAACGGTCGGCAATAATAGGTGAAAGAGTATAGAACATTATAGAATCTGGTAGTAAATAGATTTCGTATTAGTTGCCTTATATTTATTGAAACGCTTCAAGTGCCTGGCATGACGTAACGTATTACGTCATGCGCTTCTCTCCCATGTGACGTCTCAGGCGCAGTTCCGCTGCGCTTCTACTCTGATCAAACGGTTCTGCAACCGAACTAAGCATGACAAGCGGCTGGCCGATACACGCGAGCGAACACACGCGCGAATTCTGCGCCTGCAGACGTCCGCGGAGGCGACGCTGACGGCTCTGCTGCGGACACGTTGCAGCTGTACGGGTTGGCTTTAATAGCCGCCACGAGCGCGGCCCACGGGTGCGAAAAGCAGCGCAATCATGGTTTTAACGAGAGGGAAGCTGCTCTACACGTGCTGCCGGACGCTGTCTGCGTGGGCTTCACGTGTACGGTTACGGGCCGGACGCGCGTGCAAGAGTTAAGAGTGAGTGAATGGTGTGTGTATGCATGCGTGGCCGGAGAGAGCGCACAGATCGGAGAGAAAGAAGAAAGAGAGGAAAGAGACAGAGTGAGGACGGAGGGGGGGAGAGGAGGAAAGCGAGATGAGAGATATGTAGATAGATAAGATAGATAGATATAGATAGATAGATGATGTAGATAGATAGATAGATGGCCAGATAGTGGATGGATGGTGGATGGATGGTGGATGGATGGATAGATAGAGATAGATAGATAGATAATAGATAGATAGATAGATAGAGAGATAGACAGACATACAGACAGACAGACAGACAGAAGCAGACAGACAGGACGACAGAAAGACGACAGACAGACAGACAGACAGACAGATAGATCGATGATAGATTGGTGTGGCGGGCGGAGCGGGGAGAGGAAGCGCAGAGAATCTATACAGTCACAGAGAAAGAGAAGAGAAAAGAGAAGAGAGAGAGAAGAAAGAGAGAGAGAGGAGAGAGAGAGAGATGAGGAGGGAGGAGAGAGAGCGAGACAGGACAGAGACGGACAGAGAGAGAGAGAGAGCAGAGAGAGAGAGAGAGAGATGAGAGAGAGAAGAGAGAGAGAGAAGGAGAGAGAGAAAGAGAGAGGCAGAGCGATAAGCACAGGAGAGACGGGAGGGAGAGAGGAGAGGGAGAGAGAGGGAGAGAGGGGGAGAGAGAGAGGAGAGAGAGAGAGACGGAGAGAGAATGAGAATGAGACGAGAGAGCGAGAGAGAGGGAGAGAGAGAGGAGAGAAGAGAGAGAGAGAGAAGAGAGAAGAGAGAGGAAGAGGAGGGGAGAGAGAGAGAGAGAGAGAGAGAGAGAGAGGAGGGGGGGGGAAGAGAGAGGACGAAGGGAGAGAGAGAGAGAGAGAGAGAAGGGGGGGGGTAAGAGAGCGCAGAGGGAGAGAGAGGGGAAGAGAGGGGGAGAAGTGCCACTCGGAACGTAAAGAGCAAAATAAATTAAGAGATGTCGAGGTTTGCTTTCGGCGCCCATGTTCACATTGCTTGCATCACTGGCAATAGCGGCAATCGCAGCACGCGAAGGAATTACGGATAATTGATACAGAGTAAGCGACATACAGATGCAGGATCAGGCCTACCGTACTACGCGGCGAGGCTGTGACCACGTAACACATACACCAAGAGCCGGGGATTTTTCAATACTGGTGTCAAGGAAAAACGGGAAAATAGTGCTATTTCACGACTACATTATTCTACTTGCCTGCGAGTCTAGAATAATTTCATGGTATTGCATTAGCAGAATTCTTGCTCTCTAAAAAAGACCAACGCTTGTCGCATCATAATCCTAAGCGGAGATATGGCTCTAAACCTCCCTCCCACATGCCAAACGCACTTATGTATCACTTCTGCACATCCACCGCGGCTAGCTTTCACGAAGCAGTTCGTTTTCCGCGATAAATTGAGGAAGGGACGCGCGTGACTTCGGGTAGATAGGTGACATTCGGGCATCGCTGGGCCTTATCTTTCCTAGCGGCTACCGCC
>NW_014577065.1:786753-794176 GCF_000485595.1 Priapulus caudatus | reverse complement strand
TATATATATATATATATATATTAAAGGTCAGGCAATTCACATTTACATGCTCGCTAGATCTTTCGGCTGCACGCTTACGGCTCGAACTGCTCCGCAACGTTTTCATCGCAGAGTATTGCTTCCGCATGAATACTCCGCAAGCACTTCATTCTTCGTAAAAGATATTATCAAGAGTAGATAATAGAGACTTTTATCTCTATTGATCTCTATTATTTACTCTTGATGTATTATATATTAGTATCGGGAGTAGGCCCCTACCTGCATAAGAAGCCTGTATTCATAAACTCCGGTTACTACTACGTGTAAGCATAACAGTGTATTACTGCTATTATCTGCTAGTGTAGTACATATACCGTTGTGGGAGAGGGGGATACAACCTGCACGAGTGGCAGTACGTATAGCAACTAATGTCGCGCCGTGTTGTTTGAAAAATGTGCGGATCTGCTGTTCCTGGTATCAGTCAATAATATCCGCCTATTTCGACATGATAGCCTACTGCTCGCCCACGGGGTGGTCTTTTAGTGATCCGCTGCGGTCAATTACAAAATTATGCTGTGCTTCTCAATTCAGATGAATTTGTTATATATACCCCCAACTTTTCTCCGACTGTCTCCCCCCTTTCTCTCTGTGTCCGTCTCTGCCTCCGTCTGCCCGTGTCTTTCGAGGTTAATAACAAGCTCGGCGCACACGTGAGTAATTTTACTCAAGTGAAATGACGCATGAGTCATTTTACTCACGTGTGCGGCGGATTTTCGTTGAGTAATTTGACGCATGCGTCATTTTACTCAATATCAAACGTGTTTGATAATTTTTGACTCATGCGTCATTTCACTCAACGTGTGCGCGCGCACTGAGTAAATTTACTTAACACTGGTACTCACAGCGCATGCGTTTAAATCATTGTGCACCCAGTATTGGCTGCGCACAGTCACGTGATCTGCATTTCCACTTATTCCTTGAGTAATTTTACTCACGTACATGTGCGGCGAACGCTGAAAATATTACGCGTGAGTATTTTGACTCATGCGTCATTTTACTTGAGAAAAAAATTACTCACGTGTGTGCCCGGCTTTAGCATTCACATGCCTCGTGAAAGCTGTGCCATTCATACAAGCAGGCAGGCGGTGATATTTATAGGCGCTGCTGCCGTGTGCTCGCACGACTCTATATTGTGCTGCGTAATGACTTCCTCGGACCGAATACCATCACTGATCTCTATATATCAAGAGTTCATAATATACTTACCTAATCTCTATTATGTACTCTTGCTATATATAATACCTGGATAGTGCCTAGCGTATCCACGATCGGTGAGGAAGTGACGCCACCGCGCCACTGCCGCCATCTTGCCACCTCTCCCAAAATCTGATATCTGCCGGTGTATTTATCAGTTTTATTTGCATGAAAACATGACAAAGTTTATATATTTTTTATAGATAGATAGATAAATACAGCGGGAGAAAAAGAGACAAGAGATATGATAGTCTATAGTAGGTCTACATAGACGTTTGGGAAGTGACGTCACGGTTCACGTGAAAATTCGGCTCAGCCTATTGGCCTGACGCGTCTGGTGACTTCACCTATTGGCCAGAGAGATCCGTGAGCTATCCAGTTAGTACATAGAGATAAGTGAATATCATCAACCAAGTCGGAACCTGACCCACGGGCAATGCCTAGTTAACATATATATATATATATATATATATATAAATAAATAAAGCAGGCGGCGTCCGCGGCATGAGCTAGTGTTGACTTGCGGCGCTTCTAACCGACCTTCAGGATGCCGTATGCCCCGGCAGGAAACAGCGTTCAGGAAACAACCGGCTGTGGCCGGCTTGCTATAGAGTCGCATCGTCAACAAATGAAAATCAATACATGTATGCATGCACTGCATTGCCATGCTCACTCGCTCGTTAAGGCGCCTTCACACCATAGCGTATGCTGAAACCTATGAGTTGCGTGTAAAAAATATTTTTATACGCACCAAACGCAACCCAAATCAACAATTCAACCTATTCAACCTATGGGTTGCGTGTGAGTTGCGTGTGGGTTGCGTGTGGGTTGCGTGTGGGTTGCGTGTGGGTTGCTTAATACGTACATTACCTTATAGCCAACCGCGTATTAGTTTGTCCAATAGCACTGCTAATTCCGCGACATGTCTATTGAAATCGCGTAATGCTGGGTAAATCTGGCGCCAACGGCTACTTGGTTGCCAATCAAAATAGCCTCGCATTCGGTTCGGTAACGTCACATGTTGCTACGTGGTGTTGAGCAGAGTAACTGTTTGTCCGGGATGCTTATAACGACTATGAGCTAGTAGAATGTAATCTCTGGGTATAATTCTCGACTCGGGATTGAGGCAGCAAAGTTACTACGTGGGTGCTACTGAACGTGTACCCACATGATCTACAATTTCGGCCACAAAGGTGTATTCGTTTTTGACCAATTCCGTAATACGCGTAGTGCCGTCTGCTTTCCATTTTAGTTCTGTGGCCGTGTTTTAGCCGCGATGCCCCCATAGTGTTTGGCCCGCGCAAAACAGCCTACTTCATTCTCAGCCGAGCGTCCGTGATTCCTAGCGTGGATTCGCACGTTCATTCTAATCAGAGCTACTGTTACGTATCAGTGTACGGTCCTGTACTATCGCTAGCATGCGTAGCGGCCGAGCAGCGCGTGCGAAACTGTCCGTGCACTATAAATCTGTATCAGCACGGCGCGGTTTCGCCGTATGCGGTTTCGAAAACTGTAAACAAGTCAGATCAACTGATTTCTGACTCGCGGATTTCATTAGACATTTCTTAGTACCACAGTGCGATATTGAAGCCAAACTAATAGCGCGTTTGCTATAAGGCACTGCCCTTAATTACCTAGCAGGGAGGTGCCATTAGCTGTCCGCATTCGTCAACTTTGGCTATTAAATCATAAGCCGCTATTATTCCTGTTAACACATTCGGCAGTCAGTCTTAAATCGGGCAGTCAAGAGTGACCACGAGATCACGGGATGTGTGATCACGGAATCACGGGACCAGAGGAATGGCGCTGCTGTGAGGGGCACTGAAGAGCCGTATATAGAGATCTAGGAGAGCTCCCTAGCGAGAGCGGAGAGGGTGCTAAGAGGATGCGCAGGAGAGAGCCGAGAAGAGAGAGAGAGAGGAGGAGCAGTGGTACGTGGCAGTGACGTGTAAGAAGAGTTGTAGAACGGCGGTAATAGGGTGCGGGTACTAATTGAGTGAAGGAGATAACCGCGACGGCTGAATTTAGCCGGCGCTTCCCGTGCCAGCAATCTGCATCGATTAGCTGTGCCTGGCGGCCCTGCCGGTCTTTCACCGCGCGTGCTGTGATCGGGCGTGCTGTGACCGTGTCTACGCACGTACGCAGCGCTGTACTGCCGCTGACAGCACCAGCATCTACTGGCTGTCAGCAGCGAACTAACCCTGCTGCCTACGCTGCCTGCCTGCGCATGAAGCCACGGCCCCCAAGCTTGGCCAGCGGCCCGCAATAAAACAGCCGCACAGCCGCCACGGCCCCCCACAGCCCCACAAGCCGCCACGGCCCCAACAGCCGGCCACGGCCCCACAGGCCCCCACAGCACCGCCCAGCCCGCACAGCCGCCACAGCGCCACAGCCGCCACAGTGCGCCACGGCGCCACAGCCGCCACGGCCGCGACGGCCGCCATAGCCGACAGTGCCGCCGTAACCCTGCCAAATACCGCCAGACAAACGGCTGCTGCTGCTACTGCTATACTACCACTGTAACGGTCACTACTACTGTAATTGTTTCTACTTACTACTGTAACTGTTACTGTACTACTGTTACTGACACTACTACTGTAACTGTTTCTACTTACTACTGTAACTGACACTACTACTACTGTAACTGTTTTACTGTACTACTGTAACGTGACACTACTACTGACACTATCGTACCTGTTACTGTTACTACTGATAAACTGACTATCTGTAAACTGTTACTGTACACTGTTACTGTTACTGACACTACTACTGGTGCTGTTACTGTCACTGCTGCTGCTACCGCAATCGCTACCGCTACCGCTACCGCTACCACTTTGCTACCGCAATCGCTACCGCTACGCTAGCCGCTACCGCAACCGCCTACCTTTGCTACGCAATCGCTACCGCTACCGCTACGCTACCGCTACGCTCACCGCTACCACTTTGGCTACCGCAATCGCTACCGCTTAGCCACTACCACTACCACTACCACTGCCGCTGACATTGCTACTGCTACGGTTATTGCTACTGCTACAGAAACTGCTACTGCTACTGCCAATGCTACGGTTATTGTCACTGCTACAGAAACTGCTACTGCTACTAGCGCTGATCCATCTCGACCATAAACAAGCACACCTGTGTGGACTAGTTCACCTGATCAGGACTTCTCATTAAACCCTTAGGACCTCAGCAGGCGGCATGAGCGCGGTGGCGACCAACGCACGCACATTCACCCAATCAGCAACTGCTACTATTGGTTTGCGCATCCATCATCATCGTCATCGTCGTCATCATCACAACCACTAACACCACCACCACCACCACCATCAACATCGCCATCATCATCGTCATCATCACCATCATCAACAACAACAACAGCAGCAACAACAACAACACAACAGCCCAACAACACCAACAACAACACAACACAACACAAACAATTAGCAACAACAACAACAGCAGCAGCAGCACAACAACAACAACAACAACACAACGACACCGACGCCGACGACAACAACAACAACAACAACAACAACAACAACAACAACAACACAACAACGACAACAACAACACAACAACAACAACAACAACAACAACAACAACAACAACAACAACACCATCGCCATTGTCATCTTCATCATGACCACCGTCATCGTCGTTGTCATGTTCGGCATCACCATCATCATCATCATCATCATCATCAGCGCTATCACATGCGCCACGCGCGCTTAACGGTCCGTGACTCTCCCTCACATCGCGTGCCGCGGCGCGCGGGCCACCAACCCGGCGGGCACTCTCTTATAATTAAGTCGATTGATCCACTATTCTAGATTTCATGCAAAATTGACAAGGCCCCCGGGTTGATGATCTGTGGTTCGGAGGCAAGCTGCACGTTATACGTGCGCTGAGTTTTCCCCTCAGCCGACCGAGAAGCAAATGTCAGCAGATGCAGCACAGAGAGCACTGAACTAATTATTCGCCGAGTAGAGACAGTCGGCGTGCGTTAATTAAGATCGCATCATCTCTAGATCTGTGTAGAGAACACGAGATATAGGATTGAATACATTTGTATAGACATTACAGTGGTTGAGATATTCCGTTGTACTGAAAACATCTCTCTACATAACGCCCTATCGCTATCTCACCCGTCTCTCTCTCTCTCTCTCTCCTCTCGCTCTCTCTCTCTCTCTCTCTCTCTTCTCTGCTCTCTCGGCCTCTCTGTCTCCTCTCTGCTGTGTGTGTGTGCGTGTGCGTGCGTGTGTGTGTGGTGTGTGCGCGCGCGCGTCATCATTTCTTCTCGCTTTCTCGCTTTGCTAGTCTCACGCAAATAAATCGCAAAACTAACATATTTTGAGCATTTCAACGCGCAACACTCGAAGATGTGCAAATTATCACAGATTGCGGCTGCCACGCGTAGGCGCCCTATATACTACAGACGTGTACGTGCGTATGTAGGCCTAAGTACCGAGCCACTGTCTTGCTACTAGCACGCACACAGCGTGTAGCACGACATACCACCTGGACCTGCTGCCACTCTCTCGACCTACCTGCTGCGCTTCAATAACTCAGTCAATTATGATCAAATGGCTGTGGTAATGAGAACGGAAAGCCATGAGGAGATATCGCGCACACATTGAGCGCTGTGGGTCTAGTGTGAGCGAGATAACGAGGGAACAGCGCTACGCGCTCACATACAGTACGCGCACTCCAGCAGCCGACACGTGCACGCACACGCAACCACAGCCCACACACGTATGCCACATGCTAGCAACCGTGATACAGATGAGGCTGCATCGGCATGTCAACCAGGGCGCCGTATATGAGCATGATGAAGATCAGCGGCATCTGTCAAGGACAGCCAGACCAGCGGTCCGTGTGCGTGCGTGCGCGCGTGCGTGAGTACGTACATGCGTGTGTGCGTGCGTGCGTGCCTGCGTGCGTGACCCGCGGTTATTCCACAACACGCGTGTATGCGAGAGCGTGTAATATGTGTACGAGCGTATCAGGCGCGTGGCATACGCGTGGGCGTGCATGGATCTGTTGTGGGGCCCGTGCACAGGTGGCTGTGTGCGTGGCGCGAGTGTTTTATGGCAGCATGTACGGCATTGTCGCTTAAAGTGCTGTCACACGCATAGCGATCACCAGTTGCGTATGGTTGCGAATAAAAAATGTGGGCTATAGTTACGAACGCAACTCACACGCAACTAAATAGGTTTAATATAGTTTGAAGTACGCAACAAGCACGCAGGTGATCGGGCACGCCCACGCAGAGTAAGTTCAGAAATTTGAACTGTTCAAAAATTCTCTGCGAATGCCTGCGATCAATTTATAACGCAACAGGGACGCAACAGGTCCGCTCCGCACGGAACACGATCGCAACAACGATCGCAACTGGTACGCACTCATAAGTTTGAACGCAGGTGTCGCAGGCCCAATTTGAGTATCTGGCCCGGTTTTGGTAGCGTACATGTTGCGAATGTGTTGGCGTACGCTGTTGCGATCATGTTGCGATCGGTGTTGCGATCCTGTTGCGTGTGTAGCGTACCCCCAACCTATTGTGGCGTATTCGCAGCGTATCCCCAACGGCTATGCCCTGCGTATCACTATTAGTTGCGTGTGAGTTGCGTGTTAGTTGCGTACTACATGGCGTGTTGAGAATGCAATAATAGTGGCCTTTTCTAGATCGTTCAGTGTTGTTGTGGTGCCTCCGAGGTGACAACATGGAGCTACCTCTTGCTGTTATTGGACATCAGTTTAATCTGGTCAATTTAGGCACTCCAACACATACAGACATAGAATAAAGAAGGGGAGAAGAAGAAGAAGAAGAGAGTGTGGGTTAGACCATGGATTAGCCAGGCGCCTGTCACTTTGGTCTCTACGACAGCTTCTGCATGGAGCTCCGGACGGCACGTGGCGCTTCAAGAACTTCATGCGGATGCCCCCGAAAATGTACGATGAGCTGCTACGGAGAGTTGGTCCTCGCATCACGAAGCAAAACACCAAGTACAGGTTGCCCTGGACCTGGCCTGAAGCTGGCAGTCACTTTGCGGCACCTGGCCCTCGGTACCAAGTTACTCCGGACATGCAGTACGGCATGGAGAAGTACCACCCACCACCATCTCAGTCGTGGTCCGTGCAGGTCTGCCGAGCCCATCATTGATGAGTACATGGAGGCAGGTGATGACCTGCC
>NW_014577065.1:779682-786728 GCF_000485595.1 Priapulus caudatus | reverse complement strand
TACTACTGTAACGTATCTGTACCTGTTTACGTTACTGTAACTGACACTACTACTGTACTGTTACTGTACTACTGTAAACTGACACTACTACTGTAACTTGTTACTGTACTGACTGTTACTGTTACTGACACTACTAACTGCGTGGCTGGGATAGCTGTCACTGCTGCTGCTACCGCATCGCTCCCGCTACCGCTACGCCGACTACACTTTGAACCGCACATCGCTACTAACCGCTACCGCTACGCCACGCGTCCCTACCTCACTTTGCTCGCGCAATCGCTACCGCTACCGCTACCGCTACCGCTACCGCTACCGCTACCACTTTGCTACCGCAACGCTACCGTCTTATGCCACACACTCGAAACTGCCGGCTGACATTTGCGGACTGCTCGGTTATGCTACTGTACAGGAACTGGCTACTGCTACTGCCAATGCTCGGTTATTGGTCACTGCTAGCAGAAACTGCTACTGCTATAGCGCTGATGCGCATCTCGGACCACAAACAAGCCCTGTGTGAGCAGTTCACCTGATCATGGACTTTCATTAAAGCCCTTGGAACTCCGCAGGCGAGATGAGGCGCCGGTGGCGACCAACAGCACGCAATTCACAGGCATCGGCAACTGCTAAGCTATTGGTGTTGGCGCATGCCAATCATTCATCGGTCATCGTCGTCATCATCACAACCCTAACCAGCACACCAACCACCTCACATCGCCATCATCATCTCATCTCACCATATCAATCAACACAACAACAGCAGCACACAACAACAAACCAACAGCGCCAAGCAACACCAACAACAACACACAACAACAAACAATTAGCAACAACACAACAGCAGCAGCCAGCACAACAAAACACAACAACACAACGACAACCGACGACCGACGACAACAACAACACAACAACACACAACAACAACAACTAACAACAAAACAACAACAACAAAACACAACACAACAGCAACACCAACACAACAAACAACAACAACAACATCGCCATGGTCATCTTCATCAGACACCGGTGCATCGTCGTGTGTCATGTGCGACTCGAGCATCATCATCATCATCATCATCATCAGGGCGCATATCACATGACGCACGCGCGCTTACGTCGTGACTGCTCCCTCACTCGCGTGCCGCGGCCGCGGGCCACCAACCCGGCGGTGCAACTCTCTATATTAGTCTATTGATCCACTATTCTAGATTTCAGCAATAATGGACAAGGCCCGGGTTGATGCCCTCTGGGTTCGGAAGGCAAGCTGCCAGTTATACGTGGCTGATTTGCCCTCAGCCGACCGACGAAGCAAATGTCAGCAGAGTGCAGCAGCAGAGAGCACTGAACTAATTATTTCGCCGAGTAAGAGCTAAGCTGCGGATGCTCGCGCGTGCTTAATAAGTCGCAATATCTAGATCTGTGTAGGAGAACACGAGATTATAGGATTGACTACATTTGTATAGCATACAGTGGTTGAGATTTCCGTTGTACTGAAACATCTCTCTACTATAAGCCCTATCCGGGCTATCTCACCGTCTCTCTCTCTCTCTCTCTCCTCTGCTCTCTCTCTCATCTCTCTCTCTCTTTCTCTGCTCTCTCGCCTCGAGTCGTGTCTCTCTCTGCTGTGTGTGTTGCGTGTGCGTGCGTGTGTGTGTGGTGGGTGTGCGCGCGCGCGTATCATGTCGTTCTCGATTTCTCGCTCTTGAGTCTCACGCAAATAATCGCAAACTGAACAATATTATTGATTCAACGCGCAACATCGAGATGACTGAAATTATCACAGATTTGCGGCCTGCACGGCGTAGGCGCGCCTATATACTACGACGTGTACGTGGCGTATGTAGGCCTAAGTACGAGCCCACTGTCTTGCTCTATGCACACGCACACAGGTGTACACGACAACCACCTGGACGCTGCTGCCACTCTTCGAGCTAACCTGCTGCGCTTCATAACTCAGTCAGATATATGATCAAATGGCTGGTGGTAATGAGAACGGAAAGCCTATGAGGGCCATTGCGCGCACATTGAGCGCTGTGGGTCAGTGTGAGCGAGAATAACGAGGGAACAGCGCTACGGCTCAATACAGTAACGCGCACCTCCACGCAGCCCACACGTGCACGCACACGCACCCAGCACCACACGACGATGCACATGCTAGCACCGTGATGAAGCATGAGGCTGCAGCGGACATGTCAACCACGCGCGCCGTATAGTGGAGCATGATGAAGATCAGCGGCATCTGTCAAGGACACAGACACAGGGCCGTGTGCGTGCTGTGCGCGCGTGCGTGGTACGTACATGCGTGTTGCGTGCGGTGCGTGCCTGCGTGCGGACCAGCGGTTTATTCACAACAGCGGCGGTTATGCGAGAGCGTGTAATATGTGTAGCGAGCGTATATCAGGCGACGTGGGCATACGCGTGGGCGTGCATGGATCTGTTGGTGGGGCCCGTGCACAGGTGGCTGTGTGCGTGCGCGAGTGTTTTATGGCAGCATAGCACGGCATTGGGCGCTTAAAGTGCTGTACAGCATAGCGATCCAACCAGTTGCGTATGGTGCGAATAAAACAATCGTGGGCTGATAGTTACGCAACGAACTGCACACGCAACTAAATAAGGTTGTAAGAAGTTTGAAGTACGCAACAAGCACGCAGGTGATCGGCACGCCACGAGAAGTAAGTTCAGAAATTTGAACTGTTCAAAATTCTCGTGCGAAGTGCCGCGATCAATTTTATACGCAACAGGGACGCAACAGGTATCCGCTACCGCACGGAACACGATCGCAACAGATCGATGCAACGGGTGACGCACTCATAAGTTCTGAACGCAGGTGATGCGCAGGCCAAATTTGAGGTATCTGGGCCCGGTTTTGGTAGGCGTACATGTTTGCGAATGTGGTCTGGCGTACGCTGTTGCGATGCATGTGCGCTCGTGTTGCGATGCCTGTTGGCGTGTGTAGCGTAGCCCCCAACCTATTGTGGCGTAATCGCAGCGAATCGCGGCCACGCTATGCCCTGCGTATCCACCTATTAGTTGCGTGTGCAGTTGCGTGTTAGTTGCGTACTACAGGCGTGTTGAGAAATGCATATAACTGTGGCCTTTTCTAGATCCGTGTCAGTGTTGGTGGACCTCCGAGGTGACAACATGGAGCTACCTCTTGCTGTTATTGGATCATCAGTTTAATCTGGTCAATTTAGCACTCCAACACATACAGAATAGAATAACAGAAGGGGAGAAGAAGAAGAAGAAGGAGTGTGGGTTAGACCATGGATTAGCCAGGCGCCTTCACTTTGGTCTCTACGACAGCTTCTGCATGGAGCTCCGGAACGAGGACCAGTGCGTTCAAGAACTTCATGCGGATGCCCCGAAATGTACGATGAGCTGCGACGGAGAGTTGGTCCTCGCATCACGAAGCCAAAACACCAAGTACAGGTTGCCCTGGACACCTGGCCTGAAGCTGGCAGTCACTTTGCGGCACCTGGCCTCGGTACCAAGTACTCGACATGCAGTACGGCATGGAGAGTACCACCCACCACATCTCAGTCGTGGTCCGTGAGGTCTGCAACGCCATATTGATGAGTACATGGAGGCAGGTGATGACCTGCCACACTCCTGAGAGGGATGGCGGTGCCATAGTCAGACAACTTCATGAATGAGGTGGAACTTTCCCCATACATGTGGGCCCTAGATGGGAAGCACGGTGGCCATGTAGGTGTCCCCCAACAGTGGATCCATGTATTACAATCAGGGGTTCTACTCTGTGGTGCGTCCTCGCCCTTGGTAGATGCTGATTACAAATTCCATCTGGGGCAGACTTGGGTGTTGTTAGGTTCTGTCAGTCATGGTTTAGGTTCATGGTTGTGGGTTCGTATTATTAACAGCAGTTAACACAGGAGTTTATACAGGTTTTACCCCGTGACGTATTCGCAACTAGCCGCAGGGTCCCAACGCAAACTTGTAAGTTTGTGAACGCGAAGCTCAAACGCACATCGTCAAGTCTCTGCCAGCACATCACACGGCAACCTCGCACGCAACTCCGAAGCGAGGTCGATCGCAGGATATTGGGGGCTCGATAAGTTTACGTTCGCAATTATTAAC
Source organism: Priapulus caudatus (assembly GCF_000485595.1). Classification (NCBI taxonomy): domain Eukaryota; kingdom Metazoa; phylum Priapulida; class Priapulimorpha; order Priapulimorphida; family Priapulidae; genus Priapulus; species Priapulus caudatus. The sequence goes on along the minus strand of NW_014577065.1, from coordinate 782,636 downwards.
TACACAAGGTGCCAGTTACTGTAGCATTCGTCAACTTTGCATAATCAATGGGCCTATTATGCCTTTAATTGTGATGTGTTCGGAGTTGCTACTACGCAGCTTTGCAAGGCGCGTCCTGCTGCTGACTACCTACCCCGCAGCTCACGTAAGAGTCGGTAAGACCATGCATGTGACCGTGTGACTGAGGCTTTGAAGTCCAGCGACAGCGCAACAATCACACGGCTCGCTCAGTGCTTAGTCGGCGACGAAGACTATAAGTCGATGTTAAATTTGGTTTTGATGTTACAATCGGATTATCGGCTTAAAAGGGGGCCTTGGAATATATGTATACCGGTACATATCTCGAATGCGTCTTTTCCGTAAAAATTCCTTCTGGAGTTTTGTTCGTCGTTGCCCGCTACCTGGCAAGTTTACTTAAGACGTGGGGTTTTACCCAGATCAAAATAATATATAACTCTTTTATCTAAAATTTACTTTAAATTACCATACATGCGACTACAGGCATGCATTAATCACAGACAACGCCTCTAAACTACAGACTTCTGCACAGATGTGATCGACCGGTGTGGTTCAAATTGGATTCCATTTTTAACCCATTGGTAATGTTTCTGTTCTATGTACGTTCGATACACTCATACACACACAGACAAGCACGCATGTACGCGCGCACGAACATTTCAGCGCCGCAGTCGCACGTACATATTATGCACTCATGAACACACAAACGCACGCCCGCACACTCATGCGCACGTACACATACACAAACACACACGCAAGCTCATACACGCGCTGGAACACGCACGCACGCACGCACACGCGCGCGTATTTACGGAGTTTGCATCTCGAAGTAAAGCCAGTGTGATTCGATGTTGTTACACATACCTGAACAAAGGACGCCTGATATGTACGCAGGATAGGAATATGGGGCGGGAGAGGTAGGTGATGGTAGAAATGCTTGGCTTCTTTGCGCAGAGGGGGGGGGGCGAAGCTAGGAATATTGCTAGCGTGGGGACCTGCTTGTTATAGCAACAAACAGTCGCATATCATAAGCATTCATCTGTGAAATGTCATACAAATATCATCATCAACATCATATCAATCTCTCTCCCTCCCTCCCTCTCTCTCCCTAATTATCGCTCCCTCCACCCCCTTCTCTCTCGTGCTTGCCCAGCACGAAATGTCATCGCCCCGAGCCGATCGTGATGTGTTCCACACGTTCCTCGTCCTACGTTTGCGAATATGATTTGTAGCAATTTACATTAAACACCATGTAAATAATAATTTGATGTTAAATACAATGCAGTATAGGTCTCCGGGGAGAGATAGTGAACATAGAAATAAGTTGTGGATATAGAAATCAGTGAACACCTCTCAGGCGACGCTTCTCTGGTATCCGGTCTCTCATCTGGCTAGCCAGAATTGTTAATGATGGTGAGTTTGTAGAATTCGCACTGCTTACAACTGTGACACCTCCCAGGAAAAACTCGCGTCTGTAAGTTTTTCCTTTTATGCAAAAGGTTGGCCTAAAATAATGTAATATCGAGAACATTGTTGCGCCTGTCATATATGCCTCGCTAACTCACGGCCTTGATATAAATTCTGGCCAATTTTTTGCGTGACGGGGCGGGCACCTTTCACTTTCCGTCGAGCGTGTTGTACACAGACTGCAGAACGTACATACACATACATATAGAATACATGTATTAAAAAATATATAGTACAGTGTGATAGACATCAGCATCTATCAGGAGATGAACGGACAGAGTGGAAATGACGTTGCTGGTCATTGATCTAGACGCAATCATCGATCGGCTGATATTTTAGGCGGAAAGACCTCGCATAATTAGTTTCTATTATCTGTTATAGCTGTGAAAGCATATATATACTAGAGGCATACCCGGCGTTGCTCTTGTTGCGTACTTCAAACCTATAAAACCTATTAGTTGCGTGTGAGTTGCGTTCGTAACTTATGCCCACTATTTTTTATTCGCAACCATACGCAACTGGTGATCGCTATGGACCATGGTGTGACAGCACCTTTAGCGACAATGCCGTATCATGCTGCCATAAAACAATCGCGCACGCACACAGCCACCTGTGCACGGGCCCCACAACAGATCCATGCACGCCCACGCGTATGCACGCGCCTGTATACGCTCGTACACATATACACGCCCTCGCATACACGCGTGTGTGGAATAACCGCTGGTCACGCACGCAGGCACGCACGCACGCACACACACGCGCACGTAGGTACGCACTCACGCACGCACGCACACGACCATGGTCTGGTGTCCTTGACAGATGCCGCTGATCTTCATCATGTTCGTATACGGCGGCCGTGGTTGACATGCCGATGCAGCCTCATCTGTATTCACGGTCGCTAGCATGTGTGCGTACGTGTGTGTGTGTGGGTGCGTGTGCGTGCACGTGTGTGCGTGTGATGTGCGCGTACTGTATGTGAGCGCGTAGCGCTGTTCCCTCGTTATTCTCGCTCACACTAGACCCACAGCCGCTCAATGTGTGCGCGATATCTCCTCATGGCTTCCCGTTCTCATTACCACCAGCATTTGATCATTTATATTGACTGAGTTATTGAAGCGCAGCAGGTAGGCTCGAGAGAGTGGCAGCAGGTCCAGGTGTTATGTCGTGTACACGTGTGTGCTGTGCTAGTAGCAAGACAGTGGCTCGGTACTTAGGCCTACATACGCACGTACACGTCTGTAGTATATAGGGCGCCTACGCGTGGCAGCGCAATCTGTGATAATTTGCATCATCTTCGATTGTTGGCGTTGAAATGCAAAAAATTGTTAGTTTTGCGATTTATTTGCGTGAGACTAGAAGAGCGAGAAAGCGAGAAAGAAATGATGACGCGCGCGCGCACACACCACACACACACGCACACGCACACACACAGAGAGAGAGAGAGAGAGAGAGAGAGAGAGATAGAGAGA
>NW_014577065.1:771857-776256 GCF_000485595.1 Priapulus caudatus | reverse complement strand
TGTAACCTACACAGGCTTCCGTGAAGTGTTCCCGTCAGTTTGCGCTATCATTATCATCTACCATAGTTTATTCTGGATTTTTACTAAACGTTTAAATGTGGCGTTACTCAGTTGGTGACCGCTTGGTTGAAAGGAAAATACCCCAAAAAATCGAACTATCTATCTATCCATGCATCCATCCATGCAATGATGCATCCATCCATCCATCCATCGCATTCCATGCCATCCCATCCCATCCCATCGCACCGCATCCCATCCCATCTCATGCCATCTCATCGCATTCCATGCCATCCCATCCCATCGCACCGCATCCCATCCCATCTCATCCCCCCCCCGCTCTTATTTTGAAATTAATGGTGAATACGGCAGAAGTACATACTAAACACAGTAAACAGTCCAAAAGTAAAGAAACGAAGCATTTCCCGAGGTGGGATTCGAACCCAGAATCAATGGTTTAGGAGTCCGATGCTGTATCCATTCGGCTACTGGGCCGTTATCGTTATACACCATGGATTCACACGTACGTGATATATATTTATATATGTTAATCTGTACGCCATCTATTGATGAATATAATTTTTATAAATTTTTAACTTTTTAATTTTTTTGAAATTTTGTTTCAGCCAGAACCACCTCCCAGACGTGCTGATTCTGAAAATATATTTAGGTTTCCTCTAGACGTTACTGTGCCCCCCCCCTCGGACGCCCCGTCCTTGTGCAAACCGAAGGTTTGAGAATTGGCACGCTCTCCCTATTGGCCATTTTTACAAGACAGGGATAAATCATACCAGAATCACCTGGGAATTCGACTAATCTCAATTCGTGGGCAACAGTCACTGACTTGACACAGCGTTTGCTGGCAAACATGTCATCATAGCATCGTTGGAAAATTTTGGCATTTAAAAGCGCACGAAAAACTATAATAAAACTTAAATAACCCTAATTACCTCAATGACTACGCCCACTGCATGCCACTCACGATGTTTACTCGGTGATGACACGATGTTTACAAATCACGTGCCTCAAACTCCTCAATGACGCCACAGTGTTGTCAAGGCACATCCATAACACAAAAACCCAATGCCTCAATAGCTGAACGATGACATGAACTTCAAAACATGAAGCATAATTAAGTGCTGCACGCAGCATCGTGTGACCACGCTGGACGCGCACCGACCACTGGCTGACGAACATGAAAGCGAACATGAAAGCAAGCGCGCAAGACGATAACACAAATTGTGCGTGTTATGTATATCTATATATATAAAGTTGTTCACCGAATTTGTGTGTAACTGTTCGCGCATAAACTAGAGAACTCCGCAGCCAGATGAGAGACCGGATACCAGAGAAGCGTCGCCTGAGAGGTGTTGATCCTGCCGCCTAAGCGCGGATCTGCGCGCAGTTCCGCGGCAAGGCGACCGCGACGAAAGTATCACGCGCTGGCAGCTATTGATCGTGCGTCAAATCGAAAGGTCGGCGCACGGATCAATTGTTGCCAGCGAACAGTCTCGAATTTTAGGGCGGTCTAATTCACTAGCAAACATATGCACACGCCATCGCGCAGGTCTAATAGCGATGTTTCACGTCACGTCATAGATCAGGTCACGTGTATTTGTTATGTGTTGTGGTTGGCAGAAGCGAAGCGTGCTGCTTGACATTTACAGATGAAGACCACATGTTCTGATAGAAAGCGCTGTTATGTAGTGCCCGTACACGTGCATGCTGCCGTGCGTTCGTGTGCACGTACACGTGCGTGCATGCGTGCGTGTGTGCGTGCGTGCGTGGCGTGTGAACTTACACGTGCGTGCGTGCGTGCGTGCGTGTGCACGTACACGTGCGTGCATGCGTGGCGTGTGTGCGTGCGTGCGTGGGCACGTACACGTGCGGGCATGCGTGCGTGCGTGCGTGCGTGTGCACGTACACGTGCGTGCATGAGTGCATCTGAATAAAAAATTTATTTTTTAAAATCAAAACCCCTAGCCCTTATTCATTCACATACAAAAAATGAGCAAAATCGCGTGAACCTGAACTGACTAATGGCAAATTCCCATTTTTGCCAAAAATGCTGTGGCTCGAAAGTACGTCGACTGCGTGCTCCAAAATAGGACGTTTAATATGGGAGCATAGCAGTAACCACTATACACAAATTAAAACATGTGGGTCAAACGGTTCCTGAGTTTATGTGTGGAACGTAGCAAAATGTTGACGACGGACGGACGGACGACGGATAGGACGGCCGTACGACGGACGACAACCCATGGCGGTGAGCTAAAAACAGATAGGATTCGATCCAACGACATTTCAGCCGTGTCGTCTCTGCTCTAGGCGTTCAGCTATTGAGGCATTGATTTTGTGTTGGATGTGCCTTGACAACACTGTGCTATCAGGGGTGTTAGGGATATTTTGGTTCACAATTCTTCCAAAAGCACCAAATTTGGCCCAGATGTTGCCCATACCATACTTTTTCGATTTCTGGCGGGCGCCGAATGGGCGCCCCCCGGGCCGCATATTGCAAATTCCAATATGGCCACCACCCGGTTGGGGGCAAATCTAATTAAACATCCAAAAGATCTATAATCATAAATAATTACCACTTTTTTAGGGGTTTTTTCAAGGTCTGGGAATCTGATTCTGATCTTACTTCAGTGATTTGAGGTCAAGGTCACCCTAAAGGTTATTTTGGGGTCAAATATGTCATTTTTAGTGTTTTTTGTCAAATATATACAAACAGCAACTCATTTTATCGGTTTCCGGGTTGGAGTAACCCGAATCTGACTTATTTGAACGATTTGAGCAATATGCATGTCAGGGTCCCGATAGAGGTCACCTGACCGAGAGGTGAATCGTACGTCAATTATAGGTAAAAAACATTAAACATAAGAATTAGAATAATACCACTTTTAGGGATTTGTGCCTCTTGAGATACCGATTCTGATCTTTTTTGGCGATTTGAGGACTATAGTGACCACATTTTGGGGTCAAAGTCAAAGCTCAGCAGTGTACTTACTAAAAAATAAACAAAGATTATTCAGGAATCAATTTTTATTAAAGTAATTCAGACTAAAGATTACTACTGGTCATCTTCGCTATTAACGCACCCACACTCGCATTGCAAAGGCCGTACATCGGACACCGGCGCGGTTGCATGTGCACCTTCCTGTGCATGCCTTGAGGCAGCCGCAGTGCAAGAGAATGGCACATGTCACTGAAGCGTCGGCTGAGAGTGGTCCATAGTGGTTGCCATGTACTGGTGTCATCTTTGTGCCACCCCACTCACTGAAGTCAGGAAATTTCTTGCTGGACCGAGCTGGCCTGACTCCAGTAGAAATGGGGCCTGTAGTAACGCTCGCTTCACATGCTGGAACAGTGCTGCTTGGGTAGGTGGAATATTTTCCAGTGATCTGCTTCCAGTGATGAAGAGCGATGCCTGCCTCATTGACACAGCTGCACCACACCCCTTGCTGTACATGAGTACCACGAAGCATTCGATCTGCTGCATATGTACAGACACCAGACGAAGAGGTCAGGGTCGCGTGTGAGAGCACTAGTGTGTCGGTGAGGTCCGGCATGCTTGTCCAGGCTGCCCAGGCGGTCTTCTTGCCACATCCAAGAAACTGTGAAGTCGTGTCACATCCTGTTAGGCTGTGGAAGAAGGGTGGTGCCAAGGACTTTGAAGGACCGAGATTGGAGCCGATGCTTGGACTGGAAATATCACGGTACTTTTTACCAGTACCGAACCCCACCCAGAGCTCTGATAGGCCGAGGGTCTCGAAAAACCGGATTGCCAAAACCACGACATCGCTGTCCACCGGGGTGCGAACATAGGCTGTTGTCATGACCCTGCTCTGCGGCATGTGCCAGATGCAGTAAGATCCTTGTGTCCGCCTCGGATGGTTGCACGGCTAAAGTGTTGTGAGGTCACAATGCTTGTTGGAGAGCACGGTCTCGAAACGGCGTACTCAGGAAGGAGCTTTCCACCCATGTCGTTCTTGAGGATCTGTGTGCTGATGAATGAGAAGAGCTCGCTTCTTGTTCTCCTCATTTTTTTAGGAAGCCACTGTTCCATTCATGCTTCGAATTTGAGTGCTGCCATCGCCGACTCTTGTCCATGGGCCCTTCTCACGTCGTAGCTGCGTGAGAGCTTTGAGGTTATTTTCCTCGGGGTAATTATCCCATACAGCGTCGATGCGTTGGTACCACTCTTCATTTGGCCCTCCAGAAATGGTACAAATGTGAAGCGGCACATACTCTCTGAAATGTTTTTGTGTTGTGGGGCGCACCTGTAGATCACTGCTGGCATATCCAACACCACCAACGTGGCTTGTTTGCAGCAGCTGTGCGGCCAGTGGGTGCATTGAGGCACGAAGAATGTCGACTTCGTCGCCAGATCGCAGCGGCC
>NW_014577065.1:755513-771832 GCF_000485595.1 Priapulus caudatus | reverse complement strand
ATATTTTTTTTTTTAAATATCAAAACCCCTAGCCCTATATTCATTTCACATACACGAATTGAGGCAAATCCGTTGACACTGAAACTGACTAATGGCAATTCCATTGGCCAAAAATTGGCGTGGCTAGACAAGTACGTCCGAAACTGGCGATGCCAAAATTAGGAAGTTTATATGGGAGATTTAGAGTAAAACAAAAAAAATACTAGACCAATTTAAAACATGTGGTCAAAAGAGTTCTGAGTTTAATCGTAAGAACGTAGCACAAATGTTGACGGAGCGTCAAAGGACGGACGGAGGACGGGCCGTACGACGGACGAAACCATGCAATAGCTCGGCGTGCACTATGATTCAAGGTAGAGTAAAACAGATAGGATTCGTCCAACGACATTTCAGCCGTGTCGTCTCTGCTCTAGGCGTGCGTGCGTGCGTGCGTGCGTGCGTGCGTGCGTGCGTGCGTGCGTGCGTGCGTGTGTGTGTGTGTGTGTGTGTTCGTGCGTGCGTGCGTGCGTGCGTGCGTGCGTGCGCACTGTGTGTACGTGTATGCGCGCGCGCGTTCGTACGTGCATGCGTTATTTGATTCGATACCCTCGTAAGGTATTTTTTAGCGTGAACGCGGCAGTAAACGCCATCGGCCTGACGTCTACACAGTCTCCTGCACGTCTACACAGTCTCCAGTTTTCACTGACAGATTTCAAATGTTCATCGTTCCGATATCGTAAGTTAATCGTTGCCGCAAGGTGGAAGGAAAGATGCTCGCTTGTCCGTAAACTTTGATGTCGCCAGTCACCGCCGAAAAAGATTGTCCAACACTGGTCGAGTTCTATAGTTGCTGTGTGTCGTGTATACTTTAACGTACCGCACGTGCGTGCGTGCGTGCGTGCGTGCGTGCGCGCCTATCTTCTCGCGCTGTGAATTGGATCGATGGATGGATGCACGAGGCGCACATTGTGACATTTCGGGCCAATCGAGCAATCAGAGTAATTATTGCGGTGACGTACGTCGCAACCCACCTACGCCGTACACTCACGCACACGCACACGCGTACGCACGCACGCACGCACGCACGCACGCACGCACGCACACATTCACGCACACACACACGCACGCACACACACGAACGCAACATACACGCGCGCGCACGCACGCACGCATTCGCGCGCACACACGCACGTAGCACACTACTACAAGCGCATGAGCGAGCGCTCACATCTCGCTCAAAAGGGCACAGGCATTTCTGCAGTGGTTTGCGGCAGGCCCTCGAGTAAATTGAGGAGAGATGCTTGAACGCGCTAGCTAGATTGCGCACTGCGTTCGTGCGTGCGTGCGTGCGCGCGCATGTGCGTGCGTGCATGTGCCTGCGTGTGCGAGCGTGGGTGCGTGCTTGTTTGTGTGCGTATACGCGTAGGCGTGCGCGCGCGTGTGTGTGTGCATGGATGTGCATGCGTGCGTGTGTGCGTGCGTGCGTATGTGTGCATGTGCGTGTGCGTCCCCAAGCATCTCACGCTACCGGCTACCGATAGAGTTGCGCCGTAGCGGGCTGTGGCGGGGGTGGTGTGGAGCTGGGGGTTGTTTACATTTGATGCTTGCGGGTGTCACTAGGCTCACTACTCGTGGCTCGGCGGCACCGCGCGATGATGTCAGGTGTACTGTGTACACACTCGCGGCTTCGCGGCGAGTGTTGCGTGGCAACGCAGCGCGCCCGCGTACTCGCGTAATGTGAGGGTGCGCGCGCGCGCGTGTGTGTGTGTGCGTGTGTGTGTGTGTGTGTGCGTGCGTGTGCGTGCGTGCGTGCGTGCTTGCGTGCGTGCGTGTGTGCGTGTGTTTGAGGTGGGGTGGTGTTAGGACTTAACGGGGACGGCAGGGGTGACGAGGACTCGAGGCATTGCAGGGAAGTCGCTATGGGTGATCAGTAGGTAAGGAAGGGCGTTGGGGTACTTCAGGTGTGGCCTCACGGTCAAGGTAAGAGGGTGCTCGAGTGCGGGTGTGAGCGTAGTAATGCCATATATAATACGACAATATATTTCTTTGCGGTGAGCATTTTAACATGGGACGGTCACTACTGATCGATTTGGCCGTACTCGTGCGGGTGCGCTGTTTGATGGTTCCGCAAACACGTCGTTTCGTCACCCGTGTAACAAGGCGCCGTGCAGCGGAGATAACACAAACATGCGAAGTCTCTCCGCTCAGCAGCACAAATAAATGTTTTCCTGTTTATTTCAATGCTTAATATATCAGTGCTGTGTGTGTGCGTGCGTGTGCGTGTGCGTGTGCGTGTGCGTGTGCGTGTGCGTGTGCGTGTGCGTGTGCGTGTGCGTGTGCGTGTGCGTGTGCGTGTGCGTGTGCGTGTGCGTGGGTGTGGGTGTGTGTGTGTTTAATTCTCCAGTACTTAGACCTAGGCAAAGTACTTCGTTGTCATGCATTAATCACCTACTTATGACAAAATAAAACTCTTCAGTTTCCCTCCATTTCACTGCGCCGTCTGTCTATATACAAAGGCTCATTTGAAAATACCCTCCAATGTTACCAAACTTCCTCCGATCGTTGTTGACAATTTCCCCAAGCGAACCGTGCAGCGGTGCTGCGGTACAACGCCGGTAGGGTGTTAGACAAAGATAAAAACATGTGACGTCACTCACCACTTCGAAGGCCTAACTTGTTTGAGCAAACAGTCGGGCCGTTTTGCGCCAGAATTGCAGTTTTCTCACTCTTCTTGTTGGGGTTTTAGCAAACGCGCAGTGAAATCGGGAGCCAACTAGAGTTTATTTTGTCATGATGGTAGTGTGATTTATGCATGACACGAAGAAGTATTTGTAGTCTAGTATAGAAAATTTAGCGTTGGATGCGCATGTGAGCCTCTTAAGAATGCCACCAGTGCTGAGTCATTTGTTATGCGCAGGAAATCTTATCTCGCACCTAAGTACGATATTGCCGAAACGGATCTGCAACTCGGATCTGCGTACAACGGGCACAGCTGTACGTGTCCAAACAAACACAAACATTCACATACATAACCGGTGAACGGCCTGCCTATAAAGTCGCGTACGCTCGCCCTGCAAGAAGAACACCTTTAGGTAACGACTGAGGTAAACGGTGGCGTTTTGCCAGTACGCGACGTATATACATTCCACGTTCACCAACATCGCCTATGCATTGACGAGAAGTGTCAAACCAACACGCCAATACGCGCATGCACCGCCAGCACACAGCACACGCACACACACACAACACACACACCACACAACACAACACACACACACACACACACACACACACACACCACACACACGCCTGCAGCGTCGCGCCGCGCACACACAGCACGCACACGTATAACTCTCTTGCTCACTCACTCACACACACACACACATGCACACACACACCACGCACCCGGCACACGCACACGCCACACGCACCACACGCACACGCACACGCACACGCCACGCACACACAGCACTGATGTATATTAAGCATGAATAAACAGGAAAACATTTATTTTGCTGCTGCTAGCGGAGAGACTTCGCATGTTTTGTTATCTCCGCTGCCACGGCGCCTTGCTTACAGGGGTGAGCGCATAATCGACGTGTTTGGGAACCATCAAACAGCGCGCACCCGCACGAGCTACGCGGCCAAACTCCGATCAGATAGTGACCGTCCCATGTGGTAAAAAAATGCTCACCGCACAAGAAATATATTTGTCGTATTATTATGGCCAATTATCCGCTCACACCCGCCACTCCGAGCACCCCTGCTTACCCTTGACCGTGAGGCCACACCTAGAAGTACCCCAACGCCCTTCCTTACCTACTGATCACATAGCCGACTTCCCTGCAACTGCTCCGCTCAGTCCTGCGCTCTAACCCTGCGTCCGGTTTTAAGTCCTCAACACCACTCCCACCTCCAATCACACCGCAACTTACGCACGCACGCAAGCACGCACGCACGCACGCACACGCCACGCACACACAACACACACGCCGCGCGCGCAGCGCACCCTCACGATTACCGCGAGTACGCTGGGTTGCGCGCTGCGTTGCCACGCAAACACTCGCCGCCGAAGCGCGAGTGTGTACACAGTATCACCTGACATTCATCGGTCGGTGCTCCGCCAGCCAGAGTAGTAGCCTCAGTGACACCGCAAGCTCAAATGTTTAAACAACCCCCAGCTCACACCACCCCCCCGCCCAGCCCGCTACGGCGCCAAACTCTATCGGTTTAGCCGGTAGCGTGAGCATGCTTGGGACGCACACGCACATGCACACAGTATACCGGTGGCCAGTTAAGGTCTCGACCAGCAATACAAATTCCACAACACCAAACTCGCACATCCCACAACACAAAACTTGCAGAATCCCAAACACAACTGCAAATCCACTAATTACACAATGCAAATCCACAACAGCAAACTGCAACGCCACAACGCAAATGCAAACGCCACAACGAAAATGCAAATGCCACACGCAAACTGCAAACGCCACACACACGCAAAACGCCGACCAACGCAAATGCATAACTCCACAACACTAAGCAACGCCGCAACACAAGCAAACGCCACAACGCAATATGCAAAAGCACAACACAAATGCGAATAATCCCCTGCCCGCGCCCAGCCTGTACTGTTTTGCTACTGGGCGCATTATCATGCCCAGGAGTACGATAATCCAGGATATCTTAGTCATATCAGTCTACTCCTGATTGTATACAGCTGTTAACCCCCTCCCCCTCCGCACACACGCTATCACGCTATATGGCCGGTAGAGAAGTGGTAGAGAAGGAGGAGGGGAGAAGCTGGTGGAGAAAGAGGAGGGTGAGAACAGGCGGGTGGAAGCAGGCAGGGGGAGAAGGAGGAGGGGGAGAGCTGGTGGGAAGGGGATGGGGAGAAGGAGATAGCTGTGTGGAGGAAGAGGAGGGAGAGCTGGTGCGAAGGAGGGGAGAAGGGAGAGCTGGTGGAGGTAGGAGGAGGGGGAGAAGGGAGAAGCTATGCTTTAGAGAAGGCGGGGGAGAAGCTTGGTGGAGCGAGCGAGGAGGGGGACGAGGCTGGTGGAGAGGAGAAAAAATATAATAAATAATGGAATGGGAGAAGCTGTCGCTGAAGCAGGGGCAGAAGCTGGTAGAGAAAGAAGAGGGGGAGAAGGGCAGAATGCTGGTAGAGAATGAAGGAGGAGGGGAGAAGCTGGTGGAGTAAGGAGGAGGGGAGAAGCTGCGTGTAGAAGGAGAAGGCGGTAGAAGGAGAAGCTTGGTGGAGAAGGATGAGGGAAAGTTCTGGTGGAGGAGGAGGAGAGGTGGAGAAGCTTGGTGGAGGAGTGAGGAGGGCGGAGAAAGGTGAGTGAAGCTGGTTAAGAGAAGGCAGAGGGGAGACCAGAAGGAGAACGCTGTGTGAGGAGGAGGAGGGGGAGAAGGGAGAAGCTGGTAGAGAAGGAGGAGGGGGAGAAGGGAGAAGCTGGTAGAGAAGGAGAGGGGGAGAAGCTGGTGGAGGAGGAGGGGGAGCGGCTGGTGGAGAAGGAGAAGGGAGAAGCTGGTGAAGAAGGGCGAGAAGCTGGTAGAAAAGAAGAGGCGGAGTAAGAGGGAGAAGCTGGTAGAGAAAGGCAGGCAGGGGAGAGCTGGTGGAGACGGAGGAGGGAGAATGCTGGCTGAAGAAGGAGGAGGGGAGAAGGGAAGAAGCTGGTGGAGGAGGAGGGGGAGAAGCTGGTTGGGTTGGAGGCGGGGGAGAGGAGAAGCTGCTGCGAGGAGGAGGAGGGGGAAGGCGAGAAGCACAGTCTCCTCCTTCTCACCCGCCTTCTTCCCTCTTCTTTCTCACCAGGCTTCTCCCCCCTCCTTCTCTACCAGCTTCTCCCCCTCGTTCTTCTAACCAGCTTCTCCCTTCTCCCCCTCCTCCTCCTTCCACAGCTTCTCCTTCTCCCCTCTCCTTCTCTACCAGCCTTTTCCTTCTCTCCTTTCCTCCATCCTCCCCAGCTTCTCCTTCTCCCCCAACACAAATGCAAAATTCCCTGCCCGCGCCCGCCTGTACTGTTTGTACCACAGGCACTTGGGACAGAGTATAAAAACTGAAAATAATATGAACACACATTCACAAATAGGCTACTACCGTACCCCTCTGTTACAATTCCACTGTTGCGACACTGTATATCAACTTTCCTTCATAAAAACCTTATGGCTAAAATATAACCCCGAATCGCAACGGCTCCCTTCACTCGCCGCGCGCGAGTTGTTGCTGTGGAATGGACGCTTATGAGAATAATACTATTAGGCCGTTATATTTATCAGGAGCGTATAATTGACAATATATTTGTTCATTATTATTGCATGATAACATTCATAATGACAATATATATTTGTCATTATACGCTCCTGATATTATTATCATAGGATCAGGATCAGGATATCTTACTCATATCATCTACTCCTGATTGTATACAGCTGTTAACCCCCTCCCCCTGCCGCACACACGCTATCACGCTATATGGCGGTAGAGGAAGCTGGTAGAGAAGCGAGAGGGGGAGACAGCTGGCGCGAGAAAGATGGAGGGGGAGAAAGCGGTCTGGAGAAGGAGGGGTAGAAGCTTGGTGGAGAAGGAGGAGGCGGGAGAAGTGTTGGAGAAGGAGGAGGGGGAAGAAGCTGCGTGGAGAAGTGGCTTCTCACCTCTTCCCAGCTTCTCCCCTCTCCTTCCTCACAGCTTCTCTACCCCTCTCCTCTCTCCACAGCTTCTCCCCTCCTTCCTTCTCTGACCAGCTTCTCCCTTCTCCCCTCCTTCCTTCCTCCACCAGCTTTTCCCTTCTCCCCCTCCTCCTTCTCTTACCAGCTTCTCCCTTCTCCCCCTTCCTCCTCCTCTACAGCTTCTCCCTTCTAAACCCCTCCTCCTCCTTCCACCCAGCCTTCTCCTCCTTCTCCTCTCACATGCTTCTCTCCTTCTCCCCCTCTCTTCTTTCACCAGCTTCTCCCCCTCCTCCTTCTTCCACCAGCTTCTCGCCCCCTCCCTCCTTCTCTACCAGCTTCTCCCTTCTCCCCCTCTTCTTTTCTCTTACCAGCTTCTCCCCTCTTCCAGCTTCTCCCTTCTCCTTCGTCCACAGCCGCTCCCCTCTTCCCTCCACCAAGCTTCTCCCCCTCTCCTTCTCTACCAGTTCTCCTTCTCCCCCTCCTCCTTCTCTCAGCTTTCCCTTCTCCCCCTCCTTCCTCCTCCACAGCTTCTCCCTTCTCCCCCTCCTCTTCGCTACCAGCTTCTCCTTTCTCCCCCTCTCCTCCTCCACCGCTTCTCCCCTTCCTCTCCTCCACCAGCTTTTCCCTCCTCTCATCCACCAGCGGTCTCCCTTCTTCCCCCTCCTCCTCCTCCACCAGCTTTCTCCTCCTCTCCTCCACCGCTGTCTTCCTTCTCCAACCTCCTCCGTTCTTCACAGCTTTCTCCCCATCTCGCTTCTTCCACCAGCTTCTCCCCCTCCTTCCTTCTCTACAGCTTCTCCCTTCTCCCCCTCTTCTTTCTCTACAAGCTTCTCCCTCTTCCCTAGGCTTCTCCTTCTCCTTTTCACCAGCCGTCCCCTCTTCCCTCCACCAGCTTCTCCCCTCTCCTTCTCTACCAGCTCTCCCTTCTCCCCTCCTCTTCTCTCCAGCTTCTCCCTTGCTCCCCTCCTCTCCTCCACCAGCTTCTCCTTCTCCCCCTCCTCCTTCTCTACAGTTCTCCCTCTCCCCCTCCTCCTCCGTCCACAGCTTCTCCCCTCTCCTCCTCACCGCTTCTCCCCTCCTCCTCCTCCACAGCTTCTCCTCTCCCCCTTTTCCTTCTCACCAGCTTCTCCCTCCTTCTCCACCAGCTTTTCTCCCTCCTCCTTCTCCTACGTTTCTCCTTCATCCCCTTCCTCTTTTCTACCAGCTTCTCCCCTCTTCACCAGCTTCCTCCCTTCTCCTTCTCACAGCCTTCTCCCCCTCCCTCCTCTCCACAGCTTCTCCCCTCCTCTTCTCTTACCAGCTTCTTCTTCTCCCCCCTCCTCCTTCCTTCCTCCTCCACCAGCTTCTCCCTCTCACCCCTTCTCCTCCTCACCAGCTTCTCCCTCCTCTTCCGTCACAGTTCTGCCGTTCTCCCCTCCTCCTCTTCTCCACCCAGCTTCTCCCCTGCCTTCCTTCTCCCCTCCTGCCTCCACCCGCTTCTCCCCTTTTCTCACCAGCCTTCTCCCCTCTCCTTCTCTACGCTTCTCTACCGGCTATAGCGTCGATAGCGTGGTGTGCGGAGGGGTAGAGGGGGTTCACAGCTGTATCAATCAGCGAGCAGATGATATGAGCTTAAGATATCCTGATATATTCTACTCCTGCTGATACCAATGCGCCCAGTACAACACAGTACAGGCTGGCGCGCGCGGGCAGGGATTTGTGCATTTTGTCGTTGTCGCTTTTGCATTTGCGTTGTGGGTTTGTTTGTGTGTGTTGGCTGTTTGCATTTGCCGTTGTGCGCATTTTGCATTTGCGTTGTGGCGTTTGCATTTGCGTCTGTGGCGTTTTGCATTTTGTGTGTGCTGGCGATTTTGGTTTTGTTTTGCTGGGAATTGCATTTTGTTGTGGGGATTTCTGCCGTGTGCTTTGGGATTTGCAGTTGTGTTTGTGGGCATTTGCAGTTAGTGTTGTGGGCATTTTGCAGTTGTGTTGTGGGATTTGTATTCTCGATGTGGTTGAGCCTTTTCGTGCGCCACCGTTACACATACGCACGCACGCACCACCACGCACGGCACTGCACATCCATGCACACACAACACGCTGCGCGCGACGCTACGGCGTATTACGCACAACAAAAACAAGCACGCACCCAGCGGCTCGGCCACGGGCAGGGGGCACTCATGCACGCACGCCAACATGCGCCGCACGCACCGCACGCGCGAACGCAGTGCGCCAATTAAGCTAGCGCGTTCAAGCATCTCTCCTCAATTTACTGAGGGCCTGCCGCAAACACTGCAGAAAATTGCCTGCTGGCCCTTTGAGCGAGATGTAGCGCTCGCTCATGCGCTTGTAGTAGTGTGTACGTGCGTGTGTGCGCCGCGAATGGTGCGTGCGGTCGTGCGCGGCGCCTGTTGTACTGCTTGGCGTTCGTCGTGGTGCGTGCTGTGGGTGTGGTGACATGTGATGGCGTGCGTCGCGCTGTGCGTCGGTGCAGTAGCGTGTGCGTACGTGGCGGTCGTGAGTGTATCGGAGTCCCCCGCTGTTAGTGTGGTTGCGGACGTACGTCACGCAATAACTTCGGACCTTGCATTGCTTCGGATTTGGCCGAACAGTGTCAACAACTTTGTGGCGCCGTACGTTGATCCAGTCATTCGATCCAATTCACAGCGCGAGAAGGAAGGCGCGCAGCGCACGCACCGCACGCAGCACTGCACGCAGCGTGCGGTACCGTTACAAGTTATACACGACAACAGCAATACTAGAACTGCGACCGCAGTGTTGGACAATCTTTTTCGTTGCGCTTGTGCCTCGGCACCCACTTCAAAGTTTACGGACAAGGCTGAGCATCTTTCTCCGTTCCACTTGCGGCACGATTAACTTACGATATCGGATGACGATTGGAACATTTTGAAATCTGTCAGCTGAAATTAAGCAGGAGACTGTGTCAGATCGTCAGCTGCCGATGGCGTTTACGTGCCGCGCTTCACGCTAAAAAATTACCATTACGAGGGTATCGAATCAAATAACGCATGCCACCGTACGAACGCGCGCGCGCACACCGTACAACGTGCTGCACGCACGCACGCACGCACGCACCACGCACGCCGAACACACACACACACACACACCACAAAACACACACACCACACACATACACTCATACATTTTACAGGCAGATGTACGCCGGCACGTCTATACACGCACGCACGCGCGAACGCACGCATACCATGAACTTCAAGCGATGAAGCATAATTTAAAGTTGCTGCACGCAGATCGTGGTGACCGACGCTGGACGCCGCTACCGGCCCTGGCTGACGAAATGAAAGCAGGAACATGATAAGCGGATGCGCTGCGCAGACGTTTATTCGCAAATTGTGTCGTTATGTTATATCTATATATATAAAGTTGTTCAGCCGATTTGATTGTTGTACTGTTCGCGCTAACTAGAGAATCGCCAGCCCAGTGAGAGACGCAGATTACAGCAGAAGCGTCGCCCTGAGAGGTTGTTGATCCGTGCCCGCTAAGCGCGGATCTTGCGCGCAGTTCCGCGGCAGGCCACGCGACGAAAGGTATGCACGCGCTGGCAGCTATTGATCGTGCGTTCAAAATCGAAAGGTCGGCGCCGGATCAATTGTTGCCAGCGAACAGTCTCTGAATTTTAGCGGGGTCTAATTCACTAGCAAACTATCACACGCCATCGCGCCAGGTCTAATAAAGCGATGTTTCACGTCACGTCATTAGTAGGTCACAGTGGTTGTTTGTTATGTGTTGTGGTTGCAGAGCGAGCGTGCTGCCCTTGACATTTACAGTGAATGACCACATGTTCTGATAGAAAGCGCTGTTATGTAGTGCCCGATACTACGTGCTGCTGCGTTGCGTTTCGTTGTGCACTTCACCGTTGCGTGCATGCGTGCGTCGTGTGCGTGCGTGCGTGCAGTGGCGTGAATTACACGTGCGTGCGTGCTCGTGCCGTTGCCGTGTGCATGTTACACGTGCGTGCATGCGTTCGGCGTGTGTGCGTGCGTGCGTGGGCACGTACACGTGCGTGCATGCGCTGCGTGCAGTGCGTGCGTGATGCACCGTACACGTGCGTGCATGAGGATGAAGAAAATATTTTATTTTTTAAGTATCAAAAACCCCTGCCCTTATTCTTCACATACAAAAATGAGCAAGATCGCTGTTGAACCTGAACTGACTAATGTTGGCAATTTCCCGATTGTTTGCCCAAATTGCTTGTGGCTCGAAAGTACGCGACTGGGTGCTCCAAAATAGGACGTTTTAATATGGGGAGCATAGCAGTAACCACTTACGCCAATTTAAGCATGTGTTGGTCAAAAGGTCCTGAGTTCTATCGTGGAACGTTAGCAAAATGTTGACGGCGTACGGCACGGTGTCGACGGATAGGACGGCCGCCTACGACGGCGAGAACATTGGGGTGATGTAAAAACATGTATGGGATTCAATCAAACGACATTTCAGCCGTTCGTCTCTGTCTTAGGCGTGGTTCAGCTATTGATGCATTGGGTTTTTGTGTTATGGATTGTGCCTTTGACAACACTGTGGCTGTCAGGGTTTTAGGATATTTTGGTTCACATTCTTTCCAAAAAAGCACCAAATTGGGCCAGATGTTGCCCTATACCATACTTTTTCGATTCTGGCTCGGGCGCCGGAATGGGGTCGTCCCCGGGGCCGCCATATTGCAAATTCCAATATGGGCCACCACCCGGTTGGGGCATCTAATTAAAAACATCCAAAGATCTATATCATAAATAATACCATTTTAGTGGGTTTTCAAGGTCTGGGAATTGATTACTTGATCTTACTTCAGTGATTTTGAGGTCAATTAGTGTCACCCCTAAAGCGTCATTTTGGGGTCAAACTATGTCATTTTTTATGTTTTTTGTCAATTATATACAAACAGCACTCATTTTATCTTGTCTCCGGGGTTTCGATGTAACCCGAACTTGCATGACTGTATGCTTGGAAACGATGTTGAGGGCACAGACTGTGCATGTCAGGTCACGATAAGAGGTCACCTGACGAGGAGGTGAACTGTACGTCATGTTATTCAGGCTAAAAACACTTAAAACACTCAGAATCGAATCCAATACCACCCTTAGGGATTTGTGGCCTCTGAGAATCTTTTGATTTGATCTTTATTGTTGGGATTTTGAGACATAGTTGACACATTTTGGGTCCAAAGGTCAAAGGCCTCAGCGCAGCTCTGTACTCTAAAATAAACAAAGATTTTCAGGAATCAATTTTTTATTCAAAGTACATTCAGACTAAGTATTACTACTGTGTCATCTTCGGCTATTAACCACCGCACCACCTTCGCATCTTGCAAAGGGCGTCACATACGGACACCGGCGCGTCGGGTCTCATGTGCACCTTCTCCTTGTGCCACTTGCCTGTGGAGGCAGCCGCAGTCGCAGAGACGAATGGCACGTACTGATAGCCGTCGCTGGAAGAGTGGTCCATAGTGCCAGTTGCCATTGTGACCGTCGGTGTCATCTTTGTTGCCACCCCCACTCACGCTTGACAGTCAGAACTTTTCTGCTGGGACGAGCCTGGCCTGACTCCAGGTAGAACATCGTGCCTGTGGCAGTAACGCTCGCTTCAACATGCTGGACAGTGCTGACTGGCGTACCGGTGAAGTATTTTCCCACGTGATCTTTGCCTTCCAGCTTGACTGAAGAGGCGAATGCCTGGCGCCTGATTGACACCAGCTGCACCACACCCCTGCTCGTACCAATGGGGAGTACACACCGAAGCATTCGATCTGCTGCATGGTACATTCAGCCAGACCTGAGACGGTCAGGGTCGCCGTGTCGAGAGCCATAGTGTGGTTCGGGTGCCGGCGTCGGGCATGATTGTCCAGAGCTGGGCCAGAGCGCCGTCTCTTTCTTGCACAATCCTACAGAACTCGATGACCAGTCGTCGTCACAGTCCTGTCTAGCGCCCTCTGTCTGGGCAAGAAGGGTGGTGCACGGACTTTGGAAGAGGCCGAGATTGGAGCGATCGGTATGGACTCGGAATATCACGGGGTGACTTTTTCCAGTCATGCCGAACCCACCAAGGCCTCTGACCTAGGCCGCAGGGTCTCGAAAACACCGCGGTTTGCCCCAAACACCACGACACTTCGGGCTTCCACCAGTGCGAAGCATTACGCGCCTGTCTTTCTTGGTCATGACCCTGCTCTGCCGGATTGTGGCCAGTACTGCAGTAAGATCTTGTTGTCCCGCCCTTCGGAATGCGATTTCACGGCTTAAAGTGTTTTGTGACGGCTTCACACATTGCTCTGTTGGAGCGCACGTCTCGAAACGGTTACTCAGCAGGAGTCTTTCCACCATGGTCGTTCTTGGAGATCTGCTGTGCTGCATGAATGAATCGAGCTCCTTCTTGTTCTGTTTCCTCATTTTTTTTAGGGAAGCCACTGTTCCTTCATGCTTCGCGATTTGAGGTGCTGCCATCGCCGACTCTTGGCTCCATTGGCCTTTTCATCACGTACGTCAGCTGCGTTGAGAGCTTCTGGAGGTTAGTTTTTCCTCGCGGCGGTATGGTTAATCCCATACCGTAGCGTCGTGCGTGGGTACCACTCTTCATTTGGGCCTCCAGAAATGTTACAATGTGAAGCGGAATACTCTTTCTTGGAATGTCATTTTTGCTGGCTTTGTGCTCTGGCCGGCACCAGTGTAGATTCACTGCTGCCATATCCCAGACACCACACACGTGGCTTGTTTGGCACAGCAGCTGGTGGCTGGCAGTGGGTGGCATTGGAGGCATTTGAAGAAATGTCGACTTCGGTCCCAGATCGCAGCGGCCTGCATATCCGTCCAGGGCTGTGGGCTCTTCTGATGTTTCGACACCGGAACAAGAAGTCATGTCTGCATCGGACACGAGTGAAGGTGAGTAGGAAAAGTTTGCGTGGATTAAGAGTCATATTCTGCCTCTTGTTATATCCAGTGTCCTTTCTTGCCTTTTTGGGGGTTCAGGTCGGCTGTGCGAAGTTTAGATCTGTTCTGCTTTTTCCGCTTATGGTATCATACGGGGGTTTGAGCTTTTTGTCCAGCCTCTTCAATGACCGTATGCTGCAGAACGGGCTTCGGTCAGCTTTCACTGCGATCTTGAGATAGAGAATTTACGCAACGGCTGTTCATTGAATTCTTTGTACTCGCACGATCGTACCAAGCTCTTGGGTTAGGGGTTGCCTACCTGATCGAGCCACCTCGGATGAACGGATAGTAATGCTTTTCGAAACTTGACTTGCAGCTGTGTCCTTCCTCATGATGAGCGCTTGGATGATTATGGTGGCGTCGTGGATGGCTCGAAACTTTCCTTCAACTATTCCTGTGCGCAGTCAGGGATGCAAAGGTAAAGCATTGTTTCTTGTTGCGATTCACATTCTCGAGAATTCTGGATTTAGGCAAGTCAAGCATTGTTTCTTGTTGCGATTCAACATTCTCAGATCTGCTTCCGTAGAACACACGTACCACACACACGCGCACGCGCTGCTGGGCACACGCACACGCACACACACACGACGTCGCACGCGCACTCGCACACGCACGTCACACACACACACACACACACACAGCACACAGTACACACACACTGCGGCAATCAGCAGAGGTCCCCTTGCGCAACTATGTTGGTACGTGTCGCAAACGATCTCTGTGTGTAGTGGATGTGCCGCACGGTAGCTAGCGGTTTCCTCGTCGCGGACGGGGTCGCGTAGGCTGCATGAGCCTTATTTTTATTTGGTGGCCCAAGTGGGCACGCGTAACCGACAGTTGTTCGAGGTGACCGACGCGCGTTTCAGGTGGCATTTTGGCACCCGGCCACCGCTTAAAGTCGAGCCGCTGCGTCGAGTGTGCAGTGGCTCTATTATTACATATGAACAATAGTTTCTAAATTTCTGAAAAGTCGTTTGTTGCGTTACGGCGCGGCTCGTTGGCGCTTGCAGTGTGTCTTCGGCAAAAGTCGTTTCTGTGCGACAGATCTCGTCAAACTTTTGCTTCGGATTGGTGCTTCCCGGGTGGATGCACATCCACGAAACCATGGGTCTTGATCACCCTAAATGACATCTTTTAGGTCCAGCCGCTGGCTTACGTGGGGACTTTGAGGGGTGACCTTGATCTTCGAATCTATTTAAATCACGATCCAGGATCGGCACTCCCCTCCCAGCGACAAATTCAATCCTAAAAAAGTGGGTATCTGATGTTTGATCGTTAGACATTTGGTTTTACTATATCTAACGTACGATTTCACCTCTCTGGTCGGTGTGACTTCTATCGTGACCCTGACATGAATTTGCCCTCAAATCGTTTCAATAAGGTCAGATTCGGGTACTCAACCCGGCAACTGATTAAAATGATGGTGTGTTTGTATATATTTGACAAAAAAACACTAAATAAATGACATTATTTTGACCCAAAATGACCTTTAGGGTGACCTTTGAGCTGGGTGACCTTGCACCTCAAATCACATGATAAGAAGATCAGATCATGAATTCCAGACCTTGATATACCCTAAAAAGTTGGGTATGTTAGTTTATGATTATTAGGTTTTGGGATCGTGTTTTAAACTAGCCGATTTGACTCTCAACGCGGGTGGTGCCTATTGGAATACCGATATGGGCCGGGCTAGCCCCATCCCGGCGCCGCTCAGAAGCCGGAAAGGATGGGTATGGGCCAAATCTGGGGCAAATTTGGTGCTGTTGGAAAAAGAATGTGAACCAAAAACGCGCCCTAATTTTTATAGCCTACACCCTGACTAAGCGTTAAACATTGAGAGTTTGCTTATGTGAGTTGTTAATCAACCATGGTGTAATTTCGGAGGGCACGTCACGTAGTAAACATCTGGAGTGGCATGCAGTGGGGTAGTCATATGTATTAGGGTTATTTAAGTTTTTTATAGTTTTTTCGTGCGCTTTTAACTAATGCCATTTAATTAAACGATGCTAACACGAATGACATGGTTTACCAGCAAACGCATGTAGTCAACGTCAATGGCACTCCGCTCGCCATACGAATTGAGATTAGTCGAATTCCAAGAACAGTGATTCTCGGTTATGATTTATCCTGTCTTGTAACAAATGGACCAATAGGGAGAGCGATGCCGCTGCTTATATATCAACTCAACCTTCGGTTTGATAAGGACGGTGGGTCGAGGGGTGGGTGTGGGACTAGTATAGTTCTAGAGGAAAACCTAAATATATTTCTGAATCAGCACGTCTGGGTGAGGGGGTGGTTCTGGTGAAACAAAATTTCGTAAGAATTGAAAAAGTTAAAAATTTATAAAAATTATATTTTCAATAGATGGCGTTTACAGTTATTAACATTATTACTATGCACGTAGTGGGAATCCTATGGTGTATAACGATAGGATGGCCCAGAGCGAATGGATCAGCATCGGACTCCATAAATCCATTGAATTCTGGCGACTCCCACCGGGAAATGTTCGTTTCCTTTACTTGGGACTTGTTTAGTATGTACTTCTGCCCGTGTAGAAGTTTCACCCACTAATAAGTTAACATGTGTTTAAATAAAGAAGCGCGGGGCGACGGAGGTGAGGTGTTTTTTGCGGGATAGGAGTTTGCGGTATAGTCGGCGGCCGCAGGAAATGTGAGTAGATGTTGAGTGAGTGTACTTGATGGGACTTTGAGTAGATGGATGGCAGGCGATTTGTTT
>NW_014577065.1:748297-755488 GCF_000485595.1 Priapulus caudatus | reverse complement strand
TGACACGAAGTATTTGCTAGTCTAGTACTGGAGAAATAAGCGTTTGGGTGCGCATTGTGCGGCTTTAAGGCGCAGAACCCGTCAAGCTATGTTACTGTAGCAGCGTGTGTCTCCCGCTATGTGCACGGTGCTGCTGCACATACGGTGACGTCAGTGTCATTGATGACATCGTGTCATGTGAAGACGCGACGGTGCGATGATGTTTAGCTGTTTATTGGAAAAGCGAGGCGTACACACATCTCTTACAGTACACTGTCACTGGACAGGAATCCCTCTGCGTGTAACCACGAGCTCCTTCTCAACACTCAACCTCGTTCCTTTTCTGTGTTCTAGCAGCTGCTGAGTGCTTGGTGCTGAACGCGTCTGTCAGCCCGCTTTGCCTATTACAGGGATATCTGCAGCATCCCCACGCAACTCACCATACTTCCCATTTGGCGGTTACGTTGGCTAGAGACTGGTCGCTGGGTTGGGCAGCCGGGAATGCCAAACAGATTGTGCTCAGCTGGTCTATGTTTGGCTATTCCATGACCCACTGCGCTGCAACACTTATCCATGAGGCTAATTTCGGGGTTTCAGTGCCGGCCAGTGTTGCTTCAATTGTCTAGCATGAGCTGGGTTATATTGGTCAATACTGTCCTTGACGTCAGGAAATTAGTGTGCGCAAATTTTGTTTGTAACTCACTGATTCGTCACCACATGTGACGAGGAGATTCGTTACTACACACCGTGTGATTCGTCAGACAGATAAAATCGTTGTGTGATTTTGCACGATGTCATACAAGGGGCTCTCCCTTTTGCGAACAGCTTATCGTACTTTGAACGGTTGCTTGTGACGATGTAGAGTACAGGTAGCGAAAAGTAAAACGTCACGTTTCGTGAAACGTGAAGCTACAACGCCACTCTGCATCACACAGACGTGCGCACGGTAATATTATCATCTCGTAATGTGGTGCTATCCCCCACCACGCATGTAAAGGTTTAATGATATAAATGAAGCCGTCTTGGGCGCGTTGAACTGACGTTGAATAGCGATACAGACACCCTGTCAGTCCCAGCAGCTACGGAGACGAAGAGTTGTGTTCGACACCTACGCGCAGGTCAGACAAGGATATGGTCAAGAGCTAATAATAGTTAGGTACCGTATTATTAGCTTTTGATATGGTGTTGGTGTGTCGCGTTGTGTTGGTGCGTGTGTAGCGGGACTCTTGGTATAGTAGAGGGCAGCGGTGTTGCAGTGAGCGCCAGTTTGGAAGAGGTGCTGATCTATCAGTGGGTGCTGCATGGGCACCGGCGTAGCAGAGGTGCCAGTGTAACAGGGTTGCTAGTGTATCAGGTAGTGCCATCGTCGTATACGTACATCGTAGGCTTCGTAGCACGGTACAACGGTACGGCAGGGGCAGCAGGGACCGGGGATTATATAGCAGGGAGCAGTAGCTTATTATTGGCTTATTGTAATACCGCAGAAATACATAGTAAGAAATACACACTATTATGCTATTGTTCTATTTTGGGGTACATGCCCAGCTGTGTAAGGTCGTCACCATGGACTAGCCAGTAGTAGAGGCAACCAATTGCAGGTAGTCGCGTATAGCGGGTTGACGATAAACAATAGGTATAGGCGGGTCTCCAGTTCGGGTATAAAATCTCTTGCTTGGCGAGAGAGAAAGACAGACAGAGAGCTCGCAAAACATAGACAGAATACGATACATATAATAATATACTGCACATTCGCTAGATAACCGGACATCACAGCATTAGCCTCGTAAGTTATGACGTGTCTCGCGTAACCCTGCATGGTGTACGCGATTGCTCTGCTATGGGATTATACATAGTTAAGAGGTAACGATTAAAGAGAATAACTAGAATACGTATACCACTGCTGTTGTGTTCTTTTCACTATATGCCTAATGCAAAGGGTGTTAGATATACACCCACGCGTAACCACTAATGCGATCACGGTACGTAAGCATGCAGCTTCGCTACATTATCTTGTCATAGTTCTAGAGCTAATCTTGTCACTGCATGATGCTGCGGTAGCGAGACCGTATGCTGCGACCGATTACCGGCCGGCGAGCCACATAGTAGAGCGCGAGAAACATCAGCACCCGTAGTGTCACCGACAAGAGTAGTTGTTCCGTGTACATAACGGATGAGTTTGCGCATGCAGTTTGAAAGCTATCCCCGGTCGTTTAAATTGCGCGTAAAACCGCTGTAAGCGAGAATTGATCAAAAGCGCGCGCGCGCGTGCGGCGTCCGCCTTAATTAATCGGCCTGGAAGAGCTTTGTTGTCAGTCGGCGCGGGGAAAATGTGCGCGAAATAAAACATTTTACGGCGGGCTCTAAAAACCGAGGGGCCAAATATATCGCGCGCTATTGTGTAATTGGCAGTAATGGGAGTTGGGGTGAGGGGTGTGGATGTCTGATGATGGCGACGGAACTGGTGATATCTGCCGAATTGCGAGGATTTCTCTTATTATCGTGATTTGAAGTATTAAAAGAATTCCGATACGATGCGGCCTAGTTTGAGTCCACTCACTAAGTGGACTATATAACTACATAAGACCGTATATAACTACAAAATATATATATATATATAGAGATATATAGATACTCACTATATAAGACTATAGCCATTCGAGTTAGTTCTGCCCATAGCGAGGAGAGTGAATATGCAACCAAAATATGCACTAAGATTCGGACACGTCGTAACAGTTGCATTTTTAGCTCACCTAGACATCGTCAAGATGAGCTATTGCCATGGGTCGTCGTCCGTCGTACGCGTCCGTTCGTCCTTCCGTCAACATTTGGCTACGGTCAACGATAACTCAGGAACCGTTTGACCCACATGTTTGAAATTGGGTATAGTTGTTACTGCTATGCGAGAGGTTTGAACGTCCTATTTTGGAGCACGCCAGTCGGCGTACTTTCGAGCCACGGCAATTTTTTGGCAAAAATGGAAATTGCCATTAGTCATGCAGTTCAGGTTCAACGGATTTTGCTCATTTTTGGTATGTGAATGAATAAGGGCTGGCCCCAAAACGTATATTACAGGGGTTTTGATATTTAAAAAAAAAATTCTGCAAATTAGGTAGGCTTTGGCAATTATATAGCACATTATATAGACACGCAGATAACAGTCTGTGGTGTCACACTCGTCTGGTTCGTTTTACAAGATCTCATTGACAATATCTTAAATGCAAAATTGGTATTTCCTCTTCACCCTGCCGATAAAACGTCTATATTAGAGTAAAGTTTTACAAAACATGTCAGAATGCAGCATAACCTATTTATTTCGAACGCCATTGCTAAGAAACATCAAAGCTGGTATAGCGCCATCTACCGTCACAAATTGTGATTCATTTTGGTTTATAAATTATTATTGCGATATACAGATGGCAACCGTGTGCTACCGCCTAGAAAGACCCATACGAAGTAAACACTTCCATGCAACCAATTAACCTTTGACAAAAGTGTTATGGGCAGGGAAACGCCATTGTCACGTGGTATATAGCAGCTACGTGGAATAAGCGTATCCTCGCAATCTTACACGTTACACATCGGGAGCTCCGCTTTTAGGCAGTGCCTAAATCTGAATATTATAAAAACGTTAAATGGCGATCATTTAGGTGTAACGCCATCACTCGCCCCCATCTCAGACTTTCACATCTCAAACATTTATTTTCACATAAAAAATTACACATAATTATCAAGAGTATATAATGGGAGTTCTCCCATATATAAATATACTCTTCGTTTCTATAATGTACGTCGATGGTTGCATGCTCAATTAAAACTGACTTCTTCTCACTCACTCATTTGTGTCCTTTTTTGTGGTGAGCTACAGTGTCTTTTTTTTCTAGCCAAATGTCCCATTCAGCGGTATTAAATCGTTCGTATTAAATCCTAAATCGTCGTTTTCTCTCTCTCTCTCTTGCAGTTCGCCTTCACGACAGTATAGCCGAGGAAGGATACCATTATCTAGTCTTTGATCTGTAAGTATATCTGTGCAACAATTTTCATTCTCGACGTTCGAGAGCCGTTCTTAGCCGTTGCAATCGAATCATTTACGGCTGTCGCTGGGGGGGGGGAGGCCGGGGGAAGCGGAGTTGGTCATGTTACGGCCGCATATATACCAAGAGCTCATAATATAGAGAAGAGTATGACACCGTTTTAACAGCGTTTTGCATAGTTTTCAACTTGTAAATATTCTATCAATATGTGAATTGAAAATGTCAATATTCAAACTTTACCTTGTTTTCGTCTATGATTCTCCCTTAATCATATATGACACCACCAATTTACCTGAAAATCGTATGTGTTCTTCAAAAAAGTTCTCTGAATACGACACGGTTTCACACAGACAGTTTTCCCAAATGTTCGCATGTATTCGGCGCATGTTGATATACGGCGGCAGGCTGCAACTACGGGACGCTGGGGGCTGTTGGGGATAATAGGTATAAGCACAGTATAACAGCACTTGTTTCGCTTCCTTATCATCAGGAACACGATGGCAACACAGCTAAAATCAGCTGCTAGCTCGCCGTGAGCAGACATTTATTTCTAGCACGCTGGAAACGCTACACGCTGAATACAATTCTATGCCTAATATCCCCAACAGCCCCCAGCGTTCCGTCATAGACAATAGAACACTAATCCGATAATAAACTTGCGCCGAATACATGCGAACATTTGGGAAAACCGTGTCGTATTCAAAGAACTTTTTTGAAGAACACATACGATTTTCAGGTAAATTGGTGGTGTCATATGATTAAGGGAGAACCATAGACGAAAACAAGGTAAAGTTATTAAACATATTGATAGAATATTAAGTTGAAAACTATGCAAAACGCTGTTAAAACGGTGTCATATACTTTTCTCTATAATATGAGCTCTTGATATATACCCTAGCGCAGGCAAGTGGCAGTGATTTCCTCACTTGTGCCATTCATACTCGCGCACACATATGCTGGCCTCGTGGCCAACCATTGCTTGCCTAGCGTGGTCGCTATCCCGTATACGTTGTCGCTGTATGGCCTGGATAGCGTTTAGGGTGTGATAGGCATTTACAAATGTTCCTAGAATTGTTCGACATTCAGCGCACATTGACGAACATTCGACGAAAAATGTTCGAGATATCAAACATTTCCGATCTTCAGAAACATTGTTCGGAACAAATGTTCGGCGACTTTTTTCACCGCACATTGCCGAACATTTCATGGAACATTGCTACGATAATGTTTTTGAGCAAAATGTTCGGCAATGTGCGCCGGGCTTTAGCTAGCCAGTTTTCGCCATGTAGTTAGCTTTTCGTTAACGCATCGCCGTCGTGTTCGTCAATATATCGAGATAGCGGTCGGCTGCTTTGCACTCTACGAGTATTGCGCCGTAATTTCGTTTTGCGGCTCGGGCAACCAGGTTAGACCACGCGATCAGGGCAGCTAGGGAGTGCGCGATGCAATTTGCATTCGGTCTATCGTGATGACGTATGTGCGTGCGTGCGTGCGTGCGTGCGTGCGTGTGCACGTGTGTGTACGGGGTCAGGTCACGCGCGCACACACGCACGCACGCACGCACGCGAACTGCGGCGCACGCCGCGTGCGTGCGTGGTGGCGTTGCTGAGTGGGTAGTGTTTAGGTGAGTGAGTGAGGTGAGGTGAGGTAATGTGAGCGAGTGAGGTGAGGTGAGGTGAGGTGGGGTGGGTGATATGAGGTGAGGTGAGGTGATGAGTGAGTGAGTGAGTGAGTGAGTTCGTGAGTGAGTTATTAGTGTGCATCTGTCTCAGCCTCAGCTCAGCCGCGCACTAAAAATAGCATCGACGATTCGTGCGTGTGCGTACGTACGTACGTGCGTGCGCGCGCGTGTTTGCGCGTCAGTGCTGGGGGCATCACACTTGTCGCGCACCCGTCTCGCACCCGGGCGCTCTCTGCATCAATCCATACACCTACCTGACTGTACCCGGGTCCGTTACAATCACTCTCGCGGCAGTCGGTCATTAACTATTGACCAGAGCGAAATAATTGTTCATCCGATGATGTATTGTAAACACGCTAGCGGAACGCGGTAAGACGATAATGCGTGCGTGCGTGCGTGCGTGCGTGCGTGCGTGCGTGCGTGCGTGCGTGCGTGCATGCGTGCGTGCATGCTTGCTGATCAACCTGGAATGGGAGAAGATAGGCACGACAGAGAGAACGAGAGAAGGGGGGTGGGGGGCAAAGGGACCCGTGTAAAATTCCGATAAACAAATCGCTGATTAAGATCACCATCAGCAGCTCGGTGAAGAGCGTTGGCATGATCGGCAGGTGAGTAGTACAGATCACGGCGAGTGGCTGAAGTCTAATTATTTATTTTCCTGTTAATTACTTGGACACTACGCGTCATAAGTGATTAGTGGTTTTCAGCGAGAAGCCGGCGGATCATGTGGCTCACGCGTGGCTATAGTATAGAACCGGCGTCTCTCATCGCACGCAGTCTGAACGAGTTCGCACTGCTGTCTCACCACTGCCTCTGAAATGTGCGCAACTGCTGCTAACTAGATTCTCTTCGTATATCCAGCAGGCCGTATATAGTGAATAGGAAAATAAAATACGTAGTTAGTCTGAACGGGCTATGAAATGGAGACAATGGAAACTTACTGCTGCTTACCGTCGTGCAGGCTATATACCTTGTCAATAAAAGATGGCGTTCCTGGCAGACGGTCCGGCCAAATCCAATTATTTGTCACGCGGGGATTAAAAGGGAAGGGATTCGATACTGATTACCGTTCATCACGGCCGCCCAGGCGGGGCCGCTTTCGAGCTGATCTCATTTTATTAATTGCGTACAGATTCGTGAACGCCCGTGGTAATGTTATTAATTAAGACTAGCTCGTTGGTGCACTTGACTCCCCTCAGCGTCCACCTGGTCTCTCTCTCTCTCTCTCTCTCTCTCTCTCTCTCTCTCTCTCTCAGCATCTGCCTTAATTTACTGTGAGTTAGGTTGGGAGATACATTTTTGTTGTTATTATGTATGCATTTGTGTCTATGTGCATATGTGCATCTTGAACACCTTCTCTCTTTCTCTCTCTCTTTTTTTTTTCTTGCTCTCTTTTTCTCTCTCTCTCTCTCTCTGTCTCTCTCTCTCTCTCTCTCTCTCTCTCTCTCTCTCTCTCTCTCTCTTGCTCTCTTTTTTTCTCTTGCTCTCTTTTTCTCTCTC
>NW_014577065.1:745049-746980 GCF_000485595.1 Priapulus caudatus | reverse complement strand
CTACTACTACTACTACTACTACTACTACTACTACTACTACTATGCTACTGCTACTGCTACTGCCTGCTGTCTGTTGTTGCTCTGCTGCTGTTGTTGCTGCTGCTGCTGTTGTTGTTGTTGTTGTTGTTGTTGTTGTTATTGTTGTTGTTGTGGTTGTGGTTGTTGTTGTTGTTATTGTTGTTGACGGCCGCCGATGACCGCCTGTGTACGTCGGTCGAGCACACGTAGCTCGTTTCACACGCTAAACACGGTCAGTAAGCAACGGCTTTCTACGCACACTACCACTTGCGCAGCGGGTTGCATTGCAGCCTAGTTTCCACGCCCACCAGCAGAAGCTGCAGCATATAGGGACGGCTTCTGCCGCATGCTGCACGACGCCTCACCTTCACTGCTACTCCACTCGCTATGACCACAGCATGCCATGTACAACTCTTAAATATAGTATCAAGAGCATATAAAGAAGCCTTCGATCTTTATATGCTCTTGATAGTATGAGAGTAGGGGAATGGGCAGGCAAATTAGTTCCCGAGTCACGAACGTTGAAACGACACGCAAACTGACGATTAAATTGTTACTTAATTGGCGTTTTTTATAGATGACGTAATATTATTTCACTATTTACAACACACGACCTACCAACCCACGACCCGCGTATATCAATCAAACAAGGCTGCACAAAACAGTTTGGTTCGAAAGACTCGAACGATTGACCGCCGGACTGAAATTCTGACGCGATTCTCAGCAAACCCCGATGATGCAGGCATGCACGCACGCACCGACGGACGCAAGCACCTACGCGCATGCACGCACGGACGCAAGCATGCACACACACAAACACACAGGCGCGCAAATCTGCCGCGTACTACCGTATACGCTGTATATTTCGCGCTGGTTTAAATTTCGCGAACGCGTTCCCGACCGCGAAAATGACAACACACGAATAATTCATACCGAATAATGCCGGATAATTCATAATTCGTCGACCGCGAAATTAACCACTCGCGAAATTGTCCGTCAAGTCTGAATTCGCGAAAATATCTGTACGCGAAAAATATGGCGTATACAGTAATTCGTTGCGGTTCTAGTAGCACGGTATGACTTGAAGAGCGTGGTATCATGCGCAGATGCATAGCGTCAAGAACTAATAAATACCGCTCTTGATAGCGTGATATATCGCCTCCCTCCCCCCATACCTGCAGTGTGCAGTGGATGGAGGGGGGGACCCACCTCACTAGTGCTCGCGACGGCGCTGCTGCACCGTGGAGACGGTTTCGCTGGCGCTGCTGCACCGTGGAGACGATTTCGCTGGCGCTGCTGCACCGTGGAGACGACTTCGATGGCACTGCTGCACCGTGAAGACGGCATCGCCGGCGATGTTGCTGCTCCGTGGAGACGGCATCGCCGGCGATGTTGCTGCGCCGTGGAGACAGCATCGCCGGCGATGTTGCTGCGCCATGGAGACGACTTCGCTAGCGCTGCTGCACCGTGGAGGCAGCATCACCGGCGATGCTGCTGCGCCGATGAGACGCCCTTCGTCGCCGCAAGCACAAGTAACGCGCGCCGCGTTTGAAGACGGCCGGCTCCCCGGTCGAACAATAAAAAGAGTAAATAGCATTAGACTTACTTAGCAGAGCGCTGATGGTGCGTGCTGCGCTCATCTAACACAGACGACGCGTGCGTATGGCTGGCCATCGTACTCAGAAATAAGTATAGAAAATTGTTCTTAGAAATAATTAAACCGCGGTTAAACTATGGCTCTTTTACCCAATCGGAGGCCTTGTCACACATAATTTAACCTCAGTAAAAAAACCGCGGTAAAAATAATTTAACTGCGGTAAAAATACTCATTTCTCAGTACGATGCGTATATGTACGATGTATGCAGATGTATGTACATGCAGTACGATGTACAGACGGCGCGCGCGCGCCAGC
>NW_014577065.1:741154-743654 GCF_000485595.1 Priapulus caudatus | reverse complement strand
AGGAACAGAATTATCCATCAATCCAAGTGCCCCGCCGAGGATGCTCGCAGCCATGGTAACGCTGGAGGAATGACGGCACGGGAAGCTGCTGGATGCTGCGCGGCGTCGAGCATCGTTGTTACGAGCGCGATGGCGCGTGTCATGACCGGCCGATATTCTCGAGATGTCAGTAATAATTCATAATGCGAGGCGGCAATCGATGTGTCTAATGTATGCGTGTACGCGCGTGTGTGTGTGTGTATTCTCAGGCGTGCAAGCATTGTAAACGTAGACGGGGCGGTGCGGCACGAGTGGGAGTCTGCCCTTCTACCCCTCCCCCTATACACACAACAACCTTCCACATCAGTTGAAGCCATTTCTAGGTTCCGTAACCGCAAGCTCTCCTTACAACACACATACATACATATAGTGAGAGAGTGGGGGGGGGCGTGAGTGGAAAAAGAGATGAGGAGGGGAAGGGGCTGGGAGATGTTAATTGCTGAAAGTTTTTTCGCGCGTTTTCGCGTTTTTCTTTCGACTGTGCTGAGCTTAAGACGCCGAGAGAGAGAGAGAGAGAGAGACGGACAGACAGACAGACAGATACACATGCACTCACGAACCCACTCACTTGCTGACGCAGTCACTCACGCAGTCAATGTGACCATAGATATATATATACAAACATATGGATTGCTGACTTTCGCGCGCTAACGATAAATCATACTGGCAATGCGGCGTCACCGACAGGCGGCAGCACAACCGGTCACAGGAAACTTCCGGTCTGCTCTGTGTACGCTGTTTTCACCACTGAGAACGGTTTTCACTGCAGGCAATTATATTAAAATAAGGCATAACTTTATCTCATTTATATCTTATCAAATTTACGCAACCCGAGTTGTCGCTGTGCTGAGAATCATAATTTCAGATAGAAGAGCATAGTTCCACAAGCCATTTTACTTCTACGTATGCACAGATTTGACATACTTTCTAAATTCAGCTGACTGTTTCTCTTGTTGGCGATGTGCTACACGAAAGGATGAAAGACAAGTGACTACCTCAAGACATGCAGGCTCACATTGAAAGCTTGGATAATGAAAACAGTCCCCATATTAAACATAGTGTAAGAACAAATATCTAAAATCACCTTACCAGAGGTTAAACATGTGCGAGTATGTACAAGCTGTTAATATTTTATTGTTAATATATTCCCGATGTATTTCATACGTTTTAACATAACCCGTTTCTTTATACATATTTACATTTCTTGATCTTTTCAAACGAGCCTGTCGTTTGTAATCCAGCAATAAGTACAAAAACAGACCTCTTGAAACTTAGTGATGCAATGTCATCTCAAGAACCGGACTCTCAGCAAAGCCCGCCTAGCTAGCTGATTTACATCGGTGTTCTCAGCTGGCATGGCCTTCTCAGGCATAAGGCAACCATGGAAGTAACATGTCGGCAGTTTGTTTTCCTCATCTGAAATGCGTCACACAGTGTTAGAGTTTATTTCGCTATGTTTGGTGAATGAGCATTGAGGTATCAGAAGAAATTAAGGAGACAGTTTTGGCAGTACTTCAAAATTCGTGTTCACAACAAATGTAAAAACATCATTGATCAATATCACTATCAAAAGCACATCACACACAAGCAAAAACACTTCGCAAACACCTTCAGCATAAGGCAGACAACAGTGACAAGTAGATATAGGAGCATAGTTTATAACATTCACCTACTAGTTGCTGAAATCTAATCTTCGTTCGCTTTGAGATTTAATTTAATAGATTATAAGCACTAATTTAGAATGGAAGGATGCAGATGGAAATTAGTTACTTATTATAAATACATTGTGATACCATTTGAATTTTACTAAATCAGAATCTAGCTTCACAACCTCAACACTTTTTTGTGGTATATATTTTGTAGGAAGGCTTCCTATATTTAAAATCCCATTTCCATTTGGACATGGAACAGTAATAAATACATATCGTCCGGAGCTAATAATGACAAATTCTGTGTCTAATAATGACAAAATTTGTCATTATTAGCTCCTGATATCGTCTAGTGTATGTCATGTAGTGCTCTTCTAACTACCTAGGACGTGTGTACGCGCGCGTGTTGTGTGTGCGTGCGTGTGCGTGTGTCTGTGTGCGTGTCTGTGTGTGTGTGTGTGTGTGTGTGTGTGTGTGTGCGTGCGTGCGTGCGTGCGTGCGTGTGTGTGCCTGTGCGTGCGTGCGTGCGTGCGTGTGTGTGCCTGTGCGTGCGCGTGTTGTGCGTGTGCGGGCGCGGGTGCGCGAACGTGCGCACGCGTGTGGGGGGGGGGGCGTGCGTGGAAAAAGAGATGAGGAGGGGAAGGGGCTGGGAGATGGTAATTGCTGAAAGGGTTTTCGCGCGTTTTCGCGTTTTTCTTTCGACTGCTGAGCTTAAGACGCCGAGAGAGAGAAAGAGAGAGAGAGAGAGAGAGAGAGAGAGAGAGAGAGAGAGAGAGAGTTAGAGCAAGAGCGAGAGAGCTAGAGCAAGAGCG
>NW_014577065.1:730975-741129 GCF_000485595.1 Priapulus caudatus | reverse complement strand
AGAGAGAGATGAGTCAGAGAGGGAGGTAGGAGAGAGAGAGAGAGGAATATAAAGAGAGAGAGAGAGAGAGATAAAAGAGGAGAGAGAGAGGAGGAGAGAAGAGAAGAGAGATGAGAGGGAGAGCGAGACGAGAGAGAGGAGGAGAGGAGAATAAAGAGAGAGAGAGAGAGGAGATAAAGACTGAGAGAGAGATGTAGTGGAGAAGAGAGAGAGGAGGAGAGGAGAATAGAGAGAGAGAGAGAAGAGGGAGAGAGAGATCGAGAGATGAGGATGAGATGGATGAGAGATGAGAGATGAAGATGAGAGAAGATCAGAGAGAGAGAGAGAGAGAGAGAGAGAGAGAGAGAGAGAGAGAGAGCGCGAGAGGGATCGGCGCGTTCACCCGGCGTTGCGTCATGATTCCCCTATTAGATCGTGCGCGTGCGATCGTCTGCGCTTGACGGCGACTGTATGCTGATACAGCAAGACCGTGCGTGCGTGCGTGCGTGCGTGCGTTTGCGCGAACGTGGTGTTAGTGCTCTTATGGAGCTTTTCTGGTGCAGGCAGCTTCGCGGCTCTCGCATCCTCGTACACTGTGGAACGTTTTTCGCTGCGCTTCCAGTGTAAATCTGCCGTTGAGACGGTTTTCGTACGTAACTGATACTCAGGCGGCGAGGTAACAATCTCGCACGCATCGCGAGCGGACGTGGGGTGGGTGGTTGGGGTGGGGGGGGCATTCTTACGTGCTCCCCTCTCGTTAAGAAGTTGTTTGCTCAGTGCCTTCTCGGTGTGTAGCAGCATTTACCGATCGCGCAATTCTCTTACAGCGCGTAACACAACAAACGCGTCTGCGCATCACTCGCGGTGATATTGTTATTCGGGGGCGCTATCGGCTTTCATTGATTACTGACTCACTGTAAAAACATGCGATGTGTAGTAGCAGAGAACCCGCGGCGGCGAGGACGCGCGCGCGCAGGCAGCGCCCAGCGCCCCGCGTGCAATACTATAGCAGCTCGGCTCGTTTTCTCATTCCGTTGTTGCTCGAGCAATTATTACATTTATTCGATGTTCCCAGCAAAACGTCTCGCGTCTAATAGCGCATCGCATGGGGGGAGGGAGCTGCAGCAGGCGCGCGTGCGCGGAAAGCCGAGGATCACTGGCGGCGGAGAGCGGGAGAGAAAAAAACGCAGCGGGGTGAAGACAGGGAAGAAGATCGACGGCGGGCAATAGACTGACGCCGTGCGTCGTCGAAAAGCAGCGTTTTGGTTCAGCTACGCGCCTCTCTGGTGTCAGTCTAGATCGAGCGGAGCGGGCAAGCGCGGTAGTCGGCAAGTGTAGCGCGCGCGCGCCCGCGTAACAGCAGCAGCATAGCGCGGCAATCGGCCATCATGCACGCACAATATGGAGCGCCTGCGAGGCATGCTTTCCCCCCGGGTGGCTGATAATGGTCGAGTTAATTGCTGCCAAACATGATGCAGACGCGCGCGTGGGCTTCACAGCGCTGCGAAGAGAAACAGACGTCTGCAGAGATCACGAGAGAGAAAAGCAAGGAGTAATAGGGAGAGGCACAGAAGACAAAGAATCTAGCGTGAATGGGGGTACGGGAAAAATCTGTTGGGAAGGGGAGGTACAGGCGAAATCGGGGGCGGCGAAGGCATGTTCGGGTGGGAGGGAAGCAAAAAGAAGGAGGGAGGGCGAAAGGGTCGGAATGGAACGGTAAAGTGCAGGGAACGGGCAGGGAATTGATAGCACGAATGAATATCAGCGAAGAATATTAAGGACGAGAGAGAGGGAGAAAGCCATAGAGAGAAACATCGACGTAGAGAAAGGGATGAAGAGAAAGGGGTGCCAGAGAATGAAAGAGATAGGGGATAAATATATATATATATATAGAGAGAGAGAGAGAGAGGGAGTGAGAGAAACTAGAGAATGAAATAGAGAGGAGCGAGAGCGATTGCCATTAGCGATTGCAAACAGCGGTCAGCTTTGCTATTGTCGAGTGCGGGGTTTTCGCTTTACGGCGCGCCATATCATTCATGCTTGCCGGTTTGCCGGTATACAAGTTTGCACGTACCTTAACCGCTCCCTGTGAGCAGCACGTGTGTCAGGGGCCGTCTTAATTGTGGGGTGAACGGTTGACTCAGTGGTAGGTTGAACGGTGGAGGTCAATGGTAGTGTCACTGGTTGGTTTAGCAGTGGAGTCAGTAGTAGGGTCAACGGTTGGGTCAGTGGTCGGGTCAGCAGTGGAATCAGTGGTAGGGTCAACAGTGGGGGGCAGGTGTCCGGTCAGTGGTTGAGTCAGCAGTGGCGACAACGGGTGGTCCAACTGTGTAGTCAAAGGCTGGGTCACTGGTGGGTTCAACGGTGAGGTCAGAGTAGCATCCGTGGTCTGATCACCTAAGGGGTCAACAATGTGGTCAATGTTAGGGAGTTGGGGTCAGGGATGGGTCAGCGGTGGGGTTATATTGAACCTTGCAGACGCGTCCTACTCGGCTTGCTCAGTCTCGGCCTCCTCTATTCTGCAGCCGCTACTCCGCTACGTGTTTACAATGTTAGCGTTCAGCGTATGTTTGTTTACGCACCGGTGCGCATCCGCTCTGTGTAGCAGGTTCGTCGGGCTGTCGTTGTAATAAGGTGGCAATTACCGACTTAATGCTGATTAGACTTCACCTAGGAATCATTCGCATCGTGTGTGCTCATCGCGCTGCTGGAGAGGGAGAGAGAGCGAGAGAGAGAGAGAGAGAGAGAGAGAGAGAGAGAGAGAGAGAGAGAGAGAGAGAGAGAGAGAGAGAGAGAGAGAGAGAGAGAGAGAGAGAGAGAGAGAGAGAGAGAGAGAGAGAGAGAGAGAGAGAGAGAGAGAGAGAGAGAGAGAGAGAGAGAGAGTAGAGAGAGAGAGAGAGAGAGAGAGGGGAAGGGGAATGAGAGGGGGTAGAGCGT
The DNA here is from genome assembly GCF_000485595.1 of Priapulus caudatus. Classification (NCBI taxonomy): domain Eukaryota; kingdom Metazoa; phylum Priapulida; class Priapulimorpha; order Priapulimorphida; family Priapulidae; genus Priapulus; species Priapulus caudatus. The sequence goes on along the minus strand of NW_014577065.1, from coordinate 738,213 downwards.
GGAAGGAGGAGGAGAGTGTGTGAGAGATAGGGGGAAAGAGGAAAGAGAGCGAGAGAGAGAGAGAGAGAGAGAGAGAGAGAGGGAGGAAGAAGATAGAGTGAGGGAGAGAGAGAGAGAGAGAGAGGGGGGAGGAAGAAGATAGGGTAAAGGAGAGAGAGAAGGGGGGAGGAAGAAGATAGAGTGAGGGAGAGAGAGAGAGAGTGCGCCGATGTTGATTAACGACCGCGTAAAATGTCAACCCCGCAGAAATTCGCTCAAGTGCGCTCAATTTGTTTCCGGACGGTAGAGTAGGCGGACACCTAGGGTATTTATTTTTGCATGGAAACTTGATTTTGCAAATTTGTTTGGTGTTGTTCGGTGTTGTTCAAATTTGTTCGGATACTGAGCTGTGCGCGTGGGTTTTCACTTGCGCGTGCAAGCACTGGCATTCGCGTGTGGTGTACGCGTCTCTGTACATGGATGTCCGTTTCCCTGTACAGCAGGCTTCATCTCTGGGTATTCCTGCTGTGTTATGTGTAGGCACGGTGCTTGCTGTTCACCTTCTGCGTCGAGATCGCTCGAATTGGGTATAGTGTAACGCATAAATAACTAACGAGGCTGATTTTTGTGCGGAAAATGAGAAATGCCGTTAAAGTTACAAGTGCTACTGATCTGATTTCTGTTTCGCTACCAGGCTTTGGTTGAAATAGCTAGCACTGGCTAGACTCCTAGAGTAATGAATAAAATATATGAGCTTAAACAAAAGGTTGATGAATTGGTTATGATATATCTCTCAAACCACTTCCGTAATTGAACTTTGGCTAGCATCATCTCGTGGAAGCATGCTCTATCATGGTGTCTTTTCGGTTTTCGAAGTGAGATATATTGAAAACTATTTAAATTCCCTGGCAAAACCGCTCACTGTTTGCTTGAACGCTCGAGGCAAATGACGCCTACACTACGGGTGCTTATATCAACCTATGCAGTGGGAACATTCATGAACACGTATTGAATAATACAGGCCATAATCAATAGCGGGAACTAGCACATACGTTACATGGATGCAATGTAATCAGTCCCGTAGCAATCCTTTATGGCCATTATTGGTTAAACACATTTTCCCATCTGCTGAGGCAATCCTTAGATAGGATGAACGCGGGCTGGATGAACCCAATAGCTCCCATTGAGAGAAAGGTCAACATGACACAGAAAGCGTCGCGTCATTGACACTTTGCTTACATATGGAAATCGAAGGGTGTTCAGTTTAATTTTAAGTTCCTGACAGTCGTCGCAGTTTCCTCGTCTGCATTGCAGACAGCGACCATGATTCGTGCGTAACCGATATATAGGAAGTCGTGTTACCGTAGGTCTCAGTCGTGACAGCCACACCGCCTCCAGGGATTCGCTGTGTGTAGATCAAACACATGGCTCCACGCTTAGATACCCACTTAAATACACGAGTGTAATGGAAGGTGCCACTAAACCAATGTTAAGAAGCCTGTAAATAGACGTGGGTTTGGCTACATGGGTTGCGTGTCTGCGTGGGTGCGCCATCAGCACTATAACTAGCTGTGGGGCATTTTGCACAACGTGAGGTTGTGGGCGTCAATGTAGGTATAGGGAATCTGCATGGGGAAGGGACAGAGTCTCGGTGTGGATGTGCTCATTAGCTGTAACCCCCAAGCATATAGCCTTGTTGATGATCGCGGCCTATGAGCATAGATGCGACATATTTTGCGCAATTATTTTCCGAAATTAGTACACAGACAGATATTTCCGAAATTAGTACATAGACAGATATTTTCTTTGTAACCAGATATACATATACTGCAATACATGTATGTTATACCGTAATACTGCAATACATGTATGTTATACCGTAACCATGTGCACACCTGCTTGTGCATGATGTATGCCGGCGTGAAGACGCATACTGCGCGGTATTGTAGGTGTGTCTTGTAATTATGCGTAAATCCATGCGTTGGTTATCGTGTGGTTTAACCCCCCCCCCCCTGGTTCTAATGTGATGATTGCTGTGTCAGGCTTGACCATGGTAACGTATTATCCCTACACCTAGAGTCCTAGACACTATTAGAGAGTAGGCTTTATACTCGCTGGCACATCATCATATCCTTTCAGCTGACAAGCCGAGAGGTGTACAATGTGGGCGGGGATGGGGGGGGGGATGCAGAGGTTTTGCGCGGCACTCGTATTGATCGGTGGCGTCACTTCTGTTTCAGTGTCACCGGCGGAGAACTGTTTGAGGACATTGTTGCCAGGGAGTTCTATAGTGAGGCAGACGCTAGGTGAGTAACAATCGGCGCCCGTGTTTGCATGGCTGGCTGTCACCTCCTACTTTGTGTCTTCCCTCATCGGAGAAAACTTCTGACGCCCATGTTGTCACGTAGCGAGTAGAAGCGCAAAGAGCATGTAGCGCCTGTTTTGTCATACCCTCCACAAGCCAATTGAATTATTCTATTAATTTAATAATAATAAGCCAATAATTGAATATCAGTCTTCCTTACGGTAGTACGTTCCGTAGTCAACAAACTGGTAGTGCCTATTGTTGTGTCATGTCTGTCATAAAAACAGCCGATGGTATCGTTCTATTTTGTCGTAATCATCTTAAAAAATGGTCAACGCCTATTTCCTATTTCGCGGTACTTTCCTCATAGGTATGGCAAGTTTCTCTGTTTTGCTACACCCTTCTCGAGCAAAATAGCAAGAGTATTCTGGGCGAAAGCAGGTAAAAGGAAGAAGGAAGAGAAGTAGGTAACTAGGAAGGTAGTAGTAAGTGATGTAGTAACAAAAAATAAGGAAGAAAGTACGAAGGAAAGTAAGTAGGAAGCAGCTAGGACAATAGGAAGTAGGTAAGTGGGAAGAAAATTGGTCTCGAAGAAGGCGTAGGCAGCGGGCATTCGCTGCTGTGCCATTATCACGATCCCGGTAATGATCTCATCGTGATCTCCCTGGCCCCCCCCCCCCGTTGGCATGAGGATACAGTGCGGTGAGCCGCATCCCTCACTACATTCCAGCATTCGTTAGTGGCTTTTTCGCCATTCGTCGTTTAATAATGCGACGAAATTCATTCAATCTCGCTCCAGTTTTTGGCTGGGTACGTGCACGAATTTTTCCCCGAACCTCCTTCTAGCACGTCGCAAGACGCAACCAGCTCCTAATTAACAGCGAACAGCCCTGTAGAAACCACCTAGCCCCCCCCCCCACACCCCCGACACTGAATGTTGCATGTTATCATTATGATTATTGTTTTCGGCTCGTTAGCTTGCAGACGCGATGTCGTGTGCGGCCCCCCCACCCCTCCGCCATTGAGATGTACCTAACCCGAGCACTCAACTCTGTGATGTGATGCTAGATGGTTAATTTATGTAACACGGAAAGGCAGCCTGAAACACGAGCATGACATTCACGCCACGCAACTATCCTCCGCAAATTACCTCTGCCAAATATATTTTGCGAATTGCGTAATGGGCAGCCATGATAATCCGGCTTGTTAGCAATCAGTCACATGTATGGAGAGTGCATGCATGCACCGTGAATGTCTTGGATATTAGAGTGCGGGTGGCACGCCTGCAGGACAAGAAGTTTCCTGTAGTCGAGATGCTGTATTGGGGGTTCGCCCACAGTCGTGTTCCTTTATCGCGTTGTTGTTGCTTTTGTTGTTGTTGTTGTTGTTGTTGTTGTTGTGGTTGTGGTTGTTGTTGTTGCTTTTGTGAATAGTAGCTCCTAAAGCCTCGGTCACAACGAGCCAACGACGCATTTGTTCCACGACACGACAGAAAATTTGGGCAAATCGTGGGTCATCGGGGGTCGTCGCAAGACAGTCCTACGAAATTTTGAGCATCGTGGCATCGACTTGCCGTCGTGAGGCAAAATTGAACTTGCACCTTTTTTGTTCCACGATTTTTTGTGGTATCTATGTCTTCTGGTTGTCGTGAGTCTGTCCTACGACCGTCTTGCGACTGTCGTGCGATAATACGTCGTTATATAGTCGGGAGACGGACGCGCGAGCGTCCCACGAGTGACCCACGAGTGACCCACGACTGTTGTGCGACAGTCGCACGACTGACTTGCGACACACCCACGACATAACCACGACATATCTTTTTTTTCTGTCGCGTCCCCATCACCAAATCATCTTTAATGTGTCGTAGCCCTTGTGACCACTCGAAATACATTTCGGGCATGTTGCAAGATCTGGCCACGACAAATATTTTATGGGTCGACTCCCATGACAAAATTTCGTACGATCTGTTGTGACCCGGGATTAACACTGCACACTAGTTACAGGTGGGGTAGCTGCTGCGAGGGTAGGGCGTGATTTTTAGGAAGTAAGCATTATGCGTTAATTTTTGACAGGGCAGTGCAAGTTTTTTTAGTCTGACATTTTAAGTGACCACCAAGGCAAACATTTTATGCAGGGAATGGGTGGGGGGGGGTGCACCATGGCCACTTGAATTTCAGTAATCTATTGTATTTGGTTCAGGGATGAGGGATCGATGTAATTACAGCCACACATGGTGTGCCGGTCCTATTCATGCGCGCTCATACCTGATATCATCGAATGTTGTATTTTTTTATATAACATTGCACTTTCATTTTTTTGCCCTGATTTGCTGCCTCATCGCATCCATACTACTACAGAGCCTGATAAAGCAGGTCCTTCTGGCTAGATGACCATTGCAGTATACCACTTATGCATGTTTACTTATGCAATATTTATGTAAACGATGGCAGTTTGTTGATTACGTTTGTGCTTCTCTGTTGCAGTCACTGCATTCAACAAATTCTAGAAAGCGTAGAGTATTGCCATGTACACAACATAGTTCATCGGGATCTAAAGGTTTGTAGTCTGAAGCTCGCCAGGCGTCGCCTCGGACGCAAGCCGATTCTGTCGCTACGTTTCTCTCATTACACGAACATATATGCCAGCCTTTCGCTGACGCGAGTAAACGATAACAATTCAGAATTCATGAAGCAGTCTCAAAGAAATAACGGCGCCTATGAAATACGGGCCGTAGTAATTGCATCGGTGTGTGTGCATGGCAGCTCTTTCGATTTGGCTCGCATCGCAGTGATGGTTTGGATCTCTCTCGCCGCTGTGTCTGTCGGCACGGTAGCAGCCATTAAAACCTCGCAGTGCTCTCGGCGAGAGTAGCCGTGCTGCGCGCGTTGTAGTTAAACTTGTACAGTTTGTATGATGAAAATTTAATTTCCTGCCGCCTGTCACGATTCGCAGCCGGAGAACCTCTTGCTAGCCTCGAAAGCCAAGGGAGCAGCAGTTAAATTAGCGGACTTTGGCTTGGCGATCGAGGTGCAGGGCGACCAGCAGGCATGGTTCGGTGAGCTATAACGAGCATTCTCCTTCCGTTACTCCCGTTGTTTACCGTAGCGCACCGCGACGTGATTTCGGTGCCGATCTCGTGCCCACCGCAGCGGCAGGGCGACAGAGGGGCGGGTGAAAATGCTTGGCTAACGCTCCATTAGGAGTGTTCCCAACTTTGATATCATTAATGATTAATGATTAATGATTAATGATTGATAATCCTAACCCTAACCCTAACCCTAACCTAAATGAAATTAAACCACAAACTAATATATGACCATGACCATATATAGGTATATATATATATGTTATTATGACCATTAATGACATTAAAGTTGAGAACACTCCTAATGGAGTATTACTCATTCAACAATGAATTCGCTCTGCAGTCGGACTGTACGTGATATTTCATGCCGATGTAGCGGCGGCGACAGCGCTTTCTCTCCGCTCACGTGCGTTGACAGTGTCAACAATTATTGTTGCAGGTTTTGCCGGAACCCCTGGGTATCTTTCGCCGGAAGTGCTGAAAAAAGATCCATATGGCAAGCCAGTAGACGTGTGGGCTTGTGGTATGTACGGAGCGAATGAGCACGTTTCTCACAAACCGTTGTCACAGCTGTTTCATTACTTGATGCATGCTGTGCGGCCTATCTCTATCCAGCTGACTAATTCTGCAGGATTACATCCATGGGCGAATATTGATTAGCGGTGTGACCACACTGTACACTAGGACTTACCTTAAGGCAGAGAAGGCCACTTATGGTTCCGGCTGCGCTAATATTTCATGATATGCTCCTTACATGGTCTCATGTGTTATGCTTGTGTTACTACGTTATACGTGTCCCTTGTGCATTACCCGGGAATTGACTGGTTTCACGTCTTACACTACTGTTTCCTGTTCTATTATATTATCCTGGTTTCACATGGCCTCAGAGATTGTGCTTGTGTTACCTTTCCTATATGTTATGGCCCTGACATTACCACATGTTATACTCTAGTGTTATCTTTAGTAATATGTTACCCTGTCTTTCATTTGGACTCATGTGTTTTGCTAGTTTTGCCTGTCCTGTTATGTTACCTGGGTCTTATGTGGTGTCAGGTGTTATGGTTTTGTTACCTGTCCCATGTGATACCTTAGCCTCATGTGGTGTCAGGTGTCATGGTTTTGTTACCTGTCCTATAATGTTACGTTGGCTTGATGTGGTCTCAGGTGATATTATCTGGTGTTAACTGCCGTATATGTTACCTTAGCCTTACCTGATCGCAGGTGTTATGGTTGTGTTAATTGCCCTATGTGCTACGTTGGCATTATCTGGTCTCATGTGTTAGGGTGTTGTTACCTGTCCTAAAATTTTACCCAGACTGCTCAGGGGTTACTCTTGATACAAAGCATATATGCTACCCTGGCAATATCTTGCCTCAGGTGTTACTGTACTGTTACCTATCCATGGCATTACCTCATCTCTTTTCAAAAAGCTTTGTTTAACTGGGTTATATTATTGGGATTTATTTAGGCTTAGGAATGCATTGTCTCTGATGTTAGCCCAGCATTACTTGGTTCATTATGGTACCAAAACATTCTGTTGCGTAATCCTGACTGTTATCATAGTGCAGATTGCATGGCGTTCGTTCCATCTTGCTCACGTTTGTTTTCGCTGTTTCAGGAGTAATCTTGTACATACTGTTGGTTGGCTATCCACCCTTCTGGGATGAGGACCAGCACCGTCTGTATCAGCAGATCAAGGCCGGCGCCTACGATGTAAGCACACGAAGCCATGCCTGCTGCGTCGAGACACCCTTACCGTGACACACCTTTACCGTGACACACCCTTACTGTGACACACCCTTACCGTGACACACCCTTACTGTGACACACCCTTACTGTGACACACCCTTACTGTGACACACCCTTACT
>NW_014577065.1:723919-730965 GCF_000485595.1 Priapulus caudatus | reverse complement strand
GGGCTGTGGTGACATGTTGTTACTGCCCGCGTGGTCGGCTGCCCGGGCTGTGGTGACATGTTGTTACTGTCCACGTGGTCGGCTGCCCGGGCTGTGGTGACATGTTGTTACTGCCCGCGTGATGGGCTGCCTGGGCCGTGGTGACATGTTGTTACTGTCTGCGTGGTGGGCTGCCTTGGCCGTGGTGACATGTTGTTACTGTCCGCGTGATGGGCTGCCCGGGCTGGCTGTGGTGACATGTTGTTACTGTCTGCGTGGTGGGCTGCCTGGGCTGTGGTGACATGTTGTTACTGTCTGCGTGGTCGGCTGCCTGGGCTGTGGTGACATGTTGTTACTGTCTGCGTGGTCGGCTGCCTGGGCTGTGGTGACATGTTGTTACTGTCCACGTGGTCGGCTGCCCGGGCTGTGGTGACATGTTGTTACTGCCCGCATGATGGGCTGCCCGGGCTGTGGTGACATGTTGTTACTGCCCGCGTGGTCGGCTGCCCGGGCTGTGGTGACATGTTGTTACTGCCCGCATGATGGGCTGCCCGGGCTGTGGTGACATGTTGTTACTGCCCACGTGGTCAGCTGCTTGGGTCTTGGTGACGTGGTTACTGTCCGTGTGGTCGGGCTGTGGTGACATGTTGTTACTGTCCGCGTGGTGGGCTACCCGGGCTGTGGTGACATGTTGTTACTGCCCGCGTGGTCGGCTACCCGGGCTGTGGTGACATGTTGTTACTGTCCGTTGTGGTCAGCTGCCTGGGCTGTGGTGACATGTTGTTACTGTCCGCGTGGTGGGCTGCCCGGGCTGTGGTGACATGTTGTTACTGTCCGTGTGGTGGGCTGCCCGGGCTGTGGTGACATGTTGTTACTGCCCGCGTGGTCGGCTGCCCGGGCTGTGGGGACATGTTGTTACTGCCCACGTGGTCAGCTGCCTGGGCTGTGGTGACATGTTGTTACTGTTCGCGTGGTGGGCTGCCCGGGCTGTGGTGACATGTTGTTACTGCCCGCGTGGTGGGCTGCCCGGGCCGTGGTGACATGTTGTTACTGCCCACGTGGTGGGCTGCCCGGGCTGTGGTGACATGTTGTTACTGCCCGCGTGGTGGGCTGCCCGGGCTGTGGTGACATGTTGTTACTGCCCGCGTGGTCGGCTGCCCGGGCTGTGGTGACATGTTGTTACTGCCCGCGTGGTCGGCTACCCGGGCTGTGGTGACATGTTGTTACTGTTCGTGTGATGGGCTGCCTGGGTTGTGGTGACAGTTGTTACTGTCCGTGTGGTGGGCTGCCCAGTGTGTGGGTGGTGATAACTAAAGGGTAACCTTTAAAGCCTGGTGGCCTTAAGCCTGGTGGCTTGCCCAGCAATGGCAATGATACTAATTGCAATTTCTTAGATCAGAAGCAAGGGCATCGTTGCAGTTCCGGGGAGTAGATCTGTGTCAGTAGCAATCCCAGCTTCTGGAATCAATCGTTCATTTATATGTGCACGGCATTCGTTAAAAGTGCAGACACTATAGTGACCCAGTGTTTTGCATGCTTTAAATGCGTTAGCACAGATTTAACTGCTGCGAAAGTCATTAACAGTTTCACTTTAAACCATTGCTCGAAACCAATTTTCCTTGCAAATCGCGTTAGCCCACAGGGGTACTTAGCGCACACATAAATCGAAAGCAATGCAACTGCGTTGTTCGACCCCTCCACAAGTATGCTGCCGCTGAGGGTAGCCGCTTGCCTCACGTTCGAGATGTTGCGGAGAGGGGGGGTGTCTGCGGCGGCGGCGACGCCACGCGATCCCTACAGGCGCGGTTCCTCTGTCCATTTGTATTTGCAGTTCCCATCGCCAGAGTGGGACACTGTCACGCCCGAGGTGAAGAATCTCATAAGCAGCATGCTGTCGATGAGTGCGGGCAAGCGCATGACGTGCGCGGAGGCGCTGAAGCACCCGTGGATCTGCGTAAGTGCGCACCACCGCGCCGCCGCCACTGCGTGCCGCGCCTCAACATGTCTCTCTGCGTTGTGTGCTTGCAGTATCCGGCCCTCGAGTGGGACTCTGTCACTCCCGAGGCGAAGAACCTCATAAACAGCATGCTCACCGTGAATCCGAACAAGCGCATCACCGCGGGCGAGGCCCTCAAGCATCCGTGGATCTGCGTGAGTTATGCTCTGCTTTCACCGCCCAGCGGCGCACACGGCGGGAGCCTGGTCGGGCGCGCCTGCTGGGGACAGCAGCGCATGCGTCCGTTCATCCGTCACTCGGCGCTGTTCGCTTGTCGCTTCGTGGCGGCGGCGCCGGGTCGACCGTAGATCGACGTCGCACTTAGATAGGTCAAGTAGTGCCCGCATGCGGTAACGCCGCGACTCGCCCTAACACCGCCGGCCACAGGCGCCCGAGTCGCCATGTGCATGCAGTCGTAGTTGCCACGGCGACCGTCCTCGTCCTCGTCATGACGACCGTCAGCGTTGTCGCTGGCGCCGTGATCGTCGCCGTAGTCGTAGTGCTGCTCGATGTGCTGTTCTGTTGTTTGTTGACATGTGCGCCGGCTGCCACGTGCTGCTTCCTAGAGTGTGCCGGCACCGGTACCGCAGCAAGACGTAGTTCAGTCGTGTGTGTGCGTGTGTGTTTGGGTGTACTGTAGGGGGTAGGTGTGTGTCTGTGTGTGTGCGGGTGGGTGGGTTTGATTGTGAAGTCAGTAGAGAAGACGCTGTCATCAGATGTGCATCAGGTGGCTGTAGCCGGGGCGGTGTGTGTTGTTTGTTTCGTCGGACCGATGTCGCACGGGGACGAGCGTATCGATCTTCTGAACTTACGGGGCTTGGTAATCGTTTCTTGTTCTCTCGCTTTCAGCCGCCACTTGTCTTGATCGAGAAGGTTGTTTGTAACGTGTGACTGTTACGGCAGACATGTGTCGCGCTGCATATAGTTTAGACGTATGAGTAGGATGAGGTCGTGTGTTTGCCTCGTGCCTGATAATGCCTTCGCTACGTTGTGTACGTTTAATGTGCTGTTAGTAATTCGGTGTTTTAACGTAGAGAGAATAACTACCACTAAATTAAATTCATGATTGCCAGCTGCCTAATAGCATGGACTGTTACGTGTGAAGTTATCACCCGTGTAAACATGATCTAACGTTAATTCTCTTTGATATCGTAAGATAAAAAGCCATCTAATTAATAACCTGAAGGCGAAGCTACCGCGTAAACGTTATTCGGTTCGTGTTTCTCCCTCCAGTGCATTGCCTCACTGACACGCGCACGTTTTGAAATGGAAGCGTGCACTCGCACGCGTGGCATCCGCGTTTGTACACGCACGCACGCGCACACGTGCACTGGGACGCACGATGGACCCGTGTCGACGTACGCGCGCGCGCCTGCGACACCGAGCCGTGTTTGCGCGCGCTCGGTCAGTGTCACTGACGGTGCGATATCTCGTTTCAGCAACGCGAGCGCGTCGCCTCAATGATGCACAGGCAGGAGACGGTCGACTGTCTGAAGAAGTTCAACGCCCGCAGAAAGCTCAAGGTAGGTGCAGCTTCTCCCCCGTGCGCCCTGCTGCTAATCCTCCCCCCTCCGTGAACGTGATACCTCTCGTTCGATACGATCTCGTTCCCCTACCCCATCCCGTCCTACCTGCGAGGAGGGCTGGTTCTTGCCATTCACTTTGTGATGGTTGAACGCTGCTGCAGGGTCGGATCCGTAATATATGTTCGTACTGTCAGTGCTGTAACGGCAGAGGGGGCGATGTGGTACATCCTCCAATCGGTGCTCTGCTAGTGGTGTCTGTCCGCTTGCAGTGAGCGCGACTCGCTGCAGCGTTAAATTCACGGCTACGTTTCTTCGCGTGTATGCACTGCAGCTTCACCACACGTGTGAATTCTCTAGCCATGTGCTGCACACGAATTGCTTTATTTGCTTCTTCGATTGAATTAACATTTGCCGATTCTGCTTTGCTTTTTCGACAGGGGGCCATCTTGACCACCATGTTAGCAACTAGGAACTTTTCTAGTAAGTATCAAGTTCAGCGTACGTACGCCATTCGGCTCGTTTCGAAACCTCTCGCGCATTTCTCTTTTTTCGGTGAGGGAGAGCAAACCTGTGTAAATGTCGCGCGTGTGTCTCGGTTTTGTGTGGGCCGTCTGCCTAAATCGCGCTCGCGCCGCGAACGCGATCTTTTCAATTTTTGTGTTCCGCCTCGCTGTAGGCAGAAGCCTGTTGACCAAAAAGAACGACGGTGTGAAGGAGTCGAGTGACAGCAGCGCCACACTGGAGGACGAGGATGTGAAAGGTGAGCAGCGTCGCGACCCGCCACGTCCGCACATCCGCGCGCACGCGACTCAAACCTGAGGAGGAATGCTGGGGTGGCGGAGGAGGGAGGGGGGGGAGGGGGTGAACGTACGCCGCGGGTTCCTTCTTAAGTTGCTGTCGAGTAGTTTGATTTCGGTTGTGGGGCGGGGCGGGGGGGTGGGAGCTGTCAAAGTCGACGACGCACGGGGGTATCTAGCTGGACGTCGTGCACAAAGAGAGTGCACAACTGGCCAACAGGGTTTCTGACCACCAGGTCATCAGCGCTAGCCACTAAGGTGCACTAAGCACTAGACAGAGCTGACCAGCAAGGCATGTTGACAACCAGGGTGTGCGGACAACCAAAGTGCACTGACAACCAGCGTGTGCTGTCTACCAGGGTGCGCTGGCAACAAGGTGTACTGACAACCAGGGTTCACTGATAACTAGGGTGAGTGAGGACCAGGGTGCGCTGAGAACTAGAGTTACTGACAACCAGGATGTGCTGACCACCAGGGTGACTGACCACCAGGTTGCGCTGATAACTAGGCTGACTGAGGACCAAGGTGACTGACCACCAGGGTGTGCTTGTCTACCTGGTCATGCTGGCCACCAGGTTGCACTGATAACTAGTGTTTGTTGCAGATGAGCATTTGGACGGCATTTACAGGAAATTGTCGTCAATAATAGGGGAAAGAAAGTATAGAAACATATTAAGACTTTGGTAGTAAATAGATTTCGTATTTATTTAGCATTATATTTTATTGAAACGCTCCAAGTGCTGTGCCATGCACGACCATGAACACACACTCATAGACGCAAGTGCGCACCTTTGTACGCACGCACGCACGCACGCACGCACGCACGCACGCACGCACGCACACGTGTACAAACGATTGTCCACACGGACCGACACTCGTAGGTACGAACGCACGGCATATACGCGGGCAGGCGCGCGCGCGCGCGTGTGTGCGTGTGCGTGTGTATGATTTATAATACGTCTTTCATGCTAGCATACGCGCATTACGTGACGCGCTAGAGTTCGGCGCTACGCATACATACCGTGCTGCGCCACATCGACATATAGCGCGCGCCATCCTGGCCTTTGAATTGCCGCCCGTTCGTGTGAGCCGAAGCAGTGCGCCTGTAGATGTGTGTTTGTGTCGATGTGTCAACAGCCAGCCTAGTGTATTATCACGACTGTTTGCTCATTAAATATTTAGGCAGCCAGCCATTCTGCGTGTGTGTTGGGTAGGGTGGCAACCAGGCCTTCGTACCGACGCTGTGCAGTCTCCCACCGGAGGGGAGAGGCGCGTCGCCGCTGACGCCTTCATCAACGCGCTTGTCTCTTCGTGCTGTCAGCGCCTGCCCGACTAGGCGTCGGCAACGGGATTCCCGTCGTGGAAATCCTACCAAGCAAATAACCCAATCACATCATACAAGCCTACCCTTGCTGATAGCGGGTACGCATTCGCAGGTTGCCGGGGAGGAGATGTTGTCATCAGGGCTGTCATTCATATCTGAGCGACATTCTAACGTGATTATTCGCAGCAACATGTTCGCATGCCGTCATTCGTCACGGCGAGATGTTCGCATGCCGTCATGCATCGTAACAAGATGTTCCCGTGCCATCATTACTCACGGCAAGATGTTTCCATGTCATAATTCCTCACGACAAGACCTTCCCATGCTGTCAGTTGTCATGGCAGGATGTTCTCATGCTTGGAATGACCACAGCAAGATGTTCTCATGCTGTCAGTTGTCATGACAAGACATTCCCATGCTGTCAGTTGTCATGGCAGGATGTTCTCATGCTTGGAATGACCACAGCAAGATGTTCTCATGCTGTCAGTTCTCATGACGAGACATTCCCATGCTGTCAGTTGTCATGGCAGGATGTTCTCATGCTGTCAATTGTCACGACAAGACGTTCCCATGCTATCAGTTGTCATGGCAGGATGTTTCCATGCTGTCTATTGTCACGACAATATTAGATCACAGGCGTTGACGATGAGATGTTCCCGTGATTCTGTCGTTCCTGTACGTAGGCATTCGTGATGAGATGTTCCCGTGGTTCTATCGTTCCTGTACGTTGGCATTCGTGATGAGATGTTCCCGTGGTTCTATCGTTCCTGTACGTTGGCATTCGTGATGAGATGTTCCCGTGAATCTGTCGTTCCTGTACGTTGGCATTCGTGATGAGATGTTCCCGTGAATCTGTCGTACCTGTACGTTGGCATTCGTGATGAGATGTTCCCGTGAATCTGTCGTACCTGTACGTTGGCATTCGTGACAGGAACTAACCGGACGTGCCGTTGGCATGAGCTATCTCCCTCCTTCCCTCCCTCCCTTCCTCTCCCCTCTCTCTCTCTCTCTCTTTCTCCCTCTCCCTCCCTCCATCCTTCCCCTCTCTCTTCCTCTCTTTTTCTCTCTCCTCTCTCTCCCTTCCTACCTCCCTCCCTCTCTCCCGCTCTTTCTATCTCCATCTATCTCTCCTGTAGCTAATTATATATTATAAATAATTACTCTAATTTCACTAAACTAGCCGAGCGAACAAGGTGAAGCCATTGTTAAGGGAATACGCGAAGAGCGCAGTTGATGTTCTCATCTCAGGAGAGGTTGCGTAATGATGAGCGGCCGACAGTGATAGGATTAGTGTACGAGTGCTCTTATCTCTCTATATCTCTCTCTCTCTCTCTCTCTCTCTCTCTCCCTCCTTCCCTCCCTCCCTTCCTCTCCCCTCTCTCTCTCTCTCTTTCTCCCTCTCCCTCCCTCCTTCCCTCCATCCT
>NW_014577065.1:720361-723909 GCF_000485595.1 Priapulus caudatus | reverse complement strand
CAGGGTGACTGATCACTAGGGTGTGCGCTGACAACCAGGGTGACTGATCACCAGGGTGCGCTGACAACCAGGGTGACTGATCACCAGGGTGCGCTGACAACCAGGGTGACTGATCACCAGGGTGCGCTGACTGCCAGACCATATTGACCAGCAGGGTGTCCTGGCCACCTGCGTACTCCCACAATAAGATGTGTCGCTCTCTCGGAAGCTTATTGGTCATCGTCTCGCGACTTCTATCTCATTGCACTTGCTTTTCTTGCCAGATCGCAAGCCGCCGCATGCCGTGCACCTCGAGCAACAGCCCTACATTGCTGCTGTCGCCGTGACAGCGGCCTCCATCGCCGCACTCTCCTCCCCACCTACCTCAACCCCCAGTCGGTCCTGTAACGTGCCTCCGCCCAAAGTTCACGTAACCGACGTTACGCTAGCACAACCGAAAAAGCTATTGGAGGACTCGGCCGAATGTAAGTCTCAGCGGAATGCCAGCGGATCGAGACTAACTGCAGACTTTTTGTGCGACTAACGTGATTGCCGCCCGACTTAGCAATTGCACTCCCAGCCTTGTGTCTGCATCTCGTTCGGTCGGCTCGCTGTGTGGTGGACTAACGACAGAGGTAGCCGTACTGTTTGTTTGAACTTGCCGTGAGTAAGGCATGCTGGGTCTAGCTATTTCTGCCTGCACTAGTGCGGAGTGTTCTGTGTGTTCAACAGACACCGACGGTGCGAGAATCTGTGCGTTAGCGAGTCGACGGCGATCAAATATTGCATACGTTAACCAAGCACGAACCGTTGAGCCTTGCACTCATTATTAATCAATCAGGAACGATTGAACATTTCACTCGTTAACCAAGCATGAATCGTGAAATATTGCACACATTAACCAGCCAGGAACGGATGAACATCACGTATTCTAACCAGCTACAAATCGTGTAACATTGCACACATTAACCAGGCAGGAGGGAACGGTTGAACGTCGCACGTACGAACTTCACTTTCTCTTCAATGAGCAAATGTCGCTGTCCGGAGCAGCCGATTGGCATGGCGCGCCGTTATATTGCGTCTCGGTGTCGCTCCAGGGTAGGTTAACTCCTCTTGAGCGTGAATCTCTCGCCAGTGGTGTTGTGTTAGATGCCGATAAGAAGCAGCCTCCGCCGCGAACCGGCATCTCTCAAAAAACGCGTCGCGCGATACGTCGCACATCATACGTACACACGCCGATAACTACATGTTATCGATGACTACATTGTTATCACCAGCGCGCAGACACGGCCCCTTATTCGCGCGCGTAAAGATGCATCTTTGTGTCCGCCTGCCCGTTAAGCTTCTAGTAACGACTCGTCTGAAATGCAAGCTGGCCATTTATCGCGCCAACGACGATCGGCGCTACCTACGCCCCTAACTGGATTTGGCAAACGACAAAGCAATCTGTGTTTGACTCGCAGTGATAAGACTAGTCGACTACGGCAGGCACGTGAGTGCACAGCCCGCAGATTCCAGCTAGCTCGAAACTGATGAATCGCTGAAGAAAATGCGGGATAAATAAACTATTGTAAATTTATTAGCGATAGAGTTTTAGAACATTTTAGAGAGTTTTGGAGAGTTATAGATAGTGCGTGCGTGCGAGCGTGCGTGCGAGCGTGTTGCTGTACACGTGATATGTTATATCTGTACGCGTGGTCTGTTGGCTTTCCGTATACAATGTCTCGATATGTTCTGTTTTCTGAATGTTTGCGGAATCTATATGATACATGCAGGTGTGTCGTGTGACAGTATTTGCACGTATAATAGCGTCTGTAGTGTGATCTAGTGTTTGCGGTTTTACGGAGCGTGTGTGCGAAATAATTGTGTCGGTTTGTGTGATATCGCTGCGTGCGATGTGTGGTTTATGGTTGTAGAGTGCCTAGACGTGGAGTTGTGACGTATTATAGTGTTTATTTATGTGCGGTGTTTATGTATTCTTGCATGTTCTATTGTCTGTACGTACGTGCACGGTAGCTACGTGCTCTGTTGTCTGTGTATAGGCGTGCAGTATCTGGTCTCATCTGTGTTTTATTGTATGTTGCTCTGCGGGGTTTATATATCCGAATATGTTTCGTTGTGTGTATAATATGCAGGTTGTGTTTATGTCTTGTCTGTATGCGTGCAGTATCTAGCAGCATCTGAGTGTTCTCCTGTTTACAGGTGTGCGCTGTCGACTATCTCTGTCGTTTCTGTGCACAACGCCTACGTGTTCTCCTATGCCTGCACCTGTGCGGTGTCGGCAGGTGTGTTGTTGTCTGCATGTACGCGAGGCGTCGTGGCGACATCTTCGCTGGTCGTCGTCGTCGCCGTCGCCGCCGCCGCGTGCTGGTGCTGTATCGGCGAAGGTTCGCAGCGGCGCTGACAGAGGAAGTTGTCTGTCACCACTAAACGCTCGCGCGGATTTTTCTGATCAATATCTGCGCACGGCGCTAGCTAGGCTCCTGCCGCTGCTCCCTGCTCTGTGTTGCTGCTGCCGTCTGCTGCTGCTGCTGCTGCTGCTGCTGCTACCTGCTCTGTGTTGCTGCTGCCGTCTGCTGCTGCTGCTGCTGCTGCTGCTGCCTGCTCTGTTGCTGCTGCCTGCTCTGTGTTGCTGCTGCCGCCTGCTGCTGCTGCTGCTGCTGCCTGCCCTGTTGCTGCTGCTGCTGCTGCTGCCTGCTCTGTGTTGCTGCTGCTGCCTGCTCTGTGTTGCTGCTGCTGCCTGCTCTGTGTTGCTGCTGCTGCTGCTGCTGCTGCTGCTGCTGCTGCTGCCTGCTCTGTTGCTGTTGCTGCTGCTGCCTGCTTTGTTGCTGCTGCTGCTGCAGCCTGCTCTGTTGCTTCTGCTGCTGCTGCTGCAGCCTGCTCTGTTGCTTCTGCTGCTGCTGCTGCAGCCTGCTCTGTTGCTGCTGCTGCTGCGACCACGGCTCTGCTGTTGTTGTTGCTGCTGCTGCCTACTGTGTTGCTGCTGCTGTTGTTGCTGTTGTTGTTGTTGTTGTTGTTGTTGTTGTTGTTGTTGTTGTTGTTGTTGCTGCTGTTGTTGTTGTTGTTGTTGTTGCTGTTGTTGTTGTTGTTGTTGTTGTTGTTGTTGTTGTTGTTGTTGTTGTTGCTGCTGCTGCTGCTGCTGTTGCTGCTGCTGCTGTTGTTGTTGCTGCTGCTACTGCCACCGCGGCTCTCTGCTGCTGCTGCTGCCGCCGCTGCCTCGCAAGCGATGCTGTATAAACAGCCTGTGCAAACAGCGCCTGTGCTCTCGCTACTCAGGCAGGCGACGAAATAATGTCGCGCCACTATGTATGCAAATCTCGACACGGAGCTGAACACTGGCGGTGTAACTGAGATGAGCTTAACGATAATCCGCACACGGGGCTAAACGATGAAGAATGAAGGCGGGCGAAACGGCGGCGCGCATGGGCGGCGTGAGTGTCGGAGGCGTCGGCGTGGCATGTAGGAATTTTGGTGGTAGAGTGTAGAAACGTGCTGGGTGATGGAGGGAGGTGGTGGTGGTGAGTAGGGGCACGTTGTTGGGTGGGTGGGAGTTTGTAGGGGCGGTGGCG
>NW_014577065.1:707716-712716 GCF_000485595.1 Priapulus caudatus | reverse complement strand
AGCATGTCGCGCCTCTCCGCTCCGGTGGGGACTGCACAGCGGTCGTAACGAAGGCTGTGTTTGCCACCCACCCCACACACACCAAGAATGTGCTGGCTGCCTAAATATTTAATAGCAACCAGATCGTGATATACCATAGGCTGGCTGTTTGACACATGCGACACAACACAGATCTACAGGGCGGCGCTGCCTTCGCTCCACGAACGGCGCAATTCACAGAAGGCCAGGATGGGCGCGCGCTAGTATGTCGGTGTGGGCACGAGGCAACGGTATGTATGCGTAGCGCGCGAACTCTAGCGCGTCAGCGTAATGCGTCGTATGCTAGCATGAAAGACGTATTATTAAATCACAACACAAGCGCACACCGCACAGACACACGCATACGCACACACGCGCGGCGGCGGCCCGACCGCGTATATGCTGGCGTGCGTTCGTACCTACGAGTGTCCGGTCCGTGTGGACATCGTTCTTTGCTACACGTGTGCGTGCGTGGTGCGTGGCTGCCTGCTGGCGGGCGTGCGTGCGCTACAAAGGTGGCGACTTGCGTCTATGGTGTGTGTCATGGTCGTGCATGGCAGCAGCACTCTGGCGCGTTCAATAAAATATAATGCAAATAAATACGGAAATCTTATTTACTACAAAGTCTAATATGTTTCCTATACTTTCTTTCCCGTATTAATTGACGCAATTTCGCTAGAAATGCCGTCCAAAATGCTCGATCGGCAACAAACCCTGGCTGCCCGCCATAGGCTGCGCTGCACACTGACAACATAAATATATAGATATAAATAAATAGAATATAATAATACATAAATATAGAAATAACTATATATGTTGTCAGATGGTGCAGCGGCGAGCAGCATGGCGTCAGCAAGCGTTGTGTGACAGTCTGCAGATGAGCGATTTGACGGCATTTGCAGGAAAATTGTGGGCAAAAATAGTGTGAAGAGAGTTAGAAACATTAAGACTTGGTAGCTAAATATATTTCGTATTTATTTAGCCATTATATATTTATTGAAGCTCAAGTGGCCGTGTGGCGCATGAGGCGTGGGAGGCGCGCGTACAAGGGCCAACGCTGCGTGGCAATGTGTCAGTGTGTGCGTGCGTCGGTGCGTATAGGGGCCTGTGTGGCAACGCGTTGCGTGCGTGCATGATCGTACTTACACACGTTTTGGAAAATGTGTACGTAGTAATGGAAATATTGATTGCGTACATGCGCGCGTGTTAGGCTGCTTTTGACAGGTGTAGCATAGCATCTGTGTAGCGTGAACGTGCGGCGCATGTAAGTGGTCTGTGTGGCAATAGTGCGGCGTGATCAATGTATTTCGTGTATTGCGCGTACAAAGGTCTGTTGTGGCAATTGCGTGTGCGTGGTTGCCGTCGTGCATGGAGTAACGTGTGCTGTAGAAGCGCGTCCTTCAGCGTGCTGTGTTCAACCACATATAGTAACAATGTTTTACGGTGCGCGGCGCTGCTAAACGACGTGCGCTGCATGTGTGCGTCGAATGTAAAGGACCTGTAAGGGCAATGTGTGCGCGACGCGATGCAAGGGCGTGACATGCAACGTGGCGCGCATGCGCAAGAGGTACGCGGTAACGTTTTGAGTGGCAGCTGGTATGATGCGCGTTCCGCGGTGCAGGCGACATGACCTAACAATAGTGCACGTTCCAACGTGCTAAGCGGGTGTATGCATGCGTGCCGAGTGTGCGTGCTGTGCGTGGGCACGGTCCAATTAAACTATAGACCGTCTGCGTGCGATCGTCCGCAGCCCCTTACGTGATCCACAAAACACAACAATTAACCTGGCCAGGCACCACTAAGTCCCTCCTTACAACACGCATCACACCAGCCACCACCCGCACCGCTCCTTGCCCTCACACACCATCGCCACCAGACTCCACGATCCCTACCACACACGCCTGCTCGCTGCCACACACGCCATCACCCGCCCATACACTACACTGCCACCACTGCCAACTCACACATCTAGCGATCCAGCCAACCAATAGCTAGGCACCACCGCACATCCTAGCAGCACCGCCACATACCCCTAAAGCAGCCACCACACATCCTAGCAGCCACCGCCATACATCCCCTAGCAGCCAGGCACCACATCCCTAGCAGCCACTCACCAACATCCTAGCAGCTACCACCCACAATCCCATAGCAGCACACACACATCCCTAGCAGCCACCGCGCACATCCATAGCAGCCACCACCACGCATCCCTAGAGCCACGTCGCATCCACTAGCAGCCACCACCATCGCTAGCAGCCAGGGGGGCCACCACATCCCTAGCAGCCACCACCCAATTCACAGCACCAAGCATCTAGCAGCCATACATCCCTAGCACCACCACCGGCACATCCCTAAGCAGCCACCGCCACACTCCCCCTACCGCGCAGCCCCACCCGCCACAACCTCTAGCAGCCACCGCCGCATCCCTAGAGAACACATCTAGCAGCACCACCACAAATCCGTAGCACCCACCACATCCCTAGGCAGGCCACCACATCCAGCAGCCAACTGCCACTCCTAGCGCACCACCACATCCAGCAGCCAGCCCACCCGCCACATCCCTAGCAGCCACGCCACATCCCTACGCAGCCACCAACCGCGGCCACTCGCGATGCTGCCACACCGCACCATGTTCCTGCCTACAACTGCGCCACCAATGTTCCTGCCTACACACCGCACACACATGTTCGCATGCCCTACACCAACGCGGCCCACCATGTTCCTGCCTAACACCGCCGCACCTGTTCCTGCCTACACACCGTCACCAATGTTTCCTGCCTACACACCGTCACCGTATGTACTGCTACACACACACGCCAGCCACCATGTTCGGCTGCCGTACAACACCGCACCGCGCACCCATGTTCCTGCCTACACACCGCCGCCATGTTCCTGGCCTACAACGCCGCCACCCGTTTCGCATGCCTACACACCGTCAACAGATGTTCCCCTGCTAAACACACCGGCCAACCCACCATGTTCCTGCCCTACACACCGCCACCCGATGTTCGCTGCTCGTCACCTTATGTTCCTGCCTACAGCACACCGCCGCCATGTTCCTGCCTATCACATTACCGTCCCATGTTCCTCGCCTACACACCGCCGCCAATGGTTCCTGCGCTACACACCACCGCCACCGGATGTTTCCTGCCCTACACACCGCCGCCATGTTTCCTGCCTAAACGCCGCCACCCATGTTCCTGCCTACAGCCACCGTTCACCATGTTCCTGCCATACACAAGAGGCCGCCACCACCATGTTCCTGCTACACTACGCGCGCCACCATGTTCCTGCCTACACAACCGTCACCCATGTTCCTCCTACAGCACCGCGCCATGTTCCGTGGGCCTACACAACGCCGCCAGTGTTTCCTGCCTACACACGTCGCCACCATGATCCTGCCTACACACCACGCCGCCACCAAATGTTCTCTGCTACACACCGACCGCCATGTCCTGCCTACACACCGTCCGCCGCCAGTTCCTTGCCTACAACAACCGCCACCATGTTCCTGCTACAACACCGCCGGCATGTTTCGCTGGCCTACACACCTAGCCACCATGTATCTAGCCTACACACGCACACGCCCGCACCATGTTCCTGCCTATACAACCCGCCGCCCACGCATAGTTTCCCTGGCCTACACGCCGCCACAGTTCCCTGCCTACACACCGCACCATGTTCCTCCTGCCTACACACACCGCCGCCACCATGTTTCCTGCCCTAACACACACCGGGCCATGTTTCCTGCCTACACACCGCCAACCACCATGTTCGCTGCCTAGCACAAGCACCGCCATGTTCCTGCCCTATAACACCGCCGCCATGTCCTGCCTACACACCGCCACCAAATGTTCCTGCGCTAAACACACTCGCCTCGCCATGTTCGCTGCCTACACACCGCCACCGATGTTCTTGCCTAGCATACACACACCAAGCCCCCATGTTCCTGCCTATACACGCCGCCACATGTTCCTAGCCTACACACCGCCACTATGTTCGCTGCCTAACAACACCGCCACCGCATGTTCCTGCTACACACCGCCACCTGTTCCTGTCTACACAACCGCCACCAAATGTTCCTGCCTACACACCGGCCGCATCCATGTTCCTGCCTACACACCGCCACCGATGTTCCTGCCGCTACACACCGCCGCCATGTTCGCTGGCCTACACACGCGCCGCCATGTTCAGCTGCCTACACACCACCGCCAACCATGTTACTGCTACACACCGCCGCCAATGTTCGGCTGCCTACACAACCGCCACCGATGTTCGCTGCCGTACACACCACACCCACCATGTTCCTGCCTATAACACCGCCGCCAGCCATGGTTCCATGCGCTAACTACACCCGCCACTAGTTTTCCTGCCTACACACCGCCACCATGTCCTGCCTACACAGCCGCCGCACCCAAATGTTTCGCTGCCTACACACACCGCCATGTTCCTGCCTACACACCGCGCAACATTGTTCCTGCCTACACATCGCGTGCCAGTTCCTGCTACACACCGCACCATGTTCCTGCCTACGACACCACCCCCACCAATGTTCCTGCCTAAATACACCGCCGCCACCGATGTTCGCTGCCTACACACGCCACTATGTTCGCTGCCTACACACCGCGCACCGAATGTTCCTGGCCTACACACCGCGCCACCATGTTCCCTGCCTACACACCGTACCATGTTCCCTGCCTACACAACCGCCACCGATGTTCGCTGCCTACACAGTCCGCCGCCACCAAAATGTTCCTACCTACACACCACCGCACATGTTCCGTGCTAACACACCGCCCCAACATGTTTCCTGCCTACACACCGGACGGCGCGCGCCGCCACCATGTTCGCTGCCTACACAACCGCCACCATGTTCCTGCCTAACACAGCGTCACGCATGTTCACTGCCTGACACCAAGCCGCGCCCACCGATGTCCTGCCTAACAACACGCACCATGTTCCTAGCCTACAAATCTCTCTCA
>NW_014577065.1:702573-707691 GCF_000485595.1 Priapulus caudatus | reverse complement strand
GAGGGAAACAGAGAGCAGGTAGAGGAGGCGACGTAAGACAGAGAGAAAAGAGAAAGAGGAAGAGAGAGGAGAGAGAGAGAAGAGAGGGAGAAGATGAAGAAAAGAAGAAGAAAGAAAGAGAAAGAGAAAGAGAAAGAGAGAGAGAGAGAGAGCAAGAGAGAGAAGACAGAAAGAAAGAAAAAATGAGAAAAGAAGAAAGAAAGAGAGAGAGAGAGAGAAAGAAAAGAGAGATACATAGAAGAGATAGAGAAAGACGAGGAAAGAGAGAAAGAGAGAAAGAGAGAAAGAGAGAGAGAGAGAGAGAGAGCAGAGAGGAGAGAGAGAGAAGAGAGAGAGAGATGGAGAGAGACGAGAGAGAGATAAGAGAGATAAGAGCACTCGTAGCACTAATCTATCACTGTCGGCCGCTCAATCATTTACGCACCTCTGCCTGAGATTGAGAACATCAACTGCAGCTCATTCGCGTATTCCCTAAACAATGGCTTCACACTTGTTCGGCTCGCTCAGGTTTAGTGAAATTAGAGTAAATTATTTATAATATATAATTAGGCTACAGCGAGCAGATAGATGGAGATAGAACTGAGCGGGAGAGAGGGAGGGAGGTAGGAAGGGAGAGAGAGGAGAGAGAAAAAGCAGAGGAGAGAGAGGGGTAAGGATGGACTGGGAATGAGGGAGGAGAGGGAGTAATTAGAGAGAGAGAGAGGGGAGAGGAAGAGGGAGGGAGTGAAGGAGGCGACGATAGCTCATGCCAACGGCACGTCAGGTTAGTTCCTGTCACGAATGCCTACGTACAGGACGCACCACAGATTCACCGGGAACATCTATCCAAATGAGCGTCAGGTAGCATCACAGCTAAGGAATGCCAACGTAGCAGGTTAACGACAGATTCAGGGAACATCTCATCAACGAAGGCCATCGTACTAGGACGACAGATATCCGGGAACATCTCTACGCAATGCCTAGTACACAGACGTCTATCAGGGATCTCCGTTCAAGTGTCTAATATTGTCGTGCCATTGACAGCATGGCAACATCCGTGCCATGAACAACTGTAGTGCATGGAAGTACTGTTATCGTGACAAATTGACAGGGCATGAGGACATCCTGCCATGCCAAACTGAGTCCTGACATGGGCTGGAGGTGGGAATGTATGTCATGAACAACTGAGCAAGCATGAGAACATTACTTGCTGTGGGTCATTCAAGCATGAGAACCATCCTGCATGACAACTGACAGCATGGGAAAGGTCTTGTCGTGAGGGATTATGGACATGGAAACATCTTTGCCGTAGATAATGATGGCATGGGAACAATCTTAGTTAACGATGCATGAGCGGCAATGCGAACATCTCGCTCGTGACATATGACGGCTGCGAACATGTTGCTGCAGAATTCACGTTAGAGTCGCTCAGATATGAATATGACAAGCCTGATGACAACATCTCCTCCCGGCACCTTGCAATGGTACCCGCTATCAGCAAGGTGATATGGCTTGTATGATGTGATTGGTGTATTGCTTGGTTAGGATTTCCACGACGGGAATCCCGTTGACGCGACGCCTAGTCGGGAGGCGCTGACAGCACGAAGAGACAAGGCGCGTTGAAAAGGATCAGCAGTCGCGCCTGCTCCCTTCCGGTGGGGACTGCACAGGCGTCGTAAACGAAGGCTGTGTTTGCCACCTACCCACACACACGCAAGAATTGGCTGGCTGCCTAAATATTTAATAAGCAAACAGATCCGTGATTATTACACATAGGCTGGCTGTTTGACGACATCGACACCAAACACAGCATCTACAGGGCCGGCGCTGCTATCGCTCACACGAACGGGCGGCAATTCCAAGGCCAGCGATGGGCGGCGCGCTAGTAATGTCGGTGTGGGCACGAGCAACGGTATGTATGCGTAGCCGCGAACTCTAGCGCGTCACGTAATGCGTCGTAAGCTAGCATGAAAGACGTTATTATAAACTCAACATAAACACGGACGACGCACGAGCACACGCACACGCACGCACACACGGCGCGCGGCGGCCGCGCCGCGTATATTGCGGGTGGTTCGTACCTACGGTGTTCGGTGCCGTTGTGGACATGTTCGTTTGCTACACCGTGTGGCGTTGCGTGGTGCGTGGCGTGCTCGCGTGGCGGGCGTCGCGTAGCGCTAGCAAAGGTGGCGCACTTGCGTCTATGGTTGTTGTTCATGGTCTGTGCATGGCACAGCAACTTGGCGCGTTTCAATAAATATAATCAAATAATACGAAATCTATTTACTACAAAGTCTAATATGTTTCCTATACTTTCTTTCCCCTATTATTGACGACAATTTCGCTATAAATGCCGTCCCAAAATGCTCGATCTGCAACCAAACCCTGGCTGCCGTCCATAGGCTGCGCTGCAACTGACACATAATATAGTATAGATATAAATAAATAAATATAATAATACATAAATAATAGAAATAACTATATATGTTCAGTGGTGCAGCGGCAGCCATGGCGCAGCAGCGTTATGTGACAGTCTGCAGATAGCATTTTGACGGCATTTGCAGGAAAATTGGTGGGCAAAAAATAGTCATTTATCTATCTATTTATTTATCTACCGATCTATCTATTTATCTGTCGGTCTGTCTGTATGTCTGTCTGTCTGTGTCTGTCATCTATTAATGAAGCACTAGTGACGCGCGTGTGGGATTCCTCTCTGATTTCTGGTCGAATAGGATGGAGCTTTGACAGCCGTCGATCCTAATGGACTGTCGCATGTTATTCAGCCGCATGTGTAACGTACGGAGCGGATACGTTATCTAGCATGCCGAGTCTGCTTAGTCGTCCTCATCTATTGGAAACGGTTCTATGGTAGATCTATAGAGAGCACTCTGGTTGTAGCCGCTGCAGAATGGAATTCGGTGAGGTTGAGCGTTGCTTCGTGAAACCGTTCATGAACTTCACTTAGTTCAGTTAACTTAGTTCACTTAATTCAGTTAAGTGAATTATTAAGTTATTTAACTTAGTTCACTTAACTTCAGTTAGGCAGTGAACAAAGGAATACATCGTGCCTGCATGCCTAGCATGTTCTGCGAAGAGGTGTTTCATAAAACCGTCAGCACATCTTGGTTTTTGTCGAGAAAATAGTATACGTGGGCTTTACAACTCGTAAAAAGATAGTCAAAAACATTGTTCTCGCAAAAAGGGGGAGGGTGTTCAAAGTGGAGTTGGAGGGAAGCCCCAATTTTCTCCACTTTAATGATGCTGCGTGGTGCCCGTGGTAGAAAATACGCAGCAAAAGCGTGTGGAATACTGATGCTGCCACCTGTAGTGAAAATTACATCGTATGATTGGTAATTTGTGCTTGCACGTGGGGCATGGTATTTCATCTTGTGTAAGGCTAATAAACGGATGTTTGAATGGGTATGTGTGTATTCACCGATAACAAATCATTACGCGGTACTTAGTACGTGCGGTTATAAAATCGATATGGACCGGTGACAGTCGTAAACGGCTGTGGATCGTGCACTCACATTATTGTCATTGACTATTAGTTTGCAGGTTGAGTTTCCACGGCGTTATTAACAGCACAGGCGCCGATCGTCCGTGCGCGCGTGCATGTGCTACCGTAGCTCTAGAACCTGTGGCAGAGCGAAGGGTTATAGTTCTAGAACTAGTGTTACCGTAGATCTCGTGTAGCGGAGTGCTACTAGCGCCACGGCTAGCGTGAATGCGTGACGTCGGTTCATCTGTGGAGCTGTAGTAACAGTGACGTAGTAAGAGAGATGAAAGGGCGTAGACGTGGTTATTGGGCAGTTGATCGATCGGACACGTGCCCCACGCGTTCAGCCTCCTCCGGCTGCGTATAGAGCCGCCGGTCGCGCATGTACGTACGCTACGTGTATGTATGTGTGCGGCGAATCTTCATCGGTGAATGAATGAATGAATGAATGTACGGGAGCGCGGTTACGCGGCGTGCCGTAGACGCCGCCACCACCGCTGCCGTCCCGGCAGTGCTTTGGGTTCGGGGCGCGTGGGGGTGACCGCGCGACAGGTTGCTGCGTAGTGGTGGTGAGGGAACACACGCCGCTTATGAGCGCGCTGCTTATGCGCTTATCCGCTATTATACGCTGCGCGTCCACGCTGTTGTCTCTCTCAACTCTCTCTCTCTCTCTTTATTCGCTGTTGTTTAAGCCCGATCTCGAGTGCGAGCAGCCATGTTTGAAGTCGAGAGCGTGTCGTCGTGTGGCCACCGCGGTTTATCCCGCCGGTGAGCGCCCTCTATGAAAACATTCGAGCTTGTCCGTGTAGTGGCGTCTTAAGAGCAAGTTTCTCTGTTGCCATTGGTCCGCTCAGGAATTTCAAGCTGGCTGCTCTACGCTCTCGTGTGACGGTGTTTTCCGGTGTCTACTGCACCGTTTACGTGACGTTTTTAAAGCCAGCTTAAAGATGAGCCAGCGTGTGATGTTTAACAAGTTAGGCTGGTATGGAATCGTTTGAGTTGGCGTATATTTCAACCACCTTGAGTTGGTTTAAGACTAAGACGGCTTATATTTCGCCGTATAACCACGTGTTGCTATCATAAGCCAGCTTATAGTAATATTATGACAGTAATGTGACAATGACAGTTGCATCAGTGATAGTTTGGTAAGAATTTGACGATGCATGTACGTTATTATAAACTGGCTTATAATAAGAATAGTTATTTGGCATGTAAACAGATAATAGGCCAAACGCTCCTGGTTTGTCATTTAAGCCAGTTAATCCTTAGGCTGGCTTAAACGTGCGGTGTAGACGGGGTGTACATGCGTATATAGGCTCGTGTTCGTCATCATCTCATCGTGTGCACTAATGCTATGTGTCTTTACGTTTCCCTTCTTCCCATAGTGGCGACCTTAAGTAACAGTAGTGGCACAGGGCTGGATAGTGAGTATAGCGTGTATGGACTTTTCATTTCTGCACGAATTTTTGCCCGTCTGTTGTTAGAGGGTGGTTGGCGACACGCACTGCGCATCTATCAAGCTTCTGGCGGACTCTTGCGCGCGTTCTCCCTCTCTCTCCCTTTCGCTCGCTCGCTCGCTCTGTCCCTCTTTCTCTCGCTTTCTCTGCCTCCCTCCCTCCCTCCCTTCCTCTCTCTCTCCC
>NW_014577065.1:693807-698519 GCF_000485595.1 Priapulus caudatus | reverse complement strand
AGAGACCGAAGAGAGAGAGAGAGTGAGAAGAGAGAGAGAGAGAGAGGAAGCGCGGAGAGAGGATGAGAGAGATGAGAGAGAGATGCAGAGAGAGAAGGATAGGAATTCGGTCCGCACGACCCTCACCCGAGTCATTACACTGAGACGAGAGAGAGAGAGGAGCGAGAGAGAGAGAGAGAGACGAGAGAGAGGAGAGGAGAACGAGAGAGAGAGAGAGAGAGAGGGAGGAGCAGGAGAGAGAAGACGAGGAGAGAGCAGTAGGGGAGAGACGAGGAGAGCCAGATGATGACGAGGGAGAGGAGAGAGAGAAGAACTAGAGAGGAGATGAGAGAGAGAGAGCAGGGATGCAGAGAGATGAGAGAAAAATGACAAAGGTAAGTGAAGCAGCGAGCAACGAGAGGAGCAGAGCAGAGCGAGAGAGAGAGAGAGGGTGGCAGAGTAAGTGAGAGAGCAAGAGAGAGTGTTTGTCACCTATATAGCTATCTTCCACCATCCCATTCGCTTGCGTCTCTCTTACTGTACTGACTGCGGGCCGGTCGCCGTCATGACGATGGTACGTGACACCTCCTAACATGCGGTTTCACTCGTCAACCCACGCACCAACCCCAACGTCAATTTTGACTCGGGCCACGTCCCAGAATGTCTCTAGCTCATGCTCATCAGTAACCAGCCGTTATTCACCTCATTGCGTGAACGCGTCAACGAGTGCTCGTCATGTTAACCCTTGCCTTCGCACGTCGTTTGGTGCGTGGGTGGTACACTGCAGTGTTTGTTCCCCGCATCTCATCGCTAATCCAATCATGTTAAAGGAATAGTAGGTCCATTGATTATGCAATGTTGACGAATGCTAGAGTAACTGGCACCTTGTGTAGTTAATAAGTATGTTACCTTATAGCCAAACGCGTATTAGTTTGTCCAATATCACTGCTGGTTACATTACAAACAAGACTTGAAATCGTATGTTGATATGTATCAACGTATCATTTACGTGCCGTAAATGTCATCCAGGAGTCAAGCGATGAAGTAAACATTTGTGCGGCCCTTATGTTTTGGACGCCAGATGAAACGGAGGTGTCAGCGGTGTAACCATGGCCACGGACTAAACATGGAAATAAGTAAAACACACGTACTAATCACGGACGCACGTGGACAGCCCTGACAAAAAGTTCCTTATCACGAGCGTCCATGTTTACGAAATCACTGATGATAGATAGCATTGCGTACGACCGAGCGTGCGTGCGAAAATGTCCAGTGCACTATAAATCTGTATCACACCCGCTTCGCCGGCAGCGGTTTGAAACTGTAAACAACTGATTTGTGGACTGCGGATTTCAATTAGACATTTCTTAGTAACCAGAACTGATATTGGACAAACTAATACGCGTTTGGCTATAAGGTAATGTACTTATTAACTACACAAGGTGCCAGTTACTCTAGCATTCGTCAACATTGCATAATCAATGGACCTATTATTCGCGATAATTGTTCCATGGCGAGAGTCGCTGCCGCCTGGGGGGAGGGTATTAATCAGCGAATGCGGGGGTGGGTGGCAGGGGGCAGTTGAAGTGTGAAATCTCGTCGCGCAGCTGCCCGCGTAAATGACCTCGTGAAATTACCTATGCGCCGGGGACTGTGCTCATTTTGCTCGATCATCACCCGGTTGCTGTGGCAACGTCAGAGATGCCAAACACTACGATTTATCCGTATTTTATACGAATTTCTATTCCTTTTGGACCAGTTTGTATCAAACTACGAATTTCACTGTGATCGAAAAAAAATCATTTGTCAATTTATTGTCATTTTTTACCCTCAGAATGCAGGAAATTTCATCTCAGAATCAAAAAATTTTCCGGGGGCATGCTGGACCGCCCTAGCAAACTCGGGTCACTACGTGACCCTCGAACTACTAATTTGATGGCCAGAAACTACAGATTGCTTCAAATATGTGTTGGCATCTCTGCAACGTGCATCGTCTCTTCTGTGATGAGCATTGTTTCCGTAGCAACAGGCATTGTCTCTGTAGTGACAAGCATTGTCTTTGTAGCGACGAGCGTTGTCACTGTGGAAACGAGCATTGTCTCCACTACGAAGTATTATCTCCGTAGCAACAAGCATTGTCACTGTGGCAACGATTGTTGTCTTCACAGCAGGCTTTCAGATTTGAAAAGTACAGGAGGACTACTAATGACTCCCCTAGAACACCATAGGGGGACTTTTCACGCTCTATAATCACACCCTTAAGAGGCATGATGAAGAGCTCCATTAAAAAATTACACCCTTAAGAGGCATGATGGAGAGCTCCACTAAAAATCACACCCTTAAAAGGTCTGCCATTGTTTTAAGATACGACGAAGGGTGTATGAAAGCTGCATTCTCATTGGCTACTGAAACTAGAGTTGGGCTAGAATAGATACTCCAGTCAGGGCTCGCGATCCATTGCAACATTGACAACTCTATGGACAGGGAAAACTAGCCTCAAGGCCACGCGTGACGCGGCGGCTTTTGATGTACACGATCGATCGATCGCGTACTATATATACGGCCTGCGTAGCACGCGCAGCATACACACACACACACACACACACTTGCAGCGTCAAATAAACGCACACACTGGCCAACGTCTGACAATCTCAAACAGTGAACTAAGCCGTGTCTATATTGTAAAGCAAACTATATTACAATGTTATTAAATGAAGGTACTGTTAGTAGGCTGTTGGACTGTAAAATCAAAATTTGTACATTCTAACCCCCCTAAAATTTTCTCTCAACGGATTTAGACGTTTCACAAAATCGACCCTGGGACTGTGAAATCCGCGGATTTCCGTGGATCCGCGGAAGATTCTCATCCCTGTAAAATGGAGCGCTATTTCAACATAATACACAGACTTTTGGTGCGCGATTTCAACCACTTTTATGAGGCGCGATGATGCACGCACCATGGCACAATTTATGGTGCGCGGTGGAGCGCGAGCGCGATCGCGCCCCTTAAAAATGAAAGCCTGTCACAGCGAAGAATATTATCTCCGTAGCGACAAGCGTTGTCACTGTGGCAACGAGCATTGTCTTCACTACGGAGAATATTATCTCCGTAGCGACAAGCGTTGTCACTGTGGCAACGATTGTTGTCTTCACTACGAAGAATATTATCTCTATAGCGACAAGCATTGTCACTGTGGCAACGAGCATTGTCTTCACTTATGATGACGCGCTGTCGGTCAACGATTGCCGAGACCTTAATTGTTAAATTCGCATCGATGCTTGCATGGCGCCGCCGCCGCCGCCATCTGCAGACACTCGACGTACGAGTGAGTCGGCAGCAGCCGGATGAGAAGAGGGAGGGGGGCGGTTCGTCGGAGGATGATCAATAGTCGTTAGAGATGCGCTCGAAGCGGCGGCGCCAGCGGTGTTGTCTCGCGGCGTAACACCTTCGTCTTCGCGCTCTGACGTGGCAAACAAGCAGTACAGCGTTTTCCATGCTGTAGAAATTAGAGACGAGCTCGAACACTACGGAAGGTTGGGGGGGTGAGGCCGGTGAACAATGATGGAGGGTACCGTAGCAGCATTAAAAATGCCCCTGAGCAAAGAATGGGGGAAGCAGACACTGTTGTCTCTTAACAAAAGGAGGGATCGCTGAGAGAGGGAAGCCGGCTCCTCCGTGAGTATAGATGAGGATAGCAGCATCTCTTAGCGTAGGTGAGATATTCCTGCATTTTTAGCGCAGAGTATTCCTGAGCTACGTGAGAGGTGTGTACGTCCGTCGATCGGGGTGGGAGGGGGTGGAGGGTTGTCGACAAGCCCTAAACTATATATGCATCCGCGCGTATAATCCGCCGGTAAGTGATCTGTTAACAGTGCGGAGAAGCCATGCGATCCGATAATGCCCGTGCGCGCAGGCGCGTCGCACGGTGTCGCCGGGAGCGCGTCTGATTGTGGGATTCGGTTACGCGCTCGATCTCAATCACGCGGCGCGCGGGGCTGTGACGTGAGGTGTCTGCATGTGCGGGGAGTGGCGGCGGCGGGAGAGAGGAGGCGTAATCGGTTTCCGGGAAGCCAGCCAGCCACGGCGATAATGATGGATGGTGCGCGAAATACAGAGTGCGACGGCTGAATCTGCAGCTCACGCCCACACGCGAGCCGCGAGCCGCGCGCGCGCAGCGTGCGTGCATGCGTTAATGTCGTGATTACGCGACGCGAGCGATTTCGAGACCTTTCCGATTGCCTTTCCCCTCGAGAAACGCGAATCAGCGGTATGCTATCTTACGGTCGAGGAGCGGACGCGATGGAGCCCGATCACATGGCGGGGGAGAGGAGCTGGGAGGGAGAGGTGGCAGAGAGAGCAGAGCTTGGAGGGAGAGGTGGAGGAGAGAGGGGAGCTGGGAGGGAGAGGTGGAGGAGAGAGGGGAGCTGGGAGGGAGAGGTGGCAGAGTGAGAGGAGCTGGGAGGGAGAGGTGGCAGAGAGAGCAGAGCTTGGAGGGAGAGGTGGCGGAAAGAGCGGAGCTGGGAGGGAGAGGTGGAGGAGAGAGGGGAGCTGGGAGGGAGAGGTGGCAGAGTGAGAGGAGCTGGGAGGGAGAGGTGGAGGAGAGAGGGGAGCTGGGAGGGAGAGGTGGAGGAGAGAGGGGAGCTGGGAGGGAGAGGTGGAAGAGAGAGGGGAGCTGGGAGGGAGAGGTGGAAGAGAGAGGGGAGCTGGGAGGGAGAGGTGGAAGAGAGAGGGG
>NW_014577065.1:667558-690683 GCF_000485595.1 Priapulus caudatus | reverse complement strand
ATTTTACCTTATAGTGCCAAACAGCGTATTTAGTTTGTCATATCACTGCTGGTTTACATTACAAACAAGACTTGAAATCGGTTGTTGCTATGTATCAACGTATCATTTCGTGGCCGTAAATGCATCCAGGAGTCAAGCGATGAAGTAACCATTTGTGCGGCCCTTATGTTTTGGACGCCAGATGAAACGGAGCGTGGTCAGCGGTTGCTCGTTGTAACCATCGGCACGGACTTAAACATGGAATAATGTAAACACACGCTACTGAATCACGGACGCACTGGGACAGCCCTGACAAAAAGATTCCTTATCACGACGCGTCCATGTTTTACGAACATCACTGATGATAGCATTGCGTTCGGCCGGAGCATTGCGTGCGAAAACTGTCCACGCCTGCACTATAAATCCTGTATCACACGCGCTTTCGCCGCGCAGCGGCCGTTTGAAACCTGTAAACAATCTGATTTGTGGACTGCGGCGATTTCAATTAGACATTTTCTTATGTAACCAGAACTGATAATTGGCCAAACTAATACGCCGTTTGGCTATAAGCGGCTAAGTGTACTTATTACTACACAAGGTGCCAGTTACTTCTTAAGATCGATCAACATTGCATATCAATGGCGCTTATTTATTCGCGATAATTGTTCTAGTGGCGAGGTCGCTGCGCCTGCGGGGAGGGTATTAATCAGCGAATGCGGGGCGTTGCCGGTGGGCCAGGGGGCAGATTGGAAGTCGTGAAATCTTCGTCGCGCAGCTGCCCGCGTAAATGATCCTCGCTGAAATTACCTATGCGTCGGGCGACTGTGCCATTTTCGCTCGATCATCACCGGGTTGCGTGTGGCCAACGTCAGAGATGCCAAAACACTTACGATTGTTACCGTATTTTATACGAATTTCTATTTCCCTTTTGCGCACCAGTTTGTATTTCAAAACTCCGAATTTCACTGTAATCGAAAAAAAAAAGTCAATTTATTGTCATTTTTTAGCCCCAGAATGCCCAGCGAAATTCATTCTCAGAAATCAAAATATTTTCCCGGGGCATGCTGCGACCGGCCCTAAGCAAACTCGGGTCAACTACGTGACCCTTCGCAACTAGTAATTTGTGGCCAGCAAACTACAAAGATTGCCTTTCAAATATGTGTATGCATCTCTGCCATACGCTGCATCGTCTCTTCTGCGATGAGCAATTTGTCTTCGCGTAGCAACAGGCATTGTCTTTCTGTAGTGACAAGCATTGTCTTTTGTGAGCGAGAGCGTGTCATGTGGAACGAGCATTGTCTCGCACTAAGAAGTATTATCTCCGTAGCAACAAGCATTGTCACTGTTGGTATACGATTGTTGTCTTCACAGCGAAGAATAATTATCTCCGTAGCGACAAGGCGTTGTCGCTGTGGCAACGAGCATTGTCTTTCACTACATGAAGATATTTATCTCTGTAGCGACAAGCATTGTCACTGTGGCAACGAGCATTGTCTTCACTGCGAAGAATATTATCTCTGTAGCGACAAGCGTTGTCACTGTGGCAACGAGCATTGTCTTCACTGCGAAGAATGTTATCTCCGTAGCAACAAGCGTTGTCACTGTGGCAACGATTGTTGTCTTCACTACGAAGAATATTATCTCTATAGCGACAAGCATTGTCACTGTGGCAACGAGCATTGTCTTCACTACGAAGAATGTTATCTCCGTAGCGACAAGCTGGTTGTCAAACTGTGGCAACGAGCATTGTCTTTGTAGCGACAAGCGTTATCACTGCTGACAATGATTGTTGTCTTCACTACGAAGAATATTATCTCTGTAGCGACAAGCGTTGTCGCTGTGGCAATGATTGTTGTCTTCACTACGAAGAATATTATCTCCGTAGCGACAAGCGTTGTCACTGTGGCAACGAGCATTGTCTTTGTAGCGACAAGCGTTATCACTGTGGCAAAGATTGTTGTCTCCACTAAGAAGAATATTATCTCCATAGCGACAAGCGTTGTCGCTGTGGCAAGATTGTTGTTTTCACACAATGCAAAGATATTACCTCCGTAGCGACAAGCGTTGTCACTGTGGCAAACGATTGTTGTCTTCACTACGAGAATGTTATCTCTGTAGCGTACAAGCATTGTCACTGTGGCAACGAGCATTGTCTTTGTAGCCGACAAGCGTTGTCTCTGTGGCAACCAGCATTGTCTTTGTAGTACGACAAGCGTTGTCTCTGGGCAACGAGCATTGGTCTTTTGTAGCGACAAGCGTTGTTACTGTGGCACGAGCATTGTCTTTGTAGCGACAAGTGTTGTCACTGTGGCAACGAGCATTGTCTTGTGTAGCGACAAGCGTTGTCTCTGTGGCAAACGAGCATTGTCTTTGTAGCGACAAAGCGTTGTCTCTGCTGGCAAACGACATTGTCTTTGTAGCGACAAGCAGTTGTCACTGTGGCAACGAGCATTGTCTTTGTAGCGACAAGCGTTGTTACTGTGGCAACAAGCATTGTCTTTGTAGCGACAAGTGTTGTCACTGTGGCAACGAGCATTGTCTTTGTAGCGACAAGCGTTGTCACTGTGGCAACGAGCATTGTCTTCACTGCGAAGAATATTATCTCCGTGGCGAGCATTGTCTCTGTCGCGGCAAGTATTATATCCATGGTGACGAAGGTGGTGGACGCTACGCGTGTGCCTTCACACTGTTTATGTCACCGGCATAAGTGGCGACAAAATTGTTACTCAACGAATTGTGGCACCAACGAATCACGTTTCGATGTGTGCGAGTTTGCAAAATGATTACGTCAGCTTGTCTCGTAGATGCTCAGGGCATCACTGCGGCGTTTTTCTTATTTTACAGTAGGTAAAATGAGGAAAATGTCTCAGAGTCTGAATGGCAAGCGTAATGTTTTTCGCATTTATGCGCACCTTGACTTTGTGTGACTAATTCGTTAAACAAACGACTTTTCGTGGAGGCCTTGCCATGCGCACACACATACACCGGACATGCATACATATGTAGGCAAACACGCACGCACGCAAATATGCACATGCATACACGCACCTACACACGGCATGCACGCACACTACGTGTGAATATACTAGTAAGCGCATGCACGCACGCGCGCACATTAGATCCAGAGCACGCATACACTTACGCACATGCACGCGTACAGGCGAGCACGCACGCGCGCACACAACGTACTCGTGTATATAGATAAACTACTTGACAGTTTGTTTTTTAATCACTTTGGAATGGTTTTTGCTCCAAATCCGTATTGATTGCTGTACAACTGTAGCTAGTGTACATGCTTTCCTGCTTCCGCTAGTAGTAGTTTGCCTTGTTTCGCTTCCAGCATGACTTACTATATAGTCTCGCGAGCTTGTTTAATCTCCACATCTCACGCGGAGGATCGCGAAAGCACGCCGAAAGATAAACTAGTAGTTGCACTTGGAAGTGATATATCCGAGTCTAAGCGACGTCCGACTTCGAAAGACGAATGAGCACTGATATGCACTGTGTCCACATTGCTGGCTCTGAGTCTAGTAACTGCTGCCACTGTCTTGTCTCAGCTCGGCTAACACCAGAGCTTTGCAAATTTGAAAAAGGCGTTGGATATATCCGAAGACCGACGTAGCGTTGGTGCTAATCGTTGTGTGCATCTATTATTATGTTTATAAGTACGTGTCTAAATTTGAATGGTTTAGTCTCGCATGAGAAGTTACTTGAGAGCTTAACGTGACGCATCTAATGGCGTAGATGGCATTATAATTGCACGTATTCTGTGATTATGTTGTAGGAAACTGTTTGCAGTAGTTTTACATTAGGTCTGCGTGTAAAATTTCTACGGGCAGCAAGCACATCGTTATCGACACGAGCGTGTGGTGTGTGTATTGTGAATTGTGATCAAAAACGCTAAATTTGCTGATGCGTGTTCGATCGCCCTCGTGTCGCGCGCATCACTGTGATTGACTTTGTGACTTCTGCGGTTAATCCTTGGTGTGTTTGCTTGCGTCGCAGCTCGGAAACAAGAGATCATCAAGATGACTGAACAGCTGCTGCATTCCATTGCGACCGGAGCCTACGAGGCTTACACGTAAGTTTTGTCGGTGTGCTGGACTTGTATGGTGCGATCACCCCCCGCAGGCACCCACCCTGTTATAAAACAACTACAAAGATGCCCGTTATACATAGAATGCAATATGGCCGCCTTACATGGGAATTCCCTGTGTTAATGATCGCTTTAAGCATACTCCGTAGAAACTCTCCGGAGCATTGCACTGATATTGACTTTTTTTATGCAGAAAAATATGTGACCCCAATTTGACTTCATTTCAACCGGAGGCACTGGGTCACCTAGTCGAAGGGATGGACTTCCACAAGTTCTATTTCGACTTTGGTATGGTTCCATTACTAGTCTTCAATACGATATGGCAAGCTCGTGCAATCTTACTTAGTGCTGCTTGTTTCTTTAGGAGAAGGTGTGAAAGGTATCAATGCAATTTAAGGTGTTGTACAGCAGTAGATGGCGTCCTTAGGCAGCAAGCCTGAATCAGTATCGAACAGAAATTAATTACAAATACTCAGAGAGTTTCCTCGCATACACAACATACACTTTATTCATGCTAAATAACCACAGATTTAAGGTCTGTACTCTACGCAAAACATTTGTCAGCTAAATGAAGCACATTTCTTCAAAGTAGTCGGATTTCGTTTCAAACACAAAAATGGCCGACCGGTCACCATGCCTACGCCACTTGACGGAATGGCACAATTACACGACAAGACCAATCTTACTTCTAATGCCTTGTAGACATCCGCAAAGCATATACCTTGCGTGCATTTATAGAAATTAGGGTACTCTAGTTTGGAGGTTTACTGCAAAAAATCCAAAAAAGAGTGCCTTCTCCAGAAGGGAAATGGTGCAGGTGAACAATTTATGGAAGGCTACTAGCTGTTGTATGCCACCCTTAATGTTTCTGTGCAGATACTGGCTCCATCTGTTGGTGGTTCTGTTTATTAACCCTGCTCAATGCATATCAACTCTGTGTACATTCTGGTGTGACTTCCTTTTTACTGTGCAACAGTTTGTCCAGACACTCTCTCTCTGTTCTGTTCTGGTATGTGGGGATTATTCTTACACTGTTAATTATCAGTTCCCTAGTATGTTCTGTTCGTTGCAGCAAGTGGTATTCCTTCTTACATTTTACTGCCATTTTTCCAGTTTCAGTGTGGCATATTATGGCTTATACAATTAGCACCAGAAGTCCGTGTTCATTTCAGAACCAGGGGGGGGGGGCAGTTGCCACCAGAGAAATGTAGATACATTATATGGTCAATGGCAGTCACCTTCTCTGAGCGGTGGGCGCCATATAACAACCACCGGTACCTATTACGCTGAGAGTAACAAGTGGAAATGTGAAATTTCTGTAGTGTGATAAGTGAACAAAACAGCAATAGATAAGCTTTTAGGAGATTTTTTTATACTATCAGAATTCATAATTCTATAATAATTTTATATATTTCTATATATAATCTATCTATGGATAGGATTACAATAAAGATATGGTTAGTGATCATAGACTTGTTTTAAAGATCACAAATAATGGAATAGAATGCCAAGTAAACACATTTCTATCGTTAAAGTTGCTTAACGTCGCAGCTAAATGCATATATAGACGTACTGTGAGCTCGTCTATGTTGCAAAAATTTGCTAGAACTCATTTGTATTGCTACTTTCATAACATTTCTTCTCAAAATCGAAACGAAATTACTTCTCTTACGAAAGTAGCACCACGGTGATGTTTACACTTCCGTGACACAGCGGAGCGATCGTTAACAGTTCTTTCTGTGATAAAACAAGTTATAATTCATTATTATATGTTTATTCACTATAAAATTTTGAAATTTGTTGAAATCATATCATTATCTATATTACTTATGAAATCAGGAAACAAATATTATAGTGTTTTCGTTCCAGGAACTGTTTGCGCTAGCGGAGGGCTTACTGCTAGCTGCGACATAACAACATAGACGTAATTTTGAAAATCCCAATGTTTGTACCACTTCTCTGGCTCAATGAGAACATTTCGTGATGTTTGCACACTGCAAGTGTGCTCACAGTAGGTCTATATAGGCTTTTCGTTCCGAGGTTTATCCGTTTTAAATATTTGTGAAGTTAGGCTGGTGAAGCGTGAGCAGCAATGCTAATAGATATTACAAGGCTTTCAGTGGAAGGTACTGGAAACAAGCTTGATTAAGCAGTCTATGTTGGGCTGGCTGTAGTAGGCACAATGTTCACATGCTTTGGCTATCATTTATGATCTCGGATTCAATTATTTTCGGATGATGCACGGATCGATTAATATTCGAGACTGCTGTGATAAACTGGAGCTGTAATATGTACTGGTGGCTGTTATATAGTGCCCACCTCCCAGAACACAACCGAGACGTGGCATTAGCTACTCTCCTGAGAACGTACGTGCGTGATTACGATGTTGTGATGCTACTCCTCGTTTACCATTTCCCAGGTGCCCTCATCTGCCACGTGTGTGTAACGATGATATTGAGTCTGTTACTGCTCATTTGTCATCTTCCTGTGTCACGTGTGTGTGTGTGTGACGATAACATTCCTGTTCTGTTTGTCATTTTTCTCTGGCACCC
Source organism: Priapulus caudatus (assembly GCF_000485595.1). Classification (NCBI taxonomy): domain Eukaryota; kingdom Metazoa; phylum Priapulida; class Priapulimorpha; order Priapulimorphida; family Priapulidae; genus Priapulus; species Priapulus caudatus. The sequence continues at coordinate 684,056 of NW_014577065.1, read as the reverse complement.
TCCCGTGTCATGTGTGTGTGACATTGGTCGATATTGTTACACTACAGCTTCTTTGTCATTTCCCTGGCACCATCCTATGTCACGTATGTGTGTGAGAATCACATTGTCACGCCACTTCTCGTTTGTCACCTAGTGTCACCTCATTCTGTATTCCTATTATAATACCTAGGCGCCCTCACATGACAAATGTTTGTGACATTGCCTTGTTGTTACGTCGTGACTTTGTCACATTGTGTGCTGTTGCAGTTCTAGGTAAGAACAGCAAGGCGATGAACACGACGTTGCTGAATCCTCACGTGCATCTGCTCGGTGACGATGCTGCCTGCGTCGCCTACATCAGACTCACGCAGTTCGTCGACAAGTGAGTACACCTGCGCTTTTCTCCTACCTGGGCTTGCCTATCATACGTTCCTGCTACCTGTCCTTCCCTCTCGTACATCCCTACACGTTCCTGCTACCTGTGCTTGCCTCCCGTACATCCCTACACGTTCCTGCTACCTGTGCTTCCCTCCCGTACATCCCTACACGTTCCTGCTACCTGTGCTTCCCTCCCGTACATCCCTACACGTTCCTGCTACCTGTGCTTGCCTCCCGTACATCCCTACACGTTCCTGCTACCTGTGCTTCCCTCCCGTACATCCGTACACGTTCCTGCTACCCGTGCTTTCCTCCCGTACATGCCTACACGTTCCTGCTACCTGTGCTTCCCTCCCGTACATCCCTACACGTTCCTGCTACCTGTGCTTCCCTCCCGTACATGCCTACACGTTCCTGTTACTGTCTTCCTCCCGTACATCCCTACACGTTCCTGCAACTACCTGTGCTTCCCTCCGTACATCCCTACACGTTCCCGTCCTCTGTGCTTAGCCCCCGTACAATCCCCTGCACGCTTCCTTGCTACCTGTGCTTGCCTCCGTACAAAATCCTACACGTTCCTGCCTACACTGTGCTTCCCTCGCCGTACATACCCTACACGTTCCTGCTACCGCTGCTTTCCCATCCGTACATCGCCTACATGTTCCTGCCTACCTGTCGCTTTCCCATCTCGATACATCCCTACACGTTCCTGCTACCTGTGCTCTGCTCCCGCTACATCCCTACACGTTCCTGCCTAACCTGTGCTTCCCGCCGTACATCCCTACACGTTCCTGCTACTGGTGCTCCCTCTCCTACATCCGCTACACGTTCCTGCCCTACCTGTGCTTCCCTCCCGTACATACCCTACAGTTCCTGGCTACCTGTCTTCATCCTCTCCGTATCATGCCTACACGTTCCTGCTACCTTGTGCTTGCTGCTCCCGTACATCCCTACACGTGTCCTGCTACCTGCTAGGCATGCCTCCCGTACATCCCTACACGGTTCCTGCACTGTGTCTTCCTCTTCCGTACATACCCTACACGTTCCTGCTACTGTGCTTCCCATCCCGTACATCCCTACACGTTCCTGCTACCTGTGCTTCGCCTCCGTACATTCCCTACAAGCGTTCCTGCTAACCTGTGCTTCCTCAACCGTACATCCATACACGTATCCTGCTACCCGTGCTTCCCTCCCAGTAGCATCCCTACACGTTTCTGCTACCTGTGGCTTCATCCACCTTCGCACATCCCTACACGCTTCCTGCTACCTGTGCTTCCCTCCGTCATCCCTAACACGTTCCTGCTACCTGTTAGCTTCCTCCCTACTCCCTACATCGTTCCTGCTACCTGATGCCTTACCCATCCCGTACCATGCCTTGAACACGTTTCGATGCTACCGTGTGCTTCGCCTCCGTACATCCTACACGTTCTGCTGAACCATGTGGCCCTTGCCCTTCCCGTACATCCCTACACGTTCCTGCTACCGTTCCTTGTGGTCCCTCCCGTACATGCCATAGCACGTTCCTGCTTACCACCTGTCTTCCCTCCGCGTACATGAGCCTAAACACGTTTCCTCCCTAATTCTGTGTTGCGTTTGCACTTGCACTTCCAATCCTATCTAATTCACGTCGCATCCACTCTCCTCATCCACATCGTACGAACAGTTCTCATATTTTCTCACAATGAACACATGCTGATGTATGCAAATTAAAATCTTTCACAGTAAGCATCATATCTAATTTGGAAATTTGAAATATCCTGCCATCATAGTTGACCTATGAAATATATTTCTGTCCAGTGATAGTTAGATAATGGAGTTAAGTTGTTGGTTGTGGTGCAGTGCCACCGTCAGCGTATAGGTAAGGAGTGCGAACAGAATTTTAGGCCGATAGAGTGGGAGATGGTGGTAGGCACACGGTGCTGCGTGGTTAAAATCATGGCTTTCTGCTCGTACTTGCAGGAACGCGTACCGATCACGCAGCAGTCTGAGGAAACACAGCGCTCTGGAACGCGGCAAGGAATGGCAAGTGGCAGAACGTACACTTTCATCGCTCAGGAAACCGCCTCCGTGCTGGGGCCCGAAGTAGTTCTACTCTTTCCCCCCCGCAGCGGCCCACGTGACCCCCTCCTCCTGCGCGCCGTAGAGGGCGCCGCGAGCAGTTTTGCACCGCTCAGGCACCCGACAGGGCGTCGTCGCAGACCGACGCAGCGCAACCAAGTCTCACCTTTAAACGTTACGTGTTTTTGTCGCCCACCGAGCGTGCGTACACGCGGGGTTTTTGTATTAACGTTTCCGCGAACGCCATGCGCAGGCGCATTGTTTACTGTAAATGAGCAGAGGCCCGCGTGGACCGGACGCCGCTCCTGCGTCCCGCGGGAAGGGGGTCTCCGAGGAGACCGGAGTTCGCGAGACGGAACGTCTCGACGCCCGCTCGCTCGGTCGCGAAAGGTCGCAGCCGAGGCGCGCAGCGTGCTTCGTGCGTGCGGCGTCTCGCGAGTTCCCGGCGAGGAAGCAGGGCGGGTGTGTTTGGAGATCGTTACCTCCCGCGATTTGAATGGCGAGCGCGTGTCACGGCAGACTGCGTTACCGCGGCGTGCCCGCGCCTGGAGTGGAGGGCCAGCGAGACGCCATGCTGCAGCAACTGAGCTAGCGTCATCTCCGAGTGACACAGGAGCGCACGCGCTCGGCTGTGCACTATGCAGGAGCACACTCTGCTCGGCTGTGTCAGTCAGTAATGGCCTCGCTGGTGCTTGTGTCATGCCGGCGCTCACCTCTGCCAATAGTTGTAGCAGGTGGTGGCAGCAGGAGTAGTTGTCGTGAGAGCAGGCGTGTCACTGCAGTGTGTTCGTAGGCTCAGAGTTCAACCCACTGTGAAGTGGCATGGGAACAGATAGTGTGGCTACAAAACACACCAGGTGTCTCTGGTCCCTATGGTTGTAGCGCACACCAGGTGTCTCTGGTCCCCATGGTTGTAGCGCACACCAGGTGTCTCTGGTTCCTAGAGCTGCTGTACAGGACAGCTGTCTTTCGTGCTTCTAGTCGTCTTGGGTCGCTGTGGCTCCGGTGTGCTGCTCTCAAACGCCGGTATCCGGGGCGAGATGTGGCCGCATGCCTCCCCCTGGTGACGACGTTTGCATGGAGACTTGTCCTGCTGTCGTTTCGACATTGTTCGCGTCTGCTTATACGATGCCATGATCGCGTCGAGTGGGTGTCCTCCAATCCTCCGGGCAAGCGTGGCACCACTGCGCTATATATATCTGCATCCTAGCGCCCTCTATGCTCGCGCACTTTTGCTCGCCGCAACGATTTGCGTCGGTCACGTTTCGTGATCTACGGCGCAAGCTCTCCCTAGCTTGATCTCCGTGTTTATTTATCCATTTGATGATTTTAGTGCGCTTACACAACCTGGGCCATTTTCTTTCATAGAAGAGTCTATTTATAAAAGCAGAAAGGTTTTTAATGTATTTATCGTATGCTCGTAGTATTTATTCAACTCGCGCGTGTTTTAGTTGTGTTGATGTAAGTCATATTGTGCAATATAAAAATCCGAGGTATTTCTTCGCTTGTTTTTGGCCACTAGAGGGTGCGCCTATGCAACTGAGAGCTGGCACAGGGTGGCTGTCTGTTTATTATCCCTTGCACGCAAAGGCTTTTTATCTCAAAGGTGATCAACTCGCTACATGTATAATATGGATGAACTCGTGATGTGTATACGTAGTTGCATTTTTAGTTTCAAATGGAGGCTTGTAAATTACTGCATGTCGTAATTGGATGTGACACAAGCACATTGTTAGGTGCCATTATTTGCAGCAGGAGCCAGCAGCCGTAGCAGTAGCAGTAAAAGCAGCAGCAGCGGCAGCTGGATGTGCATGACAGCAATTCCTGTTCCCCCAACACGCGGTGTCACGTGGTAAACCTTACCTGACGAAGAGACTCCATTTTCACTATCTTTAGGTGTTGAGGATGTACCGGTAGCGGTAGCGGTAGCGGTATCCGTACCTGGCAAAGCCTGCTGCGTTTAAAAGGCACCCTGAGATACGAGCAAATGAATGTGAAAATGTGCTTCTGGTTATTGGTTATTTTGAGTGCTGTGCTCTTGCTATATTTTGCTCAAGTTTTGAGTAGCACGACTCGCTTGTCGTTTCATACTATATATAGCATGCATTTTCACAAGTCTAGTTAAGAAATATTAAACAGTGAAATATCTTTACATTCGCAATAGACTGCGACCGACACGATTGCTAAGTGAGCAGTATTAGTCGGAGCTCGTTGGGCTCTAGTAAAAGCAAGCGTGCCGGTGTCAGTCCATCTCGGGTATCATTTGAAAATTTATTCTCATCGTTGTACTGTAAGATTATGTGTAATTTACTGGTTCCTATGTAGTATTTATTGTATTTATTGGCATGTTCGGCGGCGCGGTGTGAGCAGAGGAGCGGCGGAGGAATCCCGAGCACGCACTTCAGCAGGGGGCGCCACCGCCGCCCCTCAGCTCACACTGAATCGGTAGGCGCTGTCCGCTACTGCGCGAGGACGACCCGCGTCACTGCCATGCCGCGCGGCGCGTCCGTCGCCGGCACACACTTCCAGTGATCATAAGAGTACTTCCAACGTTCGACGGTACCGTGCGGCGGCGGCGGCGGCGGCGGTGACTCGCCCGACCCCCGTCTGCCGCGTAACTGCTATTGCGACGGTTGTCGGACGTGGGGTGGGGCGATGGTGGTGGCCTGCGACGCCCGCGGTGCCGTGAGCGCCTCCTGGCGATGACCGACCGGCGGCCGCAGAGCTGCGCTGCCTCTCGCGGTTTCCCGCGCCTGCGTGCCGACGTTTCTGGCGCCAGGTGGCGCCACGATCTGTTCTTCTGCGGGTTGCTGTACCTGCGCTCGGCACTTGCATTCTGTGCGGCGAGGGTTGCGGCCGCGTACACCAGGTGGCGGTGCAGTGCACGCGTCTATCTCTCGATTTTCGTCTGTAATTTATGAAGCCGTGTGTAGGCGTACCCTTCCCTTCCGTCACCCCCACCTCTCCCCCATCCCGCCGGGCGGCGTTACCTATCCTAAGATTTCATTGTAACTTTGAATCGTACGGTTTTTATCATATTACGACGCGTCGGAGCAGCTTTTAGCCGAGTGAGTTCTTTGTAGAAAGCCTGCCAGAATGAGTGAGGTCATGGACGCTGGGGTCACTGACGGTGTCGCCTGTCGCCCGACTCACGGCAGCACAGGGTGTGCCAGAATTTAGCCTGTTATAGTCAGTGTGCATATTTTGAATCTTTATATCTCTAAGAGTATTAAGAACACTGTGTGATTGCGTGTGTGCTCTTCGTTTTGTTTTGGTGACCGTGTAGCGGACAGTTACGGTTTTATGTTCTGTATATAAGACTGTAATTGCATTTTTTGAATAATATTCGACCGTATTTGCTTGTTATAGTATCTAAGTGTTCTCACGGGAGACGTGTTTAATATGTATACGAGTCCCCGCGCATGCGCGGCAGCGGATTCTTGTGAGAAATCGACACGCACACGGAATGCTGTGGCGACGCCGGTAGTGGGCGTCTTTTGTTTTTTGAATGCCGATAGTCGGAGACGAGGTGGCAGCTATGTACGGGATGGTTGCAGTAGCAGTATTGCTTGTTTCTCGGCCGAGTTGCATTTTGCGTTTTGACGATCAATGATGAATTTTTGGTGCGCTAAACTACGTTGCTAGTCCGCACGGTAAGGTCGTTGTGCCGGACAAGGCCTAGCTGTAAGTTGTAAGGCCTAGTCGCTGGCATTGGTGTGTTGGTGGTTCACCATTCGGGGACGTCTGTCCTGTTTCCCCGGCTCCTTTGCGACTGTAGGCCATCAAGAAGTTATGTTGAGTTGAACTTAAGTCGGAAATATAAAATCATAATCACAGGATTCACGTGAATTTGGTGGCTCTCGTTCTCACATCCGCATAATGTCAGCAAATGTCGAAGAGAGGTTGTTCTGACGTTTGGTAGGTAATGTCATATTGCATACATTTGCTCTCTCTCTCTCTCTCTCTCTCTCTCTCTCTCTCTCTCTCTCTCTCTCTCTCTCTCTCTCTCTCTCTCTCTCTCTCTCTCGCTTTCTCTCTCTCTCTCTCTCTCTCTCTCTCTCTCTCTCTCTCTCTCTCTCTCTCTCTCTCTCTCTCTCTCTCATATATATATATATCTCCTGCCTTACATGCTTTGGTTTTGCTTCGCATCTTCATCATTGGTATCTGTCATGGGTAGACTGTTGTTCGTTGTGTCGGAATGCAGTTTGCGTGCGCTGGCCACGAGTGTCATGATTGCCGGGATTTCCGAACGCCGCCGAGTATTCCTTATTTATTCCCATGCGAATTTACTCCCAATTCGGGAGGCATTCGACTGCGGTGTCAGCGCGCCGCGACGCGTGTCGGCACGGCGGCGGACGTCACGCGCTGTCCTGTAGGCGCGTCGGCACCGCTTGACGATTGGCACGTGTTGGAAGGTCACACGTTTGCGCTGTTTTCGATCGGCGCCTATTTTTTCGTCGCGCTTCAAAAGCGCCTACAGGTGGCGTTGCGTTCGCGTTGTTTGGCTTTTGAGAATTTTTGTCGCTATTGCGTGCGGAATTTCCGCTACGAGATGGATTCTATAGGTGGCGTGGCAGGACGGTGGCTGATGGAGAGAGCGAGAATCGCTGGCGATGCGAGAGCGCATTAGCAGCTGGCGATCTCGTTGGCTCGGCGTTTTCTCCTACGGCAGCATGTTTTGCAGCATTTACGTGGAGAGTGCGAGTTTGCGTGTCCGCGGGCGCGCGTACGCAACAATCTAAAGTATTGTCCTTTGATCATGAATAATGTAATTGAATTATGGCTCAACGCTACTGTGAAGCACTGTGTATGATTGTATATACAAAGCTGCCTGGATACGACTGTTGTTCCCTCCGTAGACGTTAATTAGCGTAACCCCACCCTCACTCTACACCCGCCCGACCCACGGACCCTTCACGTTGATTCGCGGTCGATTTATGGCAGGTACGGACTATCGCCGTAGCCTCTATCGACGTTTTCAAGTAATTCTTAATGCGTTTTGTCGCCTATTTAATGACGTCAGGTCATCGGTTGTTCCCGCCATGTTTGCTCAGACCTGTCCTGTATGACCGGCATACCTGACGCAAACATGGCGTCCAATTACAGAGAGGCGTGACCCGGTATTTCTCGGCGGATAGGGCGTATTTCGCGCCCGGTAATCGTTGGCGACCGATAATCATTGACTAGTGCGTTAGATATGTTAGTTTATATTTTGAGATGTGTTTGAATAGTCGGGTCCTACTACATATTGATTTTAGGTGAATTCGCGTGTTTTCTTGCGCATGCACAGCGCGTACGATACACAGGAAGAAAGAAATTGTCGAATTTTGCTTTCGACTAGGTGCGCTCCTCTCCGCCTCTCGCCTCTCCCCCTTTCTCTCTCTCTCTCTCTCTCTCTCTCTCTCTTTCTCTCGCTCCGTTGCCGCCGCCACCCCGCTGTGTCGTGGCGTTATTAGTCTTAAAGCGACGTGCAGGCAGGGGCACGTGCTTGCGCTTAACATTCTTGAGACGGTTTAGCGCACACTGGCGACGGCAACTTCGCGCCGTCACCTTTGTCTTCATTAAAAAGTGATTCAATGTCGATTCAATTTGTGTCAGTTACGTCCGTACGATGCTGGTATCATATACACGCGCTGTTCTTGGGCGGTGGTCTGTGGCGACTGTGTGGGCCTTCTACCACGGCGGGCCTGCCACCCGTCATCTCGCGCTCTCTCTCTCTCTCTCTCTCCCCCTCTCTGGCTCTCTCCGCCACTCTTTCTCCCTCCCGTAAGCGTTTCTTATGCTCGGGTGTCACGTGACATATTACGCGGATGATGTGTGCGCGCGTGCGTGCGTGCGTGCGTGCTTGTTTGTTTGTTTGTTCGTACGTGCGCGCGCGTGTGTGTGTCTGTGCGACATATTGTTTCGCGGGCGGTTCGTCGTTGGTGGCGAGAGTGAAGCAGGCGTAATCGCGAACAGCTTGTTCGCCCGGTGACGTGCTTCGCCTCGTCGGCAATTAATCACAATTCGCTTCATGAAGTGAAACAGATTCTGCGGCGGCCGCGATGTCGCGCGCCGCGTGTCTCCTCTGCATGTAGTACCAACAACGCACACGGCAGCATCACCCATCCCTCCTCCTCCTCCTCCTCCTCCTCCTCCTCCTTCTCTCCGATCCGACACAATGTCCAACGTTGGTGGTTAATGCAGCAATGCGTAAGCGATACGCACGCGGAGCCATCTGGCGGCGCACATTAATCATGATGATGCCTTTTGTGAGAGACAAAAAAACAGCGTACCGGTATTCGACGTTAATGGTAGATATCTTGAACAATATGGGTAACATATCACGCGTAGACCCTTGTGAAGTCGGGGCGCCCGCACTGTTGAATTAATATATATAGTCATATAGTTGTGCTTTTACAATTTTATTCGTATATACCTAAGTTATATTTCATTTATTGAACTGAATAAATGTAAAAACAACAGTGAATTTGACTCGTCTTGTTGTATTTGGGTACTTTAGTTGAATGGGTGAATAGCGAACGATTGGACGGGTATTTAATTATGAAGTGACGTAGACGACTATGTCGACAGATTGCACACACGCGCGCACACACACATACGCGTACATTGCGGCAATTTGTTCTCTTAGTGGTGATTGGGGCCGTTATGACCTCAAATGAAACGTGGTTCACATGTTGGTGTACGTGTATGTACTGCCGCACTTGACAACGTGTGAAGCGTTTGCCCCTTATATGTATATAAATAATTTTGCCAGATACTATTTGTTTCATCGGATACTGTGGTATGAAACTGTAATACGGGCTTCTTGCGTAAAATGTCAATCTTATTCATTATTATTCATATTCATTCATATCAAGACTATTATAATTATAAGTAGGTGTCTGGCTTTCTCTACTGTTCTAATTAAGAGTCATCCAGTTAAAAAATGCCACTTTAAAAGCACCATGCATTCATGCGCAAGCAATATATAAAAGAAACTGCTCGGTATGAAAGCTAGGGCAAAAGTAGAAGTGAAATGAAGGGGTAGAAACTGGGAAGTTATGGGTGATAAGGAAAATGACAGGGATGAAGTCAGTGAAGGTAGGTAACGGGTATAGGCGAAGTAGGTGAGAAGGTTGGTGGTATAGAAAGATGAAGGAAACTTGGTGAATGGTAATGTGGGTAAACGAGAGGTGAAGCTAGAAGAGCAGGTAGGAGGAGCGGAGGAAAGGGACAGGATAGATGGTGGGCGTAGGTACAGGCACTTGGAGCGTTTCAATAAAATATAATGCTAAATAAATACGAAATCTATTTACTACCAAAGTCTTAATGTTTCTCTACTCGCTTTCACCTATTATTGGCGTCAATTTGCTGTAAATGCCGTCCAAATGCTCATCTGCAACACGCTAGCTGCTGCACACTGACACATAAATATATATTCATGACTATAATATATTTATGTGTCTGTGTGCAGCAGCTAGCGTGCGGTGTACTTGTGTGTTGCAGATGAGCATTTGACCGGCATTTACAGGTGATTATAGGCGAAATAGAGTAGAGAAACATTAAGACTTTGGTAGTAAATACATTTCGTGTTTATTTACCTTTTTTTATTGAGACGTTCCAAGTGCCTGTGCGCGTAGGTATAGGAGGGAAGAGATCGCGACAGCGCTCAAATAAATATCTCTGAGTGGCGTTTCATGTGACAATCCAGCCTGTTTTGCTAGCATCTATGACAAATACGACATGCGCATAATTATACGCTTTCCTATGACACTATTTGTCATAGGAAGATTCTTCCTATGACAAATATTGTTGCATGTGTTGTGCGCATCATAGGAGTTTAGGAGCGCTATTATGAACGCAAGCAGTGAATTTCAGCTGTAAAGCGGAACGAAGTTGACTCGCCAATATTTGTCATATGAAGAATCTTCCTATGACAAATAGTGTCATAGGAGAGCGTATAATTATTATCAAGAGCGTGTGCGATTTTCTACGCTGGCCACTTGCGATCCGCCGATCGATAAATACGGTGCCGGGTCGAAAAACCGGGCGGAAATATTCAACTACGCTGCCGTGAGACCGGACACACCGCGCGGACCCGGTACCGTATTTATCGATCGGAAGCGGCCAGCGTAGAAAATCGCGCAGTGTGTCCTAGGCTTAAGAAAACGCTGGCCTAGCGAATAAACACAAGGCCGCGTGCATGGCGCTTATGCATAGTTTAGTTTTAGAAAAAAAATTGATAGAATAGACGGGTCCTTTTTTTTAAACGTCGTCTCTTTGTTAGTAATATGCGCGTACGGATTGCGTGTACCGTTTGTGTTTGCGTGTGGGCGTGCGATCATGCGCGTGCATACGTACGTGTGTACGTGCGTGTATGCGTGCGTGTATGCGTGCGTGCGTGTATGCGTGCGTGCGTGCGCGCGTACGTGCGTGTGTATGTGCGTGCGTACGTGCGTGCGTACGTGTGTACGTACGTGCGTGTGTGCGTACGTGCGTACGTGCATGCGTGAGTACGTGCATGCGCGCGTACGTGCGTGTGTGCGCGCGTACATGCGTGCATACCTGCGGTTATGCGTACGTGTACCAACGTCCATGCGTACGTCGATGCGTACTTACGTGTGTGCGTGCGTTCGTGTGTGCGTGCGTTCGTGTGTGCGTGCTTGCGTGTGTGAGTGCGTACATGCGTTCGTACATGTATGTAATGTCACTGTATGTATGTAGGAAACGATATCAGAGCAAAAAGTACAGAGTTGAATACTGGCGTCAGGTGCTCCTAGTAAAACCACATCAAAATAATGAATAGCTTCATGGATCTTGATCTGTGCGGCGTATTTTGATACTTGGCTAATCAATGAACTCGCTATATATTACCGAAAAACTGAACAGCAAATTACACACCGAGTAATAAATATTTATACGTGATTTAACTTTTTTTGTTGCAACATTCTTCTAAAACAGAAACGTAATATTTAATCTATTTAATCCGACCAGGAAAGGATTTGCCTGCGTTGGGAATATGATTACAACTATAATTATATTCATCTCCTTGGATGTATTTAGAGTCAGTAATTGCTTTAAAAATACCTATCTATAATACACGTGTCTATCCGTATCCGGACAACTACCCACTGGACAATTACCCACCGGACAATTACCCCCCGGACAATTACCCACCAGGACAATTACCCACCCGGACGATTACCCACCAGGACGATCACCCACCAGGACAATTACCCACCAGGACAATTACCCACCAGGAACATTACCCACCAGGACAATTACCCACCAGAACAATTACCCACCAGGACATTTGTCTGTCTGTCCTCTCTCTTTGTCTGTCTGTCCTCTCCTCTTCTTCTCTCTCTCTCTCTCTCTGCTCTCAGATCGTCTCTCTCTCTCCTCTTTGTCTGTCTTCTCTCTCCTTCTTCTTCTCTGCTCATATCACGCCCGTTCGCTCTTATTATACGTTCTTTTCGCTTTTTCTGCTCTCTCTTGATTCTCTCTCTAGTCCCTCTACTCCCTCTCTCTCTTTTTTTTTCTCTTTCATATCCCCTCTCCCTCTCTCTATTCCTCATCCCTCCCTCCCTCTCTTCCTCTTCTCTCTCCTCTGTCTCTCTCGTCCTCTCTCTCTTCTCGTCTCCTCCTCTCTCTCTCTTCCTACCTCTCTTCTCTCTCTCTACTTCTCTCTCTCTCTCCTTGTTTCCTCTCCCCTCTATCTCTCTCTCGCAGTTCATATTACTAACACAGCAAGACGTAACGCAGTGCAACAGTAGCATCCGAGTGAGGATCTCATCGGACCCACATGAAGCAGAGATAGATCATCTACATTCCGTAGACACGACCCCCAAACAGACGCGACCGCCTTAGCAACGTCGGCTGTCCATGGCGACGCGTGTCTTCAGGCGTAGTAGTAATAGCAATAGTACGTACTATTATTACGTACTAGCAATTATACGTAATAGTAATAATACAACGCGTAATAGTAACCGTAAAAAACGCGGGCTCTCGCTTTTCTTTCAGGTGAATGCGTGAACTGGAAGTACTTTGACGGAGCGGGTGTGGCGACGCCGGTGTTTTACCGCTACGACAACTCGCCGAGGCGCTGGGGTCAATGTACTGAACATTGCAATACGAAGTTTGGCCCTTCAAACTTCGCGACGTACCCGTCAGAGGCGGATCATCTCTTTATCGTGGACATCGTGTTCGTATTCCAACTAATATTCACAGTAGTGTGTGTGTGTGCGTGTCTGTGTGTGTGGTGTGTGCGTGCGTGCGATGCCGTGCGTGCATGCGTGTGTGTGCATTGTGTGTGTGTGTGTGTGTGTGTGTGTGTGTGTGTGTGTGTGGATGTGTGTGTGTGGTGTGAGTGGTATTGTTTGTGTGTGTGTGTGTGTGTTTTTCTACACGTTATACTATGAGTTAAATCAAGTTATTCTTAACCGTTATGACGCGTGTTGCGTGCGCGCGCGCAGTGCGTGCTTGAGTGCGTGTATGTGCGATGCGTGGCGTAGCGTGCGTGCGGCGTGCGTGGCGTGAGTGCGTGCGTGCGTGGTTGTGGTGTGTGATGTGCGTGCGTGTGCGTGCGTGTGCGTGCGTGCCGTGCGTCTGCGTGGTGTGTGATGTGTGTTGTGTGTGTGTGTGGTGTCGTGTGGTGTGTGTGTTGTGATGTGTGTGAATATTCGACATATAGTACTATATTATTACTAATTACGCGGCTTTGTGTGTATGATAATGTATTCATTTATTTATTTATTTATTTATTCATGGCATTTAGTTCATTCATATATTACACGTCGTTACAGAATGAAATTGAGAAGTGCATTTTGGATCGGATAAGCAGCAGATAAGATAAGAATCTTTGCGTGGGTCGACGAACACCCCCTGATTTATAAGGCATGCGGGAAGCACTGCGACTTTAGTCCAAAAAAAGGCATAGACGCACAGAGGCAACGAACTGATAGATATCTGGAAAGATAAGATTCGTATGGCATGAATGTGCGAGAAATCACTTAGTAAAAATGTAATATATATTATATATGTGATGTGTGTGTAAGTGTGTGTGCGTGTGCGTTGTGCTGTGCGTGGTGCGTGTGCGTGTGCGTGGCGGTGCGTGTCGCGTGTGGCGTGTGCGTGTGCGTGTGCGTGTGCGATTGCGTGGCGTGTGTGTTAGTGTGGTGTGTCGTGTGTGTGTGTGTGGTGTGTGTGTGATGTGGTGTGCGGTCGTACTCCACATCCATTAACAATTATTTAACTGAGAATAATACATTCAGAAATTCCTGCGTGTAGTAACAGCATCATTTAGCTATTGCAACATTTTGTTGGGAATTGTGGTTAACTGTACATCAAGGTAGAAACACACCCACACAACACACTTATAACGCTCCGAGATGTATATTTTTCGGCCAAGTAATGAGAATTATGCAAGTAAATAGCATAAGTACGATAGGTATAGAATAATACAATCACAATATAAATAAGAACAAAACATCTATACACATTATTAACTACTACTATTACACTGAACATAGGATGGCTAAAGCTTAATGAAAGAATTTCTCCGCGACACAGGTCAATAATGTAGCGAAGTACCCCATTGCTAGGCATTCCCGTGCAAGGCACGGACGTGTGTTCCCTTACCCTCGTAACACCGATCAACTCAACTACCTTGTGACTGCATCGGAACCGGATACGAGGGAGAGAGGTGTGAAATAAGTAAGGAGCTTGCAACGAAAGTTATTCACTCTTAACAAACGCGCTTCGCGCACATTCGTACCCGGTGTTTTAACAAACATGCGGTTCAATAATTTTAGTACATCACTGAGGTACTGTCAGTAAAATATTGATGGCAGCTGTGTAAAGTGTTTTTAGTGACGCTTTTTGGTAACACAACGTTGGCGGGAGCTACTTATGATAAACAGTGTAGCCCGGGTCGTCATTATTAACACTAACGCTCAATAGAATCGCCCCACCACACCACACGCAGCTATCCACCACCGACCAAACTACACATTTTTAATCTTACACTGTCTTATATACTTTAGCTCCGCGAATTGTCGTTTCCGTAAAATCAAAAGCGGTAGAGGTGCGCTGCACATATACTCTGGTTAACGTCACTTTGTCAAGTGAAGTTAAGTCAAGCTGGCCATCTTGCATCGCTCCTGTACTGCTCCGCTGGCCGCTAATAGCGGGAATTTGTGTCATTGCAATTCAGTTCGGCAGTGTCTTTCAGAATCACAGGCCAGTGTCGCTAACGTCGAGACAACATCCTCCGAGAACAATTATAATAATCGCGTACACATACAAGTGCATACACGCGGACTACGAAAGCCAGAACAAGCGCAAGTGAAAAGTTGGTGCAAGTGCACATCGGACATACGAAACTGTTAATTTGGACCGCAGTGCACAGACTGCGAACGTAAGTATAATTGATAACAGGGTTAAGGAGGATGAGCAGAGCTGCTCTTCTGCCCTTTCTGTCTCTCTGTGTGACATCTCTCTCTTACAACTCGCTCTCTCACTCATCACCTCACTCATCCACTCATCTCGCACTCACTCACTCCTCTCGCACTCACTCATCTCTCTCACTCTCACTCCATCTCGCGTCACGTGTCTCAATTTTCTCACTCAATTCTTTGTCTTTCTCTTTTTCTTCTCGCTCTCCAGCTTACTCTCTTTCTCTTTCTCTGTTCTCTCTCTGCTGCTCTCTACATCGCTCTGGGGCGGTCTCATCTCTCTCTCTCTCCTCTCTCGTCTCTCTCTCATATTCTCTCTCTCTCTTCTCCTCTTCTCTCTCTGCTCTCTCATCTCTGTCTCTCTGCTCGTTCTCTCATCTTCTCTGCTCTGCCTTCCCTCTCTCTTCTCTCTCTTTCTCTCTGTCTCTCTGTCATCTCTCTTTCTCTCTCTGGCCTCCCTCTCTCTCTCTCTTCTCACCCACACTCTTTCTTCACTCTCTCTCTCTCTCCCTCTCGTTTCTCGTCTCCCTTCACGTCTTTCTCTCCCACTCTTTCTCCTCCCACTCCTCTCTCGTCTTCTCTCTCTCAAATTCGTCTCTCTCATCTCTCTCTCTCTGCATCCCCACTCTCTCTCTCTCCCACTCTCTCTCTCTCCTCTTTCTCTCTCTCTCTCAGGTATACGCGTGCCACCTCTACCAGCTGCGTTGATGGTACTGAGACTTGCGCATGCGTCGACAACCAGCAGGTGCGTGTTCATGCGTCGACATGCAGGACCTGTGTACTGAAGACGAGCTGGACGTACGCGAAGTGTATCCAGAGTTGTGGATATCACAGTGCCAGCGACGACACCAAGAACGAGCGCAGTATACAGATGCGGGCGGGGGGACATGTGGGGCTCGCTTACAGCCGTGCCACGTGAGTAAGTCGTGCTGTGTGTGGCGTGCGTGGTGTATATGTTGGTATGTGTGTGTGCGTGTGTGTGTGTGTTTGTGATTGTCTGTGCGTGCGTGCGTGCAATGCGTGTGTGTCGTCGTGCGTCGTGTGTGCGTGTGTGTGTGTAGTGTCATACTAATACTATTATCGTATTATACCTGTTACGTATATCGTATTTACATCATATACATATATAAAATAATATACATATAATATATTATATATTATATATATATATAATATATAATATATAATATATATATTACAGTATTTCTAAGTAAATAAAGTTTTCTGGCAGTCATTCACTGTCCGCTTCCGCCTACGAGCATGCGAGCATTGCGGACACGCGCAGAGAGTACGAAGCTGGGCGACGGTGACGCTACACCGCTAGAGTATGGCGAGAACCTGATCAGCAGACAGCAACGATGCGTGTCAGGAACAGCGGCCTCTACGCAGACATACCGCGGACCCAGAGTAGCGGTGTGTAGGTTTTCCCTAACTGCGTCTGCGGTCGATTCATGCAGGAATGTTAATTAAACAGTATTGTTGTCAATGACTCGTGAATGAATTGCGGGTGTTTGTTTTGCGAGTTTCGTTTTTGCAAAAGTGTGCTAATTCGAGTACGGCAACGCGCGGCAGCGTCTTTTGTGTGTGTGTGTGGTGTGGGTGTGTGTGTGTGTGTGTGTGTGTGTATTTGTGTGGTGTATTTGTTG
>NW_014577065.1:662804-667533 GCF_000485595.1 Priapulus caudatus | reverse complement strand
CTTGTGACGTTGCGTGCGTGCAAGTGTTGATGTGCCTGTATTATATATATATATAATATATATATATAGAACATTAGATAGGACCACGATTTCTAGGACAACTACCCCCTGCGACAATTACCCCCGCGACAATTAGCCCCCGCCGAACAATTACCCACCAGCAACAATTTACCCACCTGCGATTACCCACCCGGACAATTACCACCCAGGACAATTACCCACCAGACATATAACCCACCATGACAATTACCCGCGGATAATTACCCACCAGGACAATTATCTCCACAGGACAATTACCCACTAACCTTTCCAATAAGGGAAAACTTTCCCCTTCCGTAAATTTTTGTCCGCTGCAATACATATTATTATGTATGTCTGGAGAAGAGAGAAATGCCTACCCCATGTGTTCAGAGAACAGCGGCGTCGATAATTGGGACGGGGTGGGGGGAGTCGCCCCTACCCCTCTATAATGACGGAAATGTTGTATCCCAAATGATCTTGCTCTTGGCCATGTACGTTATGTTATGTAACTGTTTGTGCGTGTGTGCCAGGAGGGTCGTAAATTCCGGGGGGATGGGGGGATGCACCCCCCTGCTCTTGAAGGAGGGGGGATGGCCTGTACAAATATCCCCCCTGAGATTAAAAAAAAAGAGAGAGAAAAAATAATAGCCAGTATGGTTGCAAACATACAAAAACACGTGAAATTGTGAGAAATTGCAATTCTTACCTGTGTTTTAATACATGTATTATTACTATAGTAACCTAACTGTGTACGCTCATGAAACTGTAAAAGTCATGAAAAGTGTTTTGAATCCTAACTTGTAGGGTTGAGTCTAGGGTTGAGATAGTGTCATCAGACATAAGAATATAGCCCACAGTATGCCTCAGATTGCAGGAAAATGGCTAAAATATTTCAAAATTTTACATGCCTACGGCACGTGCCAAACGTACGGTTGTCAAATTTGGCATGTGCGTGCATGTATGTATGCATGTATAAATGTATGTATATGTTGTTTGTTCGTTTGTGTGTTGTTATGTGTGGCATGTCTGGGCATGTGTGTGCATGTGTGTGCATGTGTGTGTGTGTGTGTGTGTGTGTGTGTTGTTGTGTGTGGTGTGTGGTGTGTGTGTGTGTGTGTGTATGTTCGTGCCTGTGCGCGATCGCGCGCGTTGATGGTAAATAATTGTGGGCTTGTGCTCGTGCTAGTATGTGATGGCTATCGCCGACCATCCCCCACTCCTCGGTACGGATTTACGCCCTGGATGTTATTCATTGTATTAAAGCGACCAGAAAATGTCTAGACATGTTACGTGTGCATTGTTGTGGCTGCGCTTCGCTCCCGCTGCTGATGCGCAGGTGAAGGCCGATACTTGCCGATATGAACTTCAAAATCGGGTATCGGAAAATGTCGCAAATAAGTCAAAATATCGGCAGCATCACGAATGTTGAAGTTTGAAATTATGAAATCATGAAGTTAGTCGTTAGATGAATCATCATTACTGTACGGTGTGTGTGGGGGGGGGCTAGGGAATTGTCCGAGGAGAGAGAGAGAGAGAGAGAGAGAGAGCGAGAGGGAGAGAAAGACAGAGACAGAGAAAGAGCAAGATTTGGCTCGACTCAAAAATATCAAAAATCACCATCAGTGAGAAACTGCTTCCCTAAGCGCGTCACAGAGTCGGCTGCCGCTATGTCCATCTCATCGTTGACACGTATTCATGCAAACGCCATATCAATACGACAATATTAGAACGCATTAGACGGAGGATTGGGAAAATGGAGGAGAAAAGTCCACTGCAGCGACCCCCTGGGACTAATAATGCGATGGAAGAAGAAGAAGAAGAAGAAGAAGAAGAAGAAGAAGAAGAAGAAGAAGAAGATTTGGCGAGCTAACTCACGTTCGCACGTCCCTAGCTCCGCCCAATACATTTTATCCGTTTCATCGTCAATCGTGCAGTTAACTAACAAGAAGTTGTCGTAGCCTGCCAGGTATCCACTGGAGCAGCGATAGAGGGCGGTGTCTCCGTATTTTATGCCCTCTTTCGATGTGAAGTCGGCGTGATCGACATCAAGTGGCCATTCGCAAGCACGGCCTGAAAGAAGGAAACTCTGGAATAGTTGTCGTCGTGTAAGTGAAAACAATAAAAAATTGTTAAAGATCACACACACACGCGCACACGCACGCACGCGCGCAAACACGCACATACAAACACACACAACCCCCCCCCACACACACACACACTCACACACAGAGACATACAAATACACACACACACACGCACAGACACACACACACACACACACACACACACACACACACAAGCAAGCAAGCACGAGTATGCAAGCACGCGCACACGCGTGGCGACACGCTTAGATTTTTAAACTAGCGCTTCGCGTGCAGCGTCGTGCCGCGAGCATGCATATTTGTCCGCCCGTGCGCGGATTTATCCAGTTTAATCGCTAATCCCGCGTTGCGTTTGCTGAAATTCGATGATAATTGTAATTAATTATATACAGACGGGCGTGTAGACGTCTGGGACCCAGGTTGCCGTCATCCGCGGGTGACATCCCCTACCTAACGCCTCAGACGCGCATAAGTGGATAACTAGCAGCTTCGCGCGTGCGATCCAATTATAACTGATCAGTTTCCCACCTCATGGAAGGCGTCTGTAGGAAACTGTCCATGTATATTTATACCGGGCTTAACATTACAGATGTCTGTGTGGTGGTATATAACATGCCGGATGTTCGTCACGTGATAATTGGACGCAGTGGTGAAGCTGTACGTACGGATTGAGAATGGGGAGAGCTATAATAGCTATACACACAGCTAGCCCTCTATCTATGAGTATTTCTGACGTCGCATAATATAGTTATTGGTGACTGTTACCCACAGCAGGCGAGGCACCGGAAGGAACGTGTCGCATGGGATGCGTCGACCAGCGACAGGGCCAAACCAGTCTGCATTATGGCTGCCATATTTTGGCATGCGCAAGTTTGACTATACGATGTTTCTTCAGCTGGAAACAACAAGAGGTTTTATAGTAGCCATAAAATTTAGGATTATTGTTATCATGCTATATATAGTGTATAAGGATAGCAATGACTGGTTTGGCATACCAAACAATCCTAACTGCAAGAGGCAATGTAGCTGGCAACAATTATCCGGTTTATTCTGTTTTCAATGTGGAAATATATATATATATATATATATTATCTATATATACTATATATATATATGTGTATCGATCCATCTCTATATATATATATATATATAGATATATATATATATATATATAATATTCCCCTCTTTTCTCTTGCGTAGTAACTGAACCTATATTAACTAGGTCTATATATAAGGGGCGTGCGTAAGCGCGGATATATTCTTGCTGTTGCTCCCACACGTCTGCACATAATTTCAGCTCACTATTAACATTTGATACTGCCTAAATCTCGATAACTATATGAAATAGTTTTTTCAATCGAAAACCTTAATGCAAAGACCTTGCAAGTAGATCGTTGGTGCATCACGCGGGACACGGTGTTGCGCATAACACCACCGTACGTTGACGATAACCCCAACAGCCGGCTGCGTATAGCGAACTAGAGGCAAGTTTGCGTAAATATTTTATATTCAATATTAAAGATCAACACGGGCCGCCGTGTTTCAATCATAGCGGATCACGCGGAATCGTGTCAGTCGAATCAGTCTCAGCTTCTGTGTGTGTATATGCTGCCGGGGCACACGCGCGCACGCACGCACGCACGTACGCACGCAAACGTACAAGCACGCACGCACAGAGAGGGAGAATACGCGCTGGTATCCACACTCTCGCTTACACACGTGCACTCACACAAGTCGATCCTGTATATGAGTAAGCTTGCCGATACTGATGAATACTGTTGGCGATGGATATAGAATTAGAGATGCGCACGTAAAACATGATATGATGCATGAATATTTGGGGGACTGGGAACGTGATAAATAGAAGCAACGTGAGAGAGTTAGAAGGACAGTACAGACTTTGGAGAGACAAGAAGAGAACGAGAAAAAGAGACAGGGAGTAATTAAGTGAGAGTGGGGCGAGGGGGGCTAGGCGGGGGAGCGCGAGAGTCTGAGTGTGGGAGAGTGACAGCAATTAAGGGAAGTAAAGAGCGGCAAATCATTTTCGAGAAGGGTGGTGCACTACCTGCTGCGGTGTGGGTAATATCCCGGCGTTTAATTGTAGTAGTGATTGAATAGTTTGCTGTGCGGTTAGAGGGCGGAGAATGTGGAATAGCATCGCTGGTGACAGTCAAGGACAAAAATCCCGCCGCTCAAAAATACGTCGATGAAGGCGAGCGCAGTTAATAAGGCGTCTGAATGAAAGAGTTATTGAGATGGAATGTTTCTGCAAACGAGATGCATATTTTCCCTCGCGCAGATTAGCGATAAATTTCTCATCTTTCAATGCGGGTATAATTTGTGGGGATGCGTCCCTCGTGCCAACCGTTCGCTTTATCGCCGCGCATCATCGCAGCGCCGAGAGAAGAAACAGATTAAGAGATCGCCGCCGAATTGCGAGTGTTTATCGAATCCCGCGCATAGCCGAAACACGCCGACAATCGGTCGAGTTCGTCTGACCGAGACGACGGCTCCGCGCATTGACGCCTCAAAAGACCGCCAATCGCCCCCCCCCCCCGTTTGTTACATTCCCGACAATCGCACCCCCCCCCGTTTGTTACATTCCC
>NW_014577065.1:646644-662556 GCF_000485595.1 Priapulus caudatus | reverse complement strand
AGCAACAGGCAAGGGAACAGCGAAGCGATCTGTTATGATTGCCGCAAGTAAACGGAGTCGAGTCGCAACGTCGTATACACGCACTAGGGCCTAAACGGTAATGAAGATTCCGCTCTGGACGGAAACTGTGGGGTGTGCTGAGATGAGTCGGCCGGTTAATCCCCGTATAACTTTAAGACGTCGCGGTGTCGCACGTTTATTGCTGCGTAGCGAGACTGCGTTATCCTTGTTAAATCGAGAACCCCGAGTGAAGCGAGGGAGGCAGCGAGGGGAAGCGACCGGCGCCGACGTAAACTCCGCATCGACGCTCTAAGATCGTTGCCGAACGATGATTCGCGAAAGCGTTCGTCGAATGCACCAGAACGGGGGGCGGGGCATTGTTGGCGAAGATGTTAACAAACGGAGAGTGGTGACGGTGCCATTGTTGGAATGCAAGCAAACGGGGCGTGGGGGATTGCGGAATGTTCACACAACGGCGGGGGGGGGGGCGATTGCGGGGAATGTGCCACCAAACGGGGATATGGGGCCGGCATTGAATGATACATTGAACCAAACGGGGGGTGGCGATTGTCGGAAAGCAACAACAGGGGCGGGTGGGTGCCGAGTTGGAGAAGTGTAACAAACGGGGCGGGTCGGCGCGACTGGGTGCCGACGCAGGCGGGCGACTTGTGGGGGATCTATGCTCGAACAAACGGGCGGGGGGGGGGGGGCGTATGCCGCGGGAATGCTGGCAAACAAACGGGGGGGGGGGGGCGGGTTTGCGATTGTTGCGCGAATCGCCTAACACAAACGGGGGGCGGTGCGACTTCGCTTGGGAATGCTAACAGAACGGGGGGGGGGGGCGCATTGCCGGGGAATGCATGCAACAAACAGGAGGGTGGTGGCGGTGTGTAGCTGTTCTGCGGAACTGCTAAGTACAACGTCGCGGGCGGGGGTAGGGCGCAATTGATCGCGAATTGTAACAAACGGGGCGGCGTGCGATTCTTGGAAAAATGTAACAAACGGGGGAGAAGGGGGATGCGATTGTCCGGGATGTGTAACAAAGGGGGGGGGCGGGAAGACACACACACACACACACACACACACACACACACACACACACACACACACACACACACACGTATATGCATGCACGTATGAACGCGCACAAGCGCACACGCATGTGATAATGCGCGCGGGCGCACACTCGCACATACGACAGGACGCGGGCGCACACTCGCACGTACGAATACACGCAGGCGCACACTCGCACATATGCGAATGCACGCGGGCACACACTCGCACGTGAGATGCACGCAGGCGCACACTCGCACGTGAGATGCACGCAGGCGCACACTCGCACGTGAGATGCACGCAGGCGCACACTCGCATGTAAGTTTGCAAACAGGCGCGCACATGCAGCACGTAATCATAGAGATGAGCACAGACGCACGCATGTACGTAAAGAAACCCATCCAATATCACACACGTACGGACACACACACATACACACGCGCACGCGCGTACACATAGCAAGGGGGCAATTGCAAGAACCCCATCTTTCGGTCGGTTTTAGCATTCGGTAAACATGAAACTATGCATTTTCTGCTGCTGTTTAGCATGGAAATAGTTTATAAATAGAATATCAGACGAATAATTGACAGCTGCTTGAAAAACATCTGACAGCGATCTTGGCGCCATGTTAAACGGGAAGGATATTGCATATATCACTGTTCTCTTTCATCATGTTTAACTGACCTTCGCATGATACTGGTTCGTAGTTCATTCTTTCGAGGTTTATTTTGCCTATACGGATATATAATATATATAATTATATAATACATATATATATTTATTTATTTATTTATATATATATATATATTATGGATGCATATATTATGTGTGTCTACAGTATTGATCTGTAATCGCCAAACACGCCACGATAGTAAATATTATACTGTAGTGGTCGGTTGTAAAGTCAATGGGTTGTGGTTAATGTGTAATGGCCACAAAGCTCTGCGGCCCTTCCACCAATAGCCAAACCGGAGTGTGCATGTCAATGTACCCTAAATAATCATATTTTTCTTTTTTTTAATGCTTTTCTACTTGTTTAATATTCATTGTCCAATATTTTGTCCAAATGTAATTTCTATCGTTGGGCTCTACCGTTGGGCGGTAGATATGAATGAAAGAAACCTATATTATAAGACGTCGTAACGTTGCAGCGGCAGCGGCTGCGCGCAGCACCAAAAGGTGTATTTAGCACCCTCCGTAAAGAAACCCGCCGTAGCGCATAAAAGACAAACGACCCGGTTCACGGCTTTTTTTGTTTTTACCAAATGTGACTCTTTGAAATTATCTCATCATTGTTTAATCTTCGTAGCAAGTATATATCAGGGCCGTGTTCGCGTGGAAAACGCTTTCACGAACACATATATAGTCGTGTAAGACCCGTTTAGCGTATCCCTTGGCTGTTACGGCCACTAATAGCGCCTGTACATTTACACGTACGTTTAGAAATATCACGTAGATAACTAAACCTCAGGCCAGCCCACGCAGACATGGAAACGTGTAAGATTAAAGGACATCTACGAATGTAAACAACTCTGTCTATCCTATTACACAGTAGCGCATCCCGCGGCCGACTTGCCTGAGTAGTTGAGCCTTTTATATTACGCGTGCGCTCATGTGTCAGAATCTAATTAATGGCGACCGCAAATGTAAGCAAAAGGATTTCACTAATAGTAGAGATATATTTTTGATTTAAGTAATATATTTTCATGCGATGAGGCGGGATCGGTGTAAGCCAAGAAAAGACCGGTTCGATGCCGATATCGAACACTACATACATCGATGAACAAAATGCATGAAAATGAAATTGCCCCCTTTCTGCTGCCCATGTTACCTAAACTAGTTCTGTTAAAAGCTGGTGACAAATGAATAACAGCGCAATCATGGTCACCTTGGCGCTTACTCTTGCGTCGACTTGACTTGCTTGGCGCCGAACAAATTGCTATTCTATAATAGTCGAGTCTGCCTGCCAACACGTAAATAAACATGTTGTGGGCGTTGAAATGAAGATGCACATCGCGTTCCTACATATAGGGGATACGAGCTATACACCGGTCTGGAAGTTCATCGTCGTTTCTTTATCGATAGCGCATGCGCAGCGCGGCCGCTCTTCCGGTCGTGTGTACTTATAGCCCAGCGATTATCCCCCAAGTTGTTTTGATTAACTATCGGGGGAATCAGTTTAAGTGTACTTTTGCAGCATCCGAGTCGGCGGCTAAAACAAGCAGCCTGACAGAAAAACGCCTCTGCTCTTGCACAGCCGCTCGCTTGTGACAGACAAAGCACATGTTAGAGTCTCTCCATCCGGCTGCTGCTGCTGCTGCCGCTGCTGGTGCCGCTGCTGGTGCTCCTGCCGCTGCTACTGCGCATGCGCTCGCATCCGTCCCGGAGCAGCGGAGGGAGAGATTCGGCACGATTTACAGCCCCGACGGGCGTCAGCGCAACAATGTTCGAGACAGCCGCGCTAACAAGGCAAAGCGCCGCCGGCCGCCAGGAGCTCCAAGACAGGCACTGATGCTACCACGTGAGGTAACCAGACTAAGTCATGCAGGCCCCAGCTGAGGTAGAGGCACACTACGATATACTCACGAGTAGTGCGCTCGTATTCCACGTGAATCACACGCACGCGCGCGCGCATAGAGCTAGCGCGTGAATGGACATGATCGGACGCACGTGGAGGTAAATAACACAACAACAGCGCGATGCCCGCACGCAGGCGCGACAGTCGATGCGCCTTTAATACAAGTTTCGTGACCTTAGACTCGCGCGCGTTCCTACTTTTTGGCGCACGTCAACGTAAACAGGCGCATTCGATTTCAACGTGTGCGTAATTGGGTTGTAAATACGTCTATAAATAATATAAATGAATCAAGAGGTCCGTAACGTGAGTTACTCATCCGAGAGCCCGCGTGCGTGGAACGGCGCGGTGGAAAAAATTTCCGCCCGAATCGCGGCTGACCCAATTAAATTTTTTTTCTCGCAGAAAAATTGACTAGCAGCGGAATGATACGTTGCTACGTTACGGCAGCGCCACTACGCAGGCAAGTGGCGTCGGTAAAAGATGATGCGTAGGAGAGATAGCGGACCAGTCGGATGCAAGCGTCAGCGATTGATTTCTTATTTGTATTACATTACGCTCGGCGTTATGCGGCGAAGCGGACATCATCTACTGATGCTGAGCAGGTAGTAGCCGCCGCTTACTCTACTCGTCCGCCCGTGTCCGTGCACAACTCGATTCATACTTCTCATCATCATAGTTGCCGATGGCGGCGACATGCGTGGAGCGATGAGAGACGTTGCTACGATAGGTCAGGACAATGGTCGTCTGACAGACTAACGTTGTTCCCGTGAAACCCCGCGTTCAGGACGAGCGCGTACCGGGCTCTCGGCGCGCGCAGGTGCTCGACACAGCTTTAGCGACACGTTTCGGATATACCGCGCAGCTTTTGCGGTGGTGTTGACCACGCTGCAGATCGGTGCACGGTCGGCAGGGTTGAGACGATATTGCGTGGAGCGCACGGCTCGTGTTCTCATCTCAGCAACGGAACACATTGTCAACATGAGTCTGCAACTTCTGCAACAAACTAACGTGGCTGCAACTCACACATAACAGCGGGTAGCATCGTCACCTGGCGATGACCGCAGCGAGAGACTACTGACGGCTATTCATCGTCATCACCATCGTCGTCGTCGTCGTCGTCGTCGTCGTCGTCGTCGTCGTCATGTTTGATACGGACAGCTCTGACAGTCGCTGCTCGACGGAGCAGCCGGATGCGTCGCCCGGCGCCGACGACGTTGCCAAGAGTCCGCGAGGAGCGCCACCTGCGCCGCAGCCGTACGACGCGACGTTCGTCGGGCACGGACAGCAGCCGTTCTCGATGCTGTCGCACCCGTCCGTCGTCGCGCAGACGGCGAGCGCCCTCTACCCGCGCAACGTCGTCGCGCTGAGCGACGGCCGACGCGGCTTCCAGCATGGTAACGTCGTTGTACCGAACCCGGTTCCGATCATGTTCAACGGTTCGCCGTCGCCGGCCATGTCTCCCGCGTTCTCCATCGGCTACGCCGTCGGCCCGATGGTTCCCGCCATGCACCGCGCGAGAATGCACGACGTCGCCGGACATCCGGCGAGCGGCCCTACGGACCTAGCGGGCCTGATCGTCGCCGAGCCGGCCGGCGCACTGCTGCCGCCGCACGAACCGCGTCCGGACCAGCCGGACGATCCGGGCACTGCATCCGAACCGTCTGACCGGTCGGACGGTGCGATGAAGTTTCGGCACGGCGATTTGGACCTGTTGCTCTACTTTAAGGCTGCCTGCAGCCCTCTGAGCGGCGCTGGTGAGTGTACAACTGTTGTTGTTGTTGTTGTTGTTGTCGTTCATGATCGTAATCGTCCGCAAATTCTCTCGTTGACCAACTATTATAAACCAAATTAAACGGCGTAAATCAAACCACAAGATCTGGCCCTAAGTCGCTATGTTAACTGCATGGCGAAATACGATTTTTCGTTCCGTCAATTTACGCAACTTCTATGGAGGCATTTCAATTTTAAACAAAAATTATCACTTGCGAATTGACAGTCTCAGGTACATTAGATCTACGCATTTAATAATATCTCCGATAATTAGTTTCTGGCATAAATTCCGTGTTTATGGAACAAAAAAACTACTAATCTATCGTTACGCTACTATAGACGCTATTTTAAAACTAGAACACGCAGACGTAAGTGATTTGTATTAATCATTTTACGACGCATCCTGGAGCCTATATGTCGGGTAATATATTCACAAAAATATTGCCTAGCTCTAGTGATATCGTACCGCGTAGCGTGTGCGCTTATTACAGCATTAGAACTGAATCTATCAATCAATTCAATTCAATTCAATTCAAATGACTTTATTTATACTTTATGAATTACATTTTGGACGTAACATATTAATTAAACGTGGTTAATAGACAATGCTGATGAAATTACAACAAATGAAACTAAATAAATAGAAGTGATCGATGGAGGGCGAAATGACAATCGATAATCGATATAAACCATTAAATCGTTGATTTATTCGGATAACGTCGTATCGATCACTATGTAAATCGCATTCTCATGATCTGTATAACCCGCATATAGGGTCGCGTCAATAATTAAAATCGGCGGACGTTAAAGTTCTTATCGTGGGCACAAACGCAAACACGACATGGGTCATTTTCACGCACTTCGTTTATATATTTCTTTCGTATATATATTTTTGGCGGGGTTACGCGCACCGCAGCGTCGGGAACAGACGTTTGATCGACACTACAACGCGACATGACTTATTTAGCGTTCGAATCTCTGCCAGTATCAGTCGGTGGTGCTCGCAGAAGAAAGGCGCTCGGAATTGGATATTGACACCGGAGGCCGCAGGGGGAGGTTTGAGCGGCAAGAAAGGATTCGGGGGGAATTTTTATATCGGAATCAGATACGGCGAAACAGAATTTGTGCTGTTTAAATACTGCGTGAATAACACCCGCGGTAGGCAAAATAAAGCAAAATAAACACAATTTGCCGTTCAGTGGCACAACCAATTCCGCCTTTGCAAACAGTTGAGAACTCTGATACGTTGTTTATTTATCTGGAGGGGCAAATACTATATGCAACAGTTATTGCGTGTGCCTCGCAATCTATAGGCATGACGAATGTGTGCACGCACGCATACCCGTACCTCACACAACGTCGCGCTGTCACTATATATATATATATATATATATATATATATATGCGCGGCTCTTGCTTGATTAACTGTATTGTCTACATCGTCTATTATTCTCACGGCAGCTACACGTGATTTTGCGGGCCTATTTAAACGTAATTTATACATCGATTAACCTTTAATAATTAAGTGGCAATTAGTTTAATAATTAAGCAATTTGACACGAGAACGGGGGAAATCCGATATGGAGATAGACAGTGATGTCCTAATACCCACATCGCATAGACATGTTGTGAACGTAGGGCCTAAATGTTAGATCAGTAAGATTAACGTGAAATGTATGTCCCATATCATCATTGAATATCCTCGTAGAATTCAATCACTACCTGTGTCGAGTGTGACAGATAAATGTTCATAACGAATTAAACATTCAGTACGTTAAAATTGTGATTATGATTTTTAAAGCTCTGCAATTAATATCTCGTTTATTATCTGTTATCCATCCGTATAATCTATCTGTATTAAGCAGAAATAAAGGAATGTGAGCAATATAAAGAGAGACAAGAATATCATTTCACCATTTCAGTCGCACAGAACGAAGTGCATGATAACGTCAACATTAACGTAACAGTCTCTCGCCTGTAGCGAAACCTCGTATCTGCGCCATGTCTCGAAGCAGAAGGGAACAACGGTGCGTTGCACACGAAATTCCCTCACAACGCCTACGATGTCGGCACACATAAACTTCGATTAAGAAAATTCCACATCGATATTCCAAACTTCGGATTTAAATACATCACGCATGATCGACATCGTGCGATGCGGATAACAATAACACAATGGAAGTCCACCTCGACACGGCTATAAAATATTTCTGATATTGGCGAGGAGTGTTCAATGCTAATGCACATTGAAAACGATGCATTCGACCATAGAAATTCACGTAAAATGCATTCCATTATATGAATATTTAAAAAAATTCGTGATAACGCATCAACGACTGTTTAACATCGGACGATGGGCGCAAGCATGCACGCGCTTTGACACACTAGAGCAATTGAGGACCACGTCCCTAGCATATCAGGGTTCGTTTAGAAGTGCTCTTTCTCTCGCTCTCTCTCTCTCTTCTCTTTCTCTTTCTCTTTCTCTTTCACTCCCACTGTCTCTTTCTTATTCCCTCTTTCATTTTTCCTCTTTCTCTATTTCTCTCTCCCACTCTGTCTCTTGCTCATTTTCTCTCTCACATACTCACTCCTTCTCCTCTCTTTTTTTTACTTTCGCTTTCTTTTTCTGAATTTCCCTCTCCCTCTCCCTCATTCTCTCTCTAAATCTCCATCTGTCTCGCGCACACACACACTCTCTTTCTCACTCGCTTTCGGTTTCGCGCGCGTGCTCTCTTCTCTCTCCCTCTCTCACTCTCTCGCGCGCGCTTATTCACACGGTTGGTATGTTACTCTGACGGTAAAACATCAGCCGCAAACCATGTTCCATGCATTACGATGCGTTTTTTGTTCGAATCACCTTAATAAAGTCATGCGAGAATGTAGCGAGAGCTAGCTGGCGCCGTTAACAAGACGGCAGCATCACGCTACTACACTGCTGAGACGAAGCACTCGGGAACGTGCGCGCCGGTAGTTGCGTAAGCTATGCACATACCGACCCCCGTCTTATACTTCACCGACACACGCTAGATTCACCCCACTCGCTACGTGCGAACGAATAGACCTAAGTACTACGTACAGGCCCGAATACGTACGAACAGGCCTGAGTCTGCAAGTAGAACGAGTGAGTGGACTGAGGCTATGGTGATCCGCCGAACATCACCTTCTAGCGTCGCGAATAACAACGAGCTCCGAGAGTTAATCACGTAAACGCGTTTATCGCGCGCGCTCGCTCGGCTCCGCCACAAACCACGCCGCGGTAATGCAATCAATGGCGATCGTAGCTAAGTAGCGGGGTTGCCGCCACCGCCACTGTCACCACCGTCGTCACCGCCACTGTCACCGCTGCCGTCACCGCCACTGTCACCGCCGCCGTCACCGCCACCGTCGCCGCTACCGTCACCGCCACTGTCACCGCCACTGTCATCACCGTCGTCACCGCCACTGTCACCGCTGCCGTCACCGCAACTGTCACCGCCGCCATCACCGCCACTGTCACCGCCGCCGTCACCGTCACCGCCACTGTCACCGCTGCCGTCACCGCCACTGTCACCGCCACTGTCACCGCTGCTGTCTCTCTGCTAAGACCTTCGTTTATAATATTATTTTGAGGCGTCTGCTCGGAGATATTCAATCTCACCCACCCCACGTTTGCACGTCGTGTGTATAAATGATAAACAACCGCTTCGCCATCCAGCGGGGCGAGGTGAGGCGAGTGCGCACAGCCTCATCTCGGCAGTGTAGTGGATTAGGCGCTTATATATTTCAAGCAGACTAGCAAAATCTACGGGCCGCGCGAGTTTCTATTGGCCTTTTTAATAAACATCAAACCCCCGCGAAAATCCGCTTTCTCATCCCGTATACCGCTTTGTAGAATTGAATGCGCTGAGCTCCCAACAAGTGACATCTTACCGGGTTATAGTGCTCTCCGTATAACCGCAATAATGCCGCGCTTTACGAAATAAAGCTTTTATTCAAATTATCGGGAATTTGCGAAAAACTGGCTGAAAGAGAACGATGAATGGAGTGGAAATTGATTAATTCTGGCTCTTGTCGGGAAAGAATGAAGCAACTTATATAGCGGCACAAATAGAGGCAGCAAAACGTTTATTAACTGTCACGCCAATATAACAGCAGATGCGCTGAGCGGCTCGTCTGCTCAACCCTTGCCGCACGCGGGGCGCATTCGGCGGGAATTGTCCGGAAATGGCGAGAAAAAATAGAAGCGCGAGAAAATGCTATCCGACGCACACGACGCGCTGCGCTTAGGCAGTCAGTGCGGGGATGATGGCTCGCCAATCTGAAATGGGTTTTATTATTAACGGAGTTAACCCGTTTGTCGCCAGGCATAACGACGGACAAGAATAGCCAGATATTCGCATTGACAGATGCGTCTGTGTCCGCGCGTAGACGCCGTCGCCTGTGACGTCAGATCGGCGGGTCCGCTGCGCGGTCGGCTGTTTGAGATTTTAATAAATTCACGATGGCTATCGGTTTTTTATCGATACTTTTCGGGCGAAATTTCTAAAAGAAAACACAACAGCGGTGACATGTGTTCCGAGATGCAGTCGCCGCTACGTTTCTCAATGATTACTGAGTAGCTGTGTTGAGTGGAAGGCGCGTGATCATCGTCACAGAGCATGCATATATATATATTTCTATACATGTTTGCTAACGAATTTACCCACAGTGTTAGAACGCGGAGAGTTTCACTATTACTAAGGAGGATGGGTCAATAAAAACACAAAATTCAACTTCTACTTACCATTGTTGGCCTATGAGTTAAGAAAGTATATCTCAATAAAGTTTGCCCGCGTTACACTTGCCGTTGACACTTGCCGCGCACTCTTTGCTGCTTTCTGTGTTATTACGTGACATATCATCGAGTGTGCAATATCGTTTTTTGCCGTTTTTATCACTTTAGTATATACGTATTACGTACTAGTCAAATAACATAACATAATTCAAACAAATGCTCGTGCGTCCATAGTCAGCATTGTCTACGCTTTTATTCGCGCGATTTTGTTTGTAAAATTTCTGGTACAACTCAAAATGAAAGAAGCGTGCCGTACATTCATGTCTAGTATAGCCTATAATATATTTAAGTTAAACACAACGAAAGGCATGGTAAAATATTTTGCAAGAGCATCGTTACTATATTTAAATCGGTTTCAATGGGTTTAATTAGCATTCCGCAGAAACCAATTTGGAAAAGCATAGAATGATAGTGTCAATGAATTTTAATTTAATCTGTTTGAAAAACATCTTCTTTGGCACGCAATGCGATTATTCGACAGATTACATGTTACTCTATAGGCACGTCTATATTCCGCACACGAGAGCTGTGTACTATTCTCGCATATCGGGGGTACCCGGAATGCCCTGCGCTACGCATATTACAAATATAGTTATGTTACATCCAATAAATATTGGTCGATAAATATCATCCCGGACTGCGAGGGTAAAGGCGTCGGTTACATTTGCCTATGTGTGACTATTATGAATCAGCTTCATGTGAAATAGACGTGAAGGACTGTGATTGTATTCGGCAGGAGAGATGAATGTTGAATTTGTGCATACCAGGTTTAACACGATTCAGAATGCTTGGATCTCCTGTATATTGATGGATATCCGCGTGAAAGGTCGTGTCGTATATGTACAGGCCTACCTTTTGTTTTAATAACATCAGCGCACGTCATCATAATGTAAGGTTACAAAATATATTGCTTATACTAGTATAGTATAGTATAGTATAGTATAGTATAGTATAGTATAGTATAGTATAGTATAGCATAGCATAGCATAGCATAGCATCGCATCGCATCGCATCGCATCGCATCGCATCGCATCGCATCGCATCGCATCGTATAGTATATATAGTATAGTGAAAGGTCGTGTCGTATATGTATAGGCCTACCTTTTGTTTTAATAACATCAGCGCACGTCATCATAATGTAAGTTTACAAAATATATTGCTTGTACTAGTATAGTATAGTAAGTATAGTATAGTGTAGTATAGTATAGTATAGTATAGTATAGTATAGTATAGTATAGTATAGTATAGTATAGTATAGTATAGTATAGTATAGTATATGTTTTTTAGTATAGTTAGTATTAGTAATAGTGTAGTGTAGTGTAGTGTAGGTGTAGTGTAGTGTAGTGTTAGTGTAGTTTAGTGTAGCGTAGGCGTGGAGCGTTTAGTTATCAGCATCATAGCAGTAGCATCAGCTAGCATAGATCAGCATCATAGCATAAGTGTAGTATAGTGTAAGTAGTATAGTAGTATAGTTAGTAGTAGTATAGCATAAGCATAGCATTAGAGCACTAGCATAGTCATGAGATCGATCGGCATCGCATCGCATCGCAATCGCATACGCATGGCGCATCGCATCGACTCGCATGCCCCATCGCATCGCATCGCATCGTATAGGTAAGTATAGTGAAAGGTCGTCGTTATATGTATAGGCCTACTTTTTGTATGTATAACATCAGCGCAAGGTCATCATAATGTAAGTTTACAAATATATTGCTTATACTAGTATGATATAGTAAGTAATATGTATAGTTAGTATAGTATGTATAGTTAGTATAGATTAGATAGTATAGGTATAGTATAGTATAGTATAGCTATAGCATAGTATTATAGATATAAGCTATGCTATAGCTTAGGTATAGTATAGTTATAGTATAGTAAGTATAGTACTAGTTTTAGGGTATAGTATCAGTATAGTATAGATATAGATATAGTATGGGATAGTATATATAGTATAGTTATAGTATAGTATAGATATAGTATAGTTAGTTATGAGATAGATAGGATAGTATAAGTATAGTAGTAGCTTATAGTATAGACTATGTATAGATATAGTACTAGCTATAGTATGGCGGCTATAGATATAGTATAGTGTATAGTATAGTATGATCCTATAGTAGTATAGTATGTATAGTATAGTATGATAGATAGATAATAGTATAGTTATAGTATAGTAATAGTATAGTATGTATAGTTAGTATAGTATGATAGTATAGTATGTATAGCTATGATTAGTTATGAGTTTATAGTATAGTATAGTAGAGTGTATAGTATAGTTGTAAGTTATAGTATATAGTTAGTTATAGTTCAGTATGTATAGATATTTTTAAGTTAAGGGTTTAGTATAGGTATAGTATGCGGTATAGTATTCGGTTGGTTAGTATGTTTATGAGTTATATATAGTATAGTATAGTCTATGCGTATGTTTATGTTATAGATATTAGAATAGTATAGCTCATAGCTATAGGGTATAGTATAGTATAGTGCGGTTATTTAGTATAGGCAGTCTGATCAGCTTCTAGATAAGTACGCATATGGCGCGTTATGGTCTAGTATGAAGTTAGAGTATAGCGTTATTACGTATAATCATAGTTTAGTATAGGGCTGATTAGCTTAGTAGTGAGTATATCTCTCGTTAAGATTCTATAGTAACTTAGGTAGTCAGTTAGATCAGTCAGGGTGATAGCGCCTATAGTATCAGTATAGGTATTAGGGCTTAGCCGGCTCAAGTCTTATAGTTATCTCATATCTGATATATGAGTATTAGGGTATAGCTATCCGTATTAGTATAGTATAGATAGTATGCATTATAGAGTTAGTGATAGGTTATAGTATACGCGTCTATAGTTATAGTACGGTATAGTGTATCAGTATAGTAGTATAGTAGTATAGCTAGTATAGATTATGTTCGGTGTTATGCGTATAGTATAGTATCCAGTTGTCGGCTCCGTAGTAGCTATGGTATTAGTGAGGCAGAAGCTTACGCAACTACCGGCGCGCACTATAGGCTTCCCGAGGCTTCGTCTCAGTCTAGTATAGTATGTATTGTAGTGCAGTATAGCGATAGTGATGAAGTGCTGCCGGCTGGTTAACTAGTAGTAGCGTCCAGCTTATAGATCTAACGCTCGCTACTATTCTCGCATCGCACTTGATTAATATAGGAGGTTATGGTATTTACTGATTAAAACTCCAGAGAATTAGTCAAATAAAAAATGTCTTCGTATTCACGAACACTGTAAGAATGCCATTGGACTCGCGACGATGGTTTTCTACGAGGAGTTTGTGGGATCAGGACTCGCGAATGTAAGACCTTTTTAATCCGTGCTAGTTCGCTAACAGAAATTAAGCGCACTGTTTTAGTCTTGTTTTCCCACACTTTGGTCATAACATACAACGCCGTCAACCTGTGGTGACTATAATTGGCCGCGTGGCCGCCGGCGTGACCGCGCGGAATATACGGGAGACGCCGTCGAGTCTCCTGGGAGTGATTTCCGGTGTATTCGGAGAGTTGCGGGCAATCCCCGGCGGGAGAGGAAGAGACGCGGTCTACACAGCTACACCGCACGAGCCAAGCCGTCTCAGATAAGTTAGCACCGAGAAGCGAAGCATTATCCCGCGCGGTTGTTGTTTGTCGTCAGGTTCCGTATCACTGCAGAGCGACTGGTGTAAACACGTGTCACAATACACCGTCTTGCCGATTTGACAGTGGTGCTGGCGGCGCGGCTGCTACACTTGTGGCCCTCGCGCCGTGAAAGTGGCATACGCACTCGGCGATGAGCCATCGTCCGGTTGCGTGTTGTGATTTAGAGATTAGAATCGAAACAACGTCTGTTTACACTTAACATCCGTACCGCGCTATAGTAGTAATATAGAACAGACAGGAGTGCGGTTTTCTGTGTTTATTATCGTCTATTTGATTTTCGAGAAAACCTGAGAGAGGGAGAATGTGCATACTGGAGTCCCAGTGTTAGAAAGAGAGATGCCTGACAGATAAGCGCGATAAGAAACTTACAAAGAAAGGAAGCACAGTGCGGCAATGAAAACATGTAGAATTGATGCTAAGCGACGCGCCCCGTTCTCCGGCTCTAAGCGCAGTATTACTCGTATCTTTCAGCCTTCACGCTTTCTTCTTGTGCCGCCCACAGCAAATTATCAATGAGATTATGCCAGATCAATGATATTCAACCTTCCTTTCGCTTCTGTCTACTCGATATTTGAGAAAATTGAAGCAAGAAGACCAGAGGGCGTGCGAGGAGGGAAATCGCTAGTTCTGCAGAAGCTAAAATATTCGTCATCATTCTACGATGTCAACCAATTACACTCGCATATGATAGATCTGTCCCGATTCTCCCTAATCAACATACGATCGTGCGACTGTATAACTGTACCCAAGATGGTCGCCCAGATTAGCTGATCGTCTGTAGACAACTTACGTATGTTCTATCGACTGAACCTCGGCTCACCCAAAAGTATGAAAGAGTCATACTCGATACTACCTTTGCAGATGTTTTATGGCTGGAGATAGCAGACCTTCAAGAGTACTGGTCAGTGTGTTTTATGCACTTTTCTCCTATACACTGAACCGCTGGGAATATTTTTATGTGCCTTGTTCCGTGGGCGTGTACATCGCTCGCTATCAATTTGTCTCTCATTTATGTGTGCTGTTACTCTCTCACTAGTACAGCACGGGTTCACATGCCGTGCGTCAGATCCTATCGTCACGAGCCTGTCTTTCAAATCATTCCGTCTTAGATGTGCCAGATCTATTCTAATCCACGAATATGTCTTTTACTCTTCATATTTAACATGGAATTGGCTAATTTCTCGTTATCTCATTTGTCTGAATTTCTAGGCTCACCAGAGATTCAGAGATGCCGATTCGGTTTTGCATAGGTTGCATGATAGCCATATTCATCTTCTGTATGTTTTATAATATCAGTCTTTTCAGTATCCTCAATCTGCCAAATTAATCAGAGACAACTCGATTTAATTGCTCGTGTCTTCACTTGACTATTCTCGGTGGTCGGTACAGACAACATGTCCATTGTCGGTTGATATGGCCTTATCCCGCATCCGCACACAGTGTCGATCATGCGTTGATGTTATTTAAGTCCGATACGAGTTTCGCAGTAATCCTCACTCGCATCGGTGGAATCTTCTACCTTAGTGCGAAGTTTATGTTGGTGACGGACTTCCATCGTAGGCGTTGTGTACATGGTATCGTAAATATTCCCGCTCAGCGCGCCTACGTTAAAATCGACACTACATACATTTCTGGATGGGAATCTAAACAATTATTCTCACGTAATATTCCTTCGAGCGCGAGTTTCCTGTTCTGTTTTCGCACCCGCGGATCCATCCGCTGGTAGTTTTAGTCAGGTTTGTTAGCGAAAGCGAATAGACCGCTGATATGACAGTTGAAACCATAATGACAGCATTGTCTGGCAAAGCTTCGTGTGACATTATTGGCAGTCAACGTGCTTAAGACTAA
This sequence comes from Priapulus caudatus, assembly GCF_000485595.1. Taxonomy (NCBI): domain Eukaryota; kingdom Metazoa; phylum Priapulida; class Priapulimorpha; order Priapulimorphida; family Priapulidae; genus Priapulus; species Priapulus caudatus. The sequence continues at coordinate 646,854 of NW_014577065.1, read as the reverse complement.
CAGCTCGTTCTCAACAGCGGCCGTGAAAACGATTTGCGCGCCCGAAAAAATATCGCACCGTGCCGTATGTAATACCGTGTGTAAATATTCTGATAGTATAGTACTGTACATATGCATAATGTGTCGCATTGTTAGCTCATATCCAAATAATGGGTATGTGTACATGTATTATGTATATTTGTATATGTTTATTCGGGCACATCGATCACC
>NW_014577065.1:639727-646619 GCF_000485595.1 Priapulus caudatus | reverse complement strand
ATAGTCTAATAGTATAGTATAGAGAGTATAGCTATAGTATAGCTTAGAGTATAGTATAGCCTATATCAATAGTATAGTCGTATAAGATATAGCTATAGCTATAGATTATAGCTATATATAGATTATAGCTATAGTATAGTATAGATATAGTATAGTATAATATAGCCCTTATAGCTATAGTTATAGCTTATAGTATTACGCTATATGTATAGGATAGATAAGCTTATGCTATTTAAACAAAAAAAAAAAAAACAAAAAAAACATATAGTATAAGATATAGTATAGTATATATAGTATAGTATAACATTATAGTATTAGTTATAGATTCTAGTATAGTATTCAGTATACCTATAGCTTATATGCATATATAGTATAGATATAGCTTATAGTACTAAGTATAGCCTATAGTATAAGTATTAATAGTATATATAGTATAGTATATTATAGTCTATAGATAGTTATAGCTCATAGTATCACCTATAGTAATAGCTATAGTTATAGTATAGATATAGCTATATAGATATATGCTATAGATATACCGTATAGTATAGCTATAGTCATAGCTATAGTTATATTATAGTATAGCTATAGAATTATACTATTAGTATGTATACGTATAAGATATCATTAGTATAGTATTCAGTATCAGTATCTATAGTAGTATAGTAGTATAGTTATAGAATATAGTTATAAATAGCTATAGTATGCTATAGTTATAGCAGCTATAGTATAGTATAGCCTATAGCTAAAATAGCTATAGTATAGTATAGTATAGTATAGTATAGTAGTATATAAGCTTATAGGATATGTTAAACTCAGTTAGTCATAAAAAATTCTTTATACGAACACAAGACGCTTCTGCGAGTGGTTTTCTACAGGATGTGTAAGCACATTTCGAAAGACTTAGTGTTCGCTAACAGAAATAGCGACCATGTTTTTAGTCTTGCTTCCAAAACGTTGGCGTGCGCGCTGGCTAATATACGGAGACGCCGTCGTCTCCTGGGTGTTCCGTCTCGCATCGCACTCCCCGGCGGGTCTAACAGACACCCACCGAGCCAAGGCACTGCTACATGTTCGCAGAGCATATCCCGCGCGGTTGTTGTTGTCGTCGTCGTCATCATCGTGGTGAAACACGTGTCACAATACCACGTCTGCGATTTTACGTGCTGCGCGCGGCGCTACAACTTTGGCCGCGCCGAAAGATAACAGACTCGCGACTCGCGCTCTCCGCGTCGTGTTTAGAATGAAAACTACGTCTGATTTACACTAAACATCCGTTACGCTATACGTGTAATAAAACAGCAGGATGCGGTTTGTTTTATTTATCCGTCTATTTATTTTCGAGAAAACCTTCTCGGAGTCCGTTCTCGAAGATGCGTGACGTGCGATAGAGACTCCGTGCGGCAATGAAAACATGTAGAATTGTGCTAAGCGACGCCCCCGTCTCCGCTCTAAGCGCAGTATCCTCGTATCTATTCAGCCTTCACGTTTTTCTTGTTCCCGCCACATCATATACCCACAATGATTCAACCTTCCTTGTCCTCTCTCTCTCTTCTTTGCCTTCTCCACACTACTACCATTTTCTCTCATTCTCCATCTTCACCCTCCTCGCGTGCTTCTTTATTCCCGTTCTCCACTAATCAACAATTACCCATCTCGGCGTTCTTCCCATGTCGCATACCTGATCCGCTTCTTACAACTTACTCTCCTTCTTCGACTAACCTCGGCTCACCCACCCATTTGTTATCTCTCTCTACCTTTTCGTCTTTTTTCTGATACTACCTTCCAAATCTGTCATGTGTTTATTTTCTCGAGAATTTATTTTCTTTCCTTGTCAGTACATCTTATTTTCTCATTTCTTTCTTACTATCTCTCCTCTACAGACGTTACACGTGCAATAATTTAGCCTCTTCATTTTCCTTAGCTGCCAGACTATTCAACCTAGATCATTTCTCTTTACCGGTACCCGTCTATTTTCCTCACCAAATAGGTTGTCCTGTAGACGTATTCATTTCTTAGTTTTATCGTTCAGATCTCAATCTCATAAGTAACCGTATTTCTTATCAACATTTCTCGTGTGAAACAACCGGATTGGCCTCCACACAGGCGTACAGGCATACCAGCTACACGGCTCACCAGTGTGTACCGCTAAATTACCATGGTATCCCTCAGCGCGCCTATAAAATGACATACATACATTTCTGTATTGGATTAAACAAATTATCTCGTAATATTCCTTCGACCGCGAGTTCCTGTTCCTGTTTTCGCACCCGCGGATCTTCGCTGTAGTTTTAGTCAGTTTGTTTATGAAAGCGAAGAGACCGCTGATTGAAGTGAAACCAATGACAGGTTCTGGAAAGCTTGTTTACATTATTGTCATCAACGTGCTTAAGACTAAGCCAGTTTCCAACAGCGGCCGTGAAACGTTGCGCGCCCGGAAAAAATATCGCACCGTGGTATGTAAATACCGTGTGTAAATATCTGTATGTATGCGTACATGTACATATGCATAATGTGTGCATTTGTAGTTATACAAATACATGTGTATGTGTACATGTATATGTATATATGTATGTATATGTTTATCAACAGTCCATAATAGAGACTTTAGAGAGTTCATACTAGATACATATAGTCTCTATTATGGACTCTTGATGAATATGTATATGGTATTTTCACATTTACCATGCCCTGTAAACTCGTTTTCTTATTGTAGTATTTGCCGCTATATGTAAACATTGGTAACTCTTCACTGTCCCATTTGATTCATGATTTTATTTAAACTGCCATGAGTTACTTAATCCTATCTTTCTTCTTCGTTTTCTTATTGTAGTATTTGCCGCCATATGTAAACATTGGTAACTCTTCACTGCCCCATTTGATTCATGATTTTATTTAAACTGCTATGAGTTACTTAATCCCATATTTCTTCTGATGCGGACAAGCAGGTTGTAAATAGGCCTACCGATTCTAATTGAATAACCCGAGCACCTGATTGCACAGCACTTCCTATTGGAGTGTATAATGAGAGTATGTAAAGGTTTCTCATCATTATATTCACACGATATGTAACTTCTGCGATGCTTCGTGGTCTTATATTTGGTCTCGAATGTGTCAAAACCTTATAGTCAGACGCTTATATTACCAGCAGCGTGTGGTTATCAGCGGGCAAATGTAGGCCGTGTTTTTCCGTGTTACTGTAACAGCGTGGCCGCGTTACGACGCCCTTGCAATAACGCGCTATCAGTCTTCTCTTTAAATTCAAGGTCTGAGCCGGCATGTGTAATAATTATAGATTTCTACGGCTATTTATACTTACTATGCGCGCACTTACTTATAATATTCTCTCGTACTTTTGCGCCAGCTCGGTTCGGCTGCCCTTACGCGATCATAAATGTGTCAAGTTAAAAAGTGTTATTAGTGATATTTTGTGCAACCGCAAGTGCGTGAAACACATGGATCAGCTCAGCCGCGTTTGCATATATTTCGTTACTAGCTCTTACTTTATCAACGTGGAATAAATAGAGCTATTCGCCTAGCTTCACACACCATCGCGCCCACCGTTTCTATTGATGCTCTAATTCTCCGCATCCACACATAGACGTGCGGTTGCGTCGTTCCCTCATGATAGCCAGCATGGCTAACATGTGCAGGCCGCATCATAGCATTCCGCAACAAAACAGTGGATTGAAACGTTAAATTCCACAGCGATTCCTCATTGCCATCCGATGTAGATAAATTATCGTTAGACGTGTCATCGGCTCCATATATCGCCGCGCCGGGAAGTATCGTAGTATGTGCTCAGTATTTACGCAATAATAAATCATAGTTGACCACGCCGATCGCCGCCGCCCTGTGCATGAGATGACGCTGGCTTCGCTACAAGCGTTTTACGCACGCACTTGTTTTGACAAAAAAAGCTGCCGAAATCATTCGCGCCGAGATGTATTGCGCATGCGCGTCCGGGGGGCTTGCGGAGTTGACCTTTTCTACGCCATCATCGTACTTGATACCCTCGTTTATGTGTCATCGCTGTAAGATTCGTTTCCAGGTCGAGCAGCTGTCATTCGAGGTGGAGAAAAAATACGCATCATGCCACATAGTAAGCGCCGGCTATAGGACGCGTGCTGGTGCGTGCTTACAGCTGTTTCGCTTCACATTTTGCAAATTCTAAACATAAAAAGCGGAGCTGTGAGATGGATATCCTTTACGACCCCAACGGATAAATTAAAAGCGCAGATGAAATAATAATTAGTAATTCAGCATCGATCTTCTCTTTCGCAACGCCATCCGCATGACTTCGGCCGCGTCAGAAGATCAGGCAAAAAAAGTCAACACCACGCGGTTGTTGAAAAACAATTACTATCGAGGATTCATTGCAGGATCGGTTGTGGAATAAACGCCTGTGAGAAACTGTATGTCCTCGTGACGTGTCAATATGTTTACTATGACTAAGTATTTATTCATCCATCCATTCATCTGTCCATCCATCCATCCATCCATCTATCCATCCATCCATGCTCCTTACCTTCTGCCTGCTTGTCTGTCTGTCTGCCTGCCTACTTGTGTGTCTGTGTGTCTGTCTGTCTGTCTGTCTGTCTGCATGCCCGCCTGTCTGCCTGCCTGCCTTGCCTGTTGTCTGTCTGTCTGTCTCCTGCGCTGCCTGCCCTTCCTGCGCCGTCCTTTCTGTCTGTCTATCTGTCTGTCTGTCTGCCTGCCTGCTTCCGGTGCTGTCTGCCTGCCTGTCTGCTGTTTGCCTGCCTACCTGTCTGCCTGCCCTGCCTGTCTGTCTGGCCTGCCTGCTTGCCTGCCAATGATTCGCGTCATGCGCAGGCAGGCGCGCGGTCTCGGGCGGTGTAATGTCCGCAGCTGCGTTTGTAATTGCCGATAGGTGCCTCGCCAAATGTCCGCCATGCAAGGATGCTGCGGTGCTTTTATTTGGGCGTTATTTCGAGAAAAATACTTTCCGTCTTCGTTTTTCACGCGCGTCGACTATTTCTCGCGATCGTTTCTGGCCTATATTTAAGCCAGCCGGTGGCTATATTTTGCCGGTGGAATGGCGCAGTTTTTCAACTAGCTTGTGTTGTTTTTGGCGGCATCACACCGATCGTTCTAAAGATATCCGATGGCGGGCTACACACATTTCGCGAGCGATTTTTTTTCTGGCATGTCTTGTCAGCAATGAGTGAGCATTTTTACTCGCGTTTGGCAACCGAGTAATAATCGGAAGCGCCATCGCCGTGGCCATACCACGGCAGCGGCACGGCCACGCAGCGACGCGTAGTGAAAAATGCCTCGGCTTAACTATAATTTTTATACGCCGTGCAAAAACCAATGAATGCGTTTATATTTAGACGCTTGACTGGGTGACTATAAATTACTTGATACGCTAGTTTTTACGCGTGGGGTTGCCCATTCAGAAACAGCTGTCGTCCACCCATGAGCAGCTAACGGGCACGCTGTTCAAGCTTGCGTGTTTTACCTTACAAGCGTATAGTATAGTAATTTTATAAACATAAACTTCATAAAATTGAATGCAACAAATATGCTGAAAAGAACATAGGCTGTTCCTCGTTGTTGTTATTATTTGCTATTTTGGGCGGTAAATGTGCGTGAGAGAGAGAGTGTGTGTGCGAAAGCGTGCGATGAATACGAAATATAGTTCGCCCTGTTATTTATAGTGTTGAAACAAATTGTGCGATCGTGGGCAGCCATACGGTGTCGCGTAACACAATTCTCTCATTGTAGCGAGAAAACGTCTGAAGCTTAGACTACTGTGCAGCAAATAGCGAACGTGAGCTGCGTACAGTGTTCGGCCTTCGTAGGCAGTAAGATACACCCTCTCCCCAAAAGAATTTCGGTGTTGTATGAGTACACGCCCTGTATTTGGTCGCGTCGTACATGGCGCTGCTGGGGCGACACAACCGAATAGCACCAACACCCAACACACTACACACACACACATCACCACACACACAACACAGCACACACATACCACACACACAGCACACACACACACCACACACACACACACACAGCACAACACACATCAGCACAGCACACACACACATCACACACTCACACAACACAGCACACACACACACACACACACACCACACGACACACACAGTCACACACACACACACACACACCCACACACACACACACACACACATACACACACGCAGCGCACAGCACAGCACACACACACACACACACACACACACACACATACACACACACACATACACGCCACGCGCAACGCACGGCATCGCACGCAGCCACGGCACGCACGGCACGCACGACACCTACACAGACACACACACACACACACACACAGGCGGCTCGACATGGCACCTCACAGACGCACGGGCAGACGGCCCACGCGCATACACACGCGGCGCACACAGCGAGAACGGATGTGTCGCGAATGGTGAAATGTTGTGGCAGGCTCCCTCGCCGACCAATATTCTCCGTCTGTCCACCCCCCTTCTCTCGCGCAAGCCGAACCCTCTCCCGCTGGAAATAGCACCCCCGCCATCCCATCCCACCCCCAGCTTCAGCGAGGGAGCCGCGCAATGAACAACTAAGTTCGTGACACCATCAATCAGCGGAACCGGGCTGCGCCGCATCGCGTTCCATCTACGCGTAGTAGTAAAAATGTCCCGTCGTAACCGCATCGCAGAGTAGTAAACAAGTTGCCCCCTTCGCCGAATTCGTGGCAGGGCGCCCGGAGATTAGACGCGGGAGCCCAGGGGGTCAGCCTAGCTGGAAAGGAAACCATTTTTCAATGCATATAAGCAATGATTCGTGTACATACCCGATGTAAGGAAATGTAAGTCTGGCAGGCATGCGCGTGTGGCGTGTGGTCAGTGGGTCATTTGAAAGGCAA
>NW_014577065.1:631411-638098 GCF_000485595.1 Priapulus caudatus | reverse complement strand
CCGCGACGCGACCGCCGGCAATACTGAAGCTGGGTGCACCGAGACAAGAAGGGCGGAGATTCATGCGGAGCGCAGGCAGGGGGGAGCGAGAGAGAGAGAGGAGCGCACTACGAGGAGACGAATACTGAGGAGAGAGACTCAGAACGAGAAAGTGTGAGGTAGAGGCCGGACAGGCAGAGAGAGCGAGAGAGAGATAGCGGAGAGATGGGGTGATAGCGACGAGAAAGCAGCGGAGAGAAAGAGAGAGCAAGCGAGAGAAAGAGAGAACAGTCAAATCGATCCGCCATCCGAAGAGCAGAGCCAAGCGAGATGGAGAAAGAGCAGAAGCGAGCAAGCGCAGAGAAAGAGAGAGATAGAGACGAGAGAGACGGAGAGGAGATAGAGAGGAAGACCTAGAAGAGAAAGCCGAGGAAAGGAGAGAGAGAGACGATGAGAGAGCAGAGAAAGAGAGAGATAGACCGACGAGACGAGAGACGAGAGAGAGAGACGCAGAGGACGAAGAGAGCTGAGAGACGAGATAGAGAGAGGAGATGAGCGAGAGAGGAAATGATGATGGATGTCATGATGATGATGATGATGATGATGATGATGATGCGATGCGAACCGCATTTATTTACAACTATGAAGTTTTCCATCACACACACACTCTCTCTGGGCGCGTGCGGTTCACTCGCCTGCTTCTGCTGCAAAAAGGGGCAGGCGTCAGTGAGCGAGCGCCCAGGCAACGTCAACCTCAATTAGTATTCGGTTACCACTTCATTTCTTCGCTCGCTCCGAGTTTACTATTTAGAGTAGCTTTCGCCATGCACGGTGAGGGGCAGATAAATCTTAGGGCCGTGGCACATGTCAAAAAGTTTACAGCGCGCCCGCATCTGCTGCGCCGCTGTGGCCAGGCGAAACTTTTTCATAGTGGCGATCACGTGACAACCGCAGAGTGCCGTCTCGCATAGAATGCCGAAAAAAAAAACGACTTCCTCTCTCCGATTAAAAAATGACTAAATGACACTAATATAAATAGTACTAAATAAAATTCGGCTAATTCCTCGAGACAAAAATTATTATTAATAAATTATAGAAGCCAATAAAAGCACAGAGCATATAATTAGAATCGGGTTGTGTTACAACTTGCGTCTACACATGACAGCAGGCACTAACGAGACGGAGTACGCGTACTAGTGCCCCGTGAAAATCACGATCCTGCTACTATAACGTGTTTTCTCAGCATGGAGGATGGATCGGATCAAGAGCGTATAAAGAAGGTATTACGGCCTTCTTTATACGCCTCTTGATCGGATGGATCGGATGAATGGATAGATGGGATGGATGGCGCTGGCTGGGCTGGCTGGCTGACGCTGCGCTGGCTGGATGGAATGGATGATGAATGGATGGATGATGGATGGATGGATGCGATGGCATGGCATGGATGATGGCATGATGATGGATGAGGTATGCATGGCTGGCTGGCTGGCTGGAATGGATGGATGGATGGAGGATGATGGAGGCATGGATGGATGGATGGATGGATGGTATGGATGGATGCTGGCTGCGCGGGCTGCGCTGGATGGATGCGATGGTGGAATGAATGGATGGATGCATGGTATGGATGCGATGATGGATGATGGGATGGTAATGGATGGTGGATGGATGGATGGAGGATGAATGGTATGGAGGCATGGCATGGATGGATGGTGGTATGGTGGATGGATGGATGGCTGGATCGGATGAGGAATGGATGGCATGGATGGCATGGATGGATGGATGGATGGATGAGATGGCTGGCTGGCTGGCTGGATGGATGGATGGATGGATGGATGGATGGATGGAATGGATGATAGGATGGATGGGCATTGGAGGCGATGGATGGCTGGCTGACTGGCGGCTGGATGGAGGATGGCATGGATGGATGGATGGATGATGGATGGATGGATGGAATGGGATGGATGGCATGGGTATGGTATGGCATGGATGGTATGATGGATGATGAATGGATGGATGATGGATGGATGGATGATGGATGGATGGATGGATGGTAATGGATTGGATGGATGGCTGCTTGGCTGCTGGCTGGATGGTTGGGCATGGATGGATGGATCATGAATGGTATAATGGTATGGATGGAATGGATGGATGCGCTGGCTGGTGGCTTGGATGGATGATGGATGGAGATGGATGGATGGATGGAGGCGATGGTATGCATGCGATGGATGGTGGATGGCTGGCTGGCTGCTGGCTGGAATGGCATCGGGATGGGATGGATGGATGGATGGATGGATGGATGCATGGATGGATGGTCATGGCATGGAGGGCATGGTAATGATGGGATGGATGGATGGATGGATGATGGATGATGGATGCGACGTGGATGGCATGGATGGGATGGACTGCGGATAGATGCGATGGCTGGTTAAGGCAGGAAGGCAGGTAGACAGGCAGACAGACATGCAGGCAGGCAGACAGGCAGGCAGGCAGGCAGACAGGCAGACATGAAGGCAAGGAGGCAGGAAGGCAGGTAGACAGACAGGCAGGAAAGTAAGGAGGCAGACAGCCAGGAAGACGTGCAGGCAAACAGCCAGGCAGGCTGGCATACAGAAAAGCATGGATCGAGACATGGAGGCAGGCAGGCAGGCAGGCAGCTAGGCGGGTAGGCCGGCATACAGACAGGCAGGGGGTAAGGCAGGCAGGCAGGCAGTCAGGCAGGCAGGCAGGCAGGCAAGCAGGCAGGCAGACAGGCGGTCAGGCAGGATGGTGGGCAGACAGGCAGGCAGCCAGCCAGGAAGGTAGGCAGGCACGCAGATAGACAGGCAGGCAGGCTGGCATACAAACAGACAAGAAGGCGAGCAGACAGGCAGACAGTCAGACAGGCAGGCAGATAGGCAAGCAGACAGGCAGGCAGATAGGAAGGCGGCCAGGCAGGCAGTGAGACAGGAAGACAGGCAGGCAGACAGGCAGCCAGCCATGCAGGCAGACGGGCAGACAGACGGGCAGGCACTGACTACTCGCTTCCGTCGGGGCCATTTTTCGCCCGGCTCCTGTTTTACGCTGAAATGTTTGTTAAACAATTTAGAATTACAAATAAAAACGTGGAGGACGTTATCTGATGGCATGCAGGCAGAGAGAGAGAGAGAGAGAAAGAGAGCGATGGATGTGGGGAGAGAGAATGGAAAACATCGATGGCAACGATATCGCGTGACGCGGGGAGTCGCGCCTTGAAAACATCTGTCCGTTGTTTCGTCTTAATGGTGAATATTTACGTTGATACTGTTTAACTTATGGCGCGTACTTACGCTGTCATTTTTACGCGCACATGGACTGCGTTATTCTCCACTCAACAGCACGCGCATCCTGTATTATTAAGAAAGTTATAGGCAACCTTAAGGACGAGTCCACACGCGTGCGTGCGTGCGTGCGGGCGGCGGCGGCGGCGGCGGCGGATACGGAGTATGCTTCGTAGTCACGGAGTTGTAAGAAATAGTTAAAGGCGAGCGCCGCGTGTAGTTTTTCTACGGCGGCCAGCTGGCGGTGCGCGCTGACATTCTACGTGGCGATATGTAAATGCCGGGACTGTGCGTCAACGCGTTGGTGCATGCGTTCGGCTGGTTGCGGTGTCTGGCTCATACAGCACACTGCTCACTCCGATCTTTTTTGCGGGAACGTTCACTCATTTTCATCGAGTTATTTTCGAGCAGTTGGGCCAGCCTAACATAATTCGATTGGTTTCTTTATCGTCATCGGGACCGCTCCATCGGTGTGCGTACTGCAGAACTGCTTATATATTCCGAAATTCTAACATCTTAACCCTAAACGTTTTTAAAAAATCAGATGGCATTGACCCGAAACTTCAAAGGTTTCAGGACAACTGGCGTCACTATGAAAGGCTGTGTAACGAGCGATGTGTTTGGCTCTCTCACCAACTCTACTAGAGGAACACGGGCCGTCTTTAGATGGGCCGTTACCACATGCATGGTCGCATCTTGCATGCCACACTGACTAATTGCCTATACAACGGGGCCGACATCGCTCGCAGAACTCTATGAAAACTCTGCAGATATATGACTAGCGCGCAGGTAATGTCGTCGCATCGTTTTGCATTACATCAGGAGTGAATAATAATATAGATATAATAATAATAATAATAATAATAATAATAATAATAATATAATATTATTATAATAATAATAGCGAATAATAATATCAATTATTATTCACTCTTACATTGTAAGAAACAGTTGCCATGCTATAGAAATCTGCTCAGCGTCAGTGCGGGGACGAATGGGCGAGCATAAATACCGCAACGCCCTTCATAAATCATTAGCGCCCATAAGAATGTCCACAAGAAAGAAGATGTCGCTGCCATATATACGAATAGCCCACTTGACATGTTATCGAATCGCGGGAGGTGTATCACTTTATAATCCGTAGCATCTGGAAATTACACGCAAATCAGATGTGCAAAATGCATGGAATATGATTGATTTTCGAAACACTCATTCAGTTAAATTGACACGTACTATTTGGGTACAGTTATTAATAAATCCAAGTATTGAAACTTCCCTCCTCCCCCTATCCGAACATGTGTGCAGCGCGCACAAAGTGTTATTCGTCGTTTTTGCAGCGGAAATTAGCTTTTATGAACGCAGAGCCGAAATGCCCCTCGGCGATCATAAGAAATTGTTTGAGAATCTGCAATAAATGTTTTGACATCATAGTTGAGGATGACACGATGCAGACGAGCTCGCCGATCGGGACTGCCGTCTCTCGCCTGCTAACACTTACATAAACATTCTTGCAGTTGGCATCGCATTATGTGTAGCGTATAGCCATCGGGAGCTGCTTAGTACTCGGCCGCCGCATTATCCGTCATTAAGCCCCTATAACTCTTCGCGGTTAGTTTAGATTGACGGCTGCGTAAGTAAAGTAAACTTTGCCCGGGTACGTACGATGCGTCGAAGGTGATGGCAATAGTACAGGTGTAATTACAGCTGCCCGTGTCGAGATGTTTGCTTGCTGATCCATGCTGGGGATCGGCACCAGCTATCGATTATTTCGTAGTAATCGTGCGTATTGGAAATCGCTTCCATCGTACAGGCTTTACATGCATCACGCTAGAATAAAACTAACACCATGAGAGAATGCGCGCAATAGAGAGCGCGAGAGATATAGGAAGAGAAAATGAGAAGGAGAGAGGGAGAGAGAGAAACGAGAGAGAGCGAGAGAGAGAGAGAGAGAGAGAGAGAGAGAGAGAGAGAGGAGCAGACAGGCAGACAGTCAGACAGTCAGGCAAGTATCAAGCAACAGGCAGGCCAGATGGAACGCCAAGCAGCAGGAGAAGGAAAGACAGGCATGCCAAACAGGTTCAGTCCACCTGCAAGGCAGACGGGCAGACAGACGGGCAGCACTGACTACTGCTCCGCTCGGTGCATTTCGCTAGCGCGGACTCCTGTTTTACGCCTGAAATGTTTTAACAATTTAGAATTACAAAAAAAAACTGAGACTTTACTGATGCATGCGAGGCAGAGAGAGAGAGAGAGAAGAATAAGAGAGCGATGTGATGGTGGGAGTAGTAGAAATGAATCAACACTCGACTGGAACCGATATCGGCGTGACGCGGGAGTCGCGCCTGAAAGAACATTCTGCCGTGTTACGTCTAAATGTGAATATACGTGATACTTTTAACTAGCGCGTAATTACGGCGTCAATTTTACGCGCACATGGACTGGCCGTATTCTCCACCAACAGCACTCGCCATCCTGACTATTACGAATTATAGCCCACCTTAAAGACTATCCACACGTCGTGCGTGCGTTCCGGCGTACGGTGCGCTCCTGCTGCTATGCGTGCGGTGTGTTAGTGTGCGGTCGTGTAGGTAGAGCTGTGTGTGTGTTGTGGGTGTGTGCGTGGGGGTGGGTGTGGGGGTGGTGTACTGCACGTCTGCCGTGCCGTGGGTGGGGGGGGGGGTGTAGCGCACTTTTTTGTGTGCCCCGACTGTCTTGAACGGATGATGCTACATCGCCGCCACGGTATCTAACGTGTTCGGACGTTTTCAACCACAAAGTTAGGATTCTTGTCTTGACATTCTATAATTTCCGCTAACTGTGGTCGCCCATCATGCATGGCCATATAGTTTATAGTATATATATATTATATATAGAATATAGTATAACTATATATTAATAATATATAGTATATTAGCGAGTATTGAGAACACCCAGTGATCGGATTGCTGCAAAACAGGCAAAGATTTGATCGAGTCGTAAATAAACATGATTTCTATTTCTATGATAGCTCGTAGATCAGCGGACCTGTACTGTGATAAACCGATAAGTTATTGGCATCAGCGAGTGTCCGAACCCGCCCTTACTCCCTACTGCGTTATGTAAATACCCTAGTGCGAGTCGCGTTTTATCGTAAGAAACATAATACATCGGAATAGCGTGTTCTATCTCTCTCAACGTTGGTTATTTGTCATCTCGTCTCATTCTCGGTCTCTCTTCTGCCTCTCTCTCTCTCTCTCATCTCTCTCCTTGTCTCTCTCTCTCTCTCTCTCTCTCCTCTCTCTCTCTATTTCCTCTCATCGCTCTTTGTATATTTCAGCGGCGATCGCCATTCTTTTGTAACCTTCTCCCACCTCCTCTCGTGCAAGTCTATTAACCGTCCAAAGACTCCAAACAATGAGCACGACAACAGAGA
>NW_014577065.1:623801-626301 GCF_000485595.1 Priapulus caudatus | reverse complement strand
AAATCCGTAGGCCGCAATGCGCAAACCTGCCCACCTGTCCGCCCCCTCTGTTCTGGCTGTATATTAGCCTCCTTAACTTACTATAGACGGCTGTCTACTATCTAGAATTACACTCTAACTCAGTAGATAATAGTAATTATCAGTCCTTAACAAGTTTACAGTATGCCTGCAGATCGTTTTTATGGCTGCAGTTTTAATGGTCATTCACCTATTATCTTAACCTATTAAACACACAAGATTTAGAATTACAAATAAAATGTGGAAAAAAAAGAGTAGACTGAGAGAGAGAGCGCGAGAGAGAGAGAGAGAGCGAGAGAGAGAGAGCGCGAGAGAGAGAGAGAGAGAGAAAGAGAGAAAGACATTTGAATAATTGAGTATAAAGGTTAGGAGCAAAGCAAGTCACTTGGAAGAAAAAAGCAAGCAATGATAAGCGATCGCTCTGTGTACATGAAAGCTGCATTGATGAGACGATATAGGCAGTATTACACGCGCGGCTATGCATTAGCATATATGTATGCGTCCGTTACGTGCAAGCACGCACGCACGCACGCACGCACGACCGCACGACCCCGGACCGCACGACCGCACGACCGCACGACCGCACGCACGACCGCACGCGCGCGCGCACGCACGACCACACGAACGCACGCACGCACGCACGACCGCACGCACGACCGCACGCACGACCGCACGCACGCACGCACACGACCGCACGCACGCACGGGCACACGCACGCACGCACTTACGCACGCACGACCGCATGACCGCACGACCGCACGCGCACGCACGCACTCGGGCAGCGCGACACGCTACGTGGAGAATATACCCGCGCGCAACATTCGAGACGTTAGCGGATGGTTGAGACGTCATCGATGACGCGCAAGATGCGTCACGAGAACACGTGTACAAACTAACCCGTTTTTCGGTAAAACTACGAACAGGGCGACCTACAAAATTGATGATGATAAATGAGCGGTGCTGATCGACAATGCGCGGCCTCGCCTACGAAAACCTCCGCCCTGCGGCGGTTAGCGTAAAAACAGTGAAATGGCTTCATTTCGTGGCGACGCGAGCGATTCGCGCTGAGCACAATGTAAACTAAGTTCTAAACGCGATCGCTTTATTGCTCAATCTATGCACTGCCAACGCGATACTTATGCTTAACGACCCCTCCGCGGGCTATATTAGCCAAACTCTCATTTAGAGCATGTTAGCATGATCCGATAAAATTCCGACAAAGCAGAATGAATACTAGCTTGTTGCTTTGGCGCGACATAGTATTGCTTAACCACCGGCACGCCTTTGTACGTTTATTTTAATACGTTATTTATACGTTTATTTTATGTTTTTTACGTTATATTTGTAAGTATTGGGGTATAACCAGCGGCCGCTAGAATCATCCCACTCACTACGGCCGATGACTATGCAGCTGAGACTACGGAGCGAGATACTGTGGAGCGTATCTTACTACCATCATCGCCCCCGTCATCGGTTGCTTTTGTCCTTATTTCAGGCACAGCTAACGAGACGGCTCTGGAGGCGCTCAAGAGACAGACAGGCATGCCGGATGAGGTGTGTCTGTGCTACAGCGGCATCCCGGGGGCAGTCTACGGTGTCTGTTCGCGCGCTAACATACCAGTCGGTAAGCAGCGCTAACCGCGTGGCCCGCCTGATCGATACCTAATCGATAATCGCATTTCGGTTCCGCTTATTCGTTCGGCGGTGAAAATCGTCGATCTTCCGTGCGTTCATCGATAATCTAGTTTCATCCGAGCGCTTGAGTATTGAGAGAATTGTAGATCGATATTTTCAGTCGGTTATCAATAATTTCGTTTTCTCAGAGCGTTTATCTATTGAGAATCGTAGATCATTGTTATAATCCGTCATCGACGGCCGAGTTGCGATCTATTATGTAATTGGAAATTTTTTGTCATTTTTCCTCATCGATCATAGTATTTTGCTAATTACTATGGGAAATATTAATAGAGATCATCGATCAACCAGTCGCCTAATAAACACGCCTGTAGTGCGTGATTGTCCTTGGCATGGTGTTTTTTTCTGGTGCAACTACACACGATTATTTTGTTTACGCTGTATTTATTTTAATGTAAATAGTTTCCAGCTGTGCGAGATACGGACGTTATTCACAACACCCGCTACGTGTGGCAAAAATGAGAAATATGTGCATTGCGCCGGCGCATTTCTGTAAAAAAAACTCACGGCAAAGAAAAACGGGGCAACTCACGGCGTGTTTTCTTGCTGAATAGTAGCCTTCGCGTATGCATCTTCTAGAAATACCATCGTTTTGACGCTGTCACCAGGTTGGCGTTGCATGTTTAGCTGCTGCAGTTTGACAGCCTAGAGTGAACTACAGGGACACACGGAGAGAGAGAGCTCGGGCGTAGAGAGAGAGAGAGAGAGAGAGAGAGAGAGAGAGAGAGAGAGAGAGAGAGAGAGAGAGAGAGAGAGAGAGAGAGAGAAGAACGTAAGAAAGTAAGTA
>NW_014577065.1:575149-623430 GCF_000485595.1 Priapulus caudatus | reverse complement strand
TTGCCTTTCAAATGACCCACTGACCACACGCCACACGCGCATGCCTGCCAGACTTACATTTCCTTACATCGGGTATGTACACGAATCATTGCTTATATGCATTGAAAAATGGTTTCCTTTCCAGCTAGGCTGACCCCCTGGGCTCCCGCGTCTAATCTCCGGGCGCCCTGCCACGAATTCGGCGAAGGGGGCAACTTGTTATCTACTCGCGAATGCGGTTACGTAGGGAGCATTTTTACTACTTACGCGCGTAATGGAACGCGATTGCGCGCAGCCCGGTTCCGCTGATTATGGTGTCACGAACTTAGTTGATTGCGGCGGCTCCGCGCGCTTGGAAGCTGGTGGTGTGTTGGGATGGGATGCGCGGGTGCTATTATCCAGCGGGAGAGGATTTCGCTTGCGCGAGAGAAGGGGGGGACAGAGGAGAATATGGTTCGGCGAGAGGAGCCTGCCACAACATTTCACCATTCTCGACACATCGTTCTCGCTGTGTGCGCGCGTGTGTTGCGCGTGGGCTGCGTCTGCGTGCGTCTGTGAGGTGCATGTGAGCCGCGCTGTGTGTGTGTGTGTGGTGTGCTGTGTAGTGTTGTGTCGCGCGCGCGTGCGGCCTGCTGCGTGCGATGCCGTAGCTGTATCGCGTGGTGCGGTGTATGGTGTGTGTGTGTATGTGTGTGTGTGGTGTGTGTGTCGTGTGTGTGTGTGTGCTGTGTTGTCTGCGTGTGTGTATTGTGTGTTGTGTGTGTGTGTGTGGGTGTGTGTGTGTGTGTGTGTGACTGTGTGTGTCGTGTGGTGTGTGTGTGTGTGTGTGTGTGCTGTGTTGTGTGAGTGTGTGATGTGTGTGTGTGCTGTGCTGATGTGTGTTGTGCTGTGTGTGTGTGTGTGTGGTGTGTGTGTGTGCTGTGTGTGTGGTATGTGTGTGCTGTGTTGTGTGTGTGGTGATGTGTGTGTGTGTAGTGTGTTGGGTGTTGGTGCTATTCGGTTGTGTCGCGGGTGTATTGGTTGGTGTCGCCCAGCAGCGATGTACGACGCGACAAATACAGGGATGTACTCATACAACACCGAATTTGGGGAGAGGGTGTATCTTTACTGCTACGAAGGCGAACACTGTATCTCGTTCGCTATTTGTGGCACAGTAGTCTAGCTTCAGACGTTTTCTCGTACAATGAGAGAATTGTGTTACGCGACACCGTATGGTGCACGATCGCCACATTTGTTCAACACTATAAATAACAGGGCGAAACTATTATTTCGTATTCATGCACGCTTTCGACACACACTCTCTCTCTCTCACGCACATTTAACCGCAAAACGCAATAATAACAACAACGATAACAGCCTATGTTCTTTTCAGCATATTTGTTTGATCAATTTTATTAGTTTATGTTATAAAATACTATACTATACGTTGTAAGGTAAAACCACGCAAGCTTGAACAGCGTGCCCGTACTGCTCATGGTGACGACAGCTGTTTCTGAATGGGCACCGCACCGCGTAAAAACTAGCGTATCAAAGTAATTTATAGTCACCATTCAGCGTCTAAATATAAACGCAGTTCATTGGTTTTTGCACGGCGTATAAAATTATAGTAAGCCGAGGCATTTTTCACTACGCGTCGTCGTGCGTGCCGTGCCGTGGTATGGCCACGGCGATGGCTTCCCGGATTTTATTACGGTTGCAAACGCGAGTAAAAATGCACTCATGCTGACAACATGCCAGAAAAATCGCTCCGCGAAATGTGTGTAGCGCCGCCATCGGATATCTTTAGAACGATCAGAGTGTGATGCGAAAAACAACACAGAGTAGTTGAAAAACTGCATTCCACCGGCAAATATAGCACCGGCTGGTTAAATATAGGCAGAAAACGATCGCGAGAAATAGTCGACGGCGTGAAAACGAAGACGGGAAAGTATTTTTCTCGAAATAACGCAAAGTAAAAAGCACGCAGAGCCTTTGCATGGCGGACATGGCGAGGCACCTATCGGCAATACAACGCAGCTGGACATGTACACCCGCACGAGACGCGCGCTGCCTGCATGAGCGAATCATGGCAGGCAAGCAGGCAGGCAGACAGACAGGCAGGCAGGCAGACAGGCAGGCAGGCAAACAGGCAGACAGGCAGGCAGACAGACGGGAAGGCAGGCAGGCAGACAGACAGACAGATAGACAGACAGACAGCCACACAGGACACAGTAGGAGGCAGAACAGACAGACAGCAGGCAAGAGGTAGGAGGCAGGAGGCAGGTAGACAGGGCGAAGAATGCAGGGGCAGAAGGCAGCAGGCAGCGACAGTAGACATGAAGGAAGGAGGCAGGAGAGGGTAGGACAGCAGGAGGAAGTAAGGGCCAGGACAGCCAGCAGGAGCGACATGCGGCAAACAGCCAGGCAGCTGGCATACAGAGACGAGCATGGGATCGAGACATGGAGGCAGGGCAGGCAGGCAGCAGTAGGCGGTTAGCGCATACAGACAGGCAGAGGGTAGCAGGCAGGAGGCAGTCACGCAGGCAAGAGCAGCAATCGGCAGCGCAGACAGCGGCGTCAGGCAGGATGGTGGCGGCAGACAGGCAGGCAGCCAGCGGAGGTAGGCAGGCGCACGGCAGATAGAAGGCAAGGCCAGGCGTGGATACAAACAGACAGAGGCGAGCAGAAAGGAGACAGTCAGAAGGCAGGCAGATAGGCAAGCAGACAGGCAGCAGTGAGGGAGGGCGGAAGCAGGCAGTGAGACAGGAAGACAGGCAGGCAGGACAGCGCAAGCCAGCCATGAGAGACGGCAGACGACGGGCAGGCACTGACTACTCGCTTCCGTCGGGGCCATTTTTCGCCGGGCTCCTGTTTTAGGCTGAAATGTTTGTTAAACATTAGATTACAATAAAAGTGGAGGAGTATTGATGCATGCAGGCAGAAGCAGAGAGAGGAGGAAAGAGCGTGGGATGTGGGAGAGAGAATGAAAAACGATGCCAAACGAGATCGCGTGTGATGCGGGAGTCGCGCTTGAAAACATCTGTCGTTGTTTCGTCGTTAATGCCGTGAATATTTGCGTTCGATACTGTTTAACTTATGGGCGCTATTACGCTGTCATTTTTCGCGACAGGAATGCCGTTATTTCACTCAACGCACGCGCATCCTGTATTATTAAGAAACTTATAAGCAACTTAAGGACGAGTCCACAGCGTGGTGCGTGCGTGCCGTACGGCGTGCGTGTATTGTGTGTGTGTGTGTGTGTGTGGTGTGTTGTGTGTGTGGTGTGTGTGTGTGTGTGTGTGTATGTGTGTGTGTGTGTGTGTGTAGGTGTGTTGTGTGTGTTGTGTGTGTGTGTGGTGGTGTGTGTGTATCTGAAGTTCTGCGGGTGTGTGTGTGCTGTGTGGGGCGGGGGGGGGTGTAGCGTGCACGTGTTTGTGTGCTCCCACGTGTGCCTGAACGGTAGTATGTACATCGCCGCCACCGTATCTCACGTTTTGCGGAGTTTTCAAACCACAATATTAGATTCTTGTCTTTGTACATTTATTAGATGCCGCTAACGCCCTCATGCATGCCAATGATATATATATATATATTTATATATACGATATGTGATAGACACCAGGGATCGGATGCTCAGCAAAGATTTGGATCTGGAGTCGTAATTAAACATGATTTCTATTTCTATGATGAGTCGTAGACATGTGCGTACGTGTGTACGTTGAATAACTGGATAATTTATTGCTCAGAGCTGTGATATTGGAACCGCCTTACTTCCCTACTGCGGTTTTGTGTTATAAATACGCTAGTCGATCGCGTTTTATCGTAAGAAAATAATACCTGAATTAGGCTTGTTCTATATTCTGCTCAACTTGGTATTTTTCTCTCGTCTCATTCTCGGTCTCTCTCTCGCTCTCTCTCTCTCTCTCTCTCTCTCTCTCTCTCTCTCTCTCTCTCTCTCTCTCTCTCTCTCTCTCTCTCTCTCTCTCTCTCATTTGCTCTCATTCGCTCTTGTTATCATTCACGGGCGATCGCCCATTTCTTTGTAATCCTTTCTCCCCCTCTCTCTGTTGCATCTATTAACTCGTCCAAAAGACTCCAACAATGAGAGAGGGTGAAGAGAGAGAGAGAGAGAGAGAAGAGAAGGGGAATGCAGAAAGAGCGGGAGCAGCGTGAAGAAGAGGAGAGAGAGATGAGGAGAGAGGAGATGAGACGAGAGCAGAGAGAGAGAGGAGCAGAGAGTAGAGAGAGAGAAGATGAAGGAGAAGGAGAGAACAGACATTTGAATAATTGGAGTTAAAAGGTTAGGAGCCAAGCAAGTCACTGCGTTAGAAAAAGCAAGGCAATGATAAGCGATCGCTATGTGTACAATGAAGCCTGCATTGATTGCAGACGTATGGCAGTATTACACGCGGCTAGCATTAGCATTATGGATGCTGGTCCAGCTTACGTGAGCAGTGCACGACGCGCGCGCGCGCGGAGCACGCAGTTACGAACGCACGACCCAACGACCGCAAGACGACGAAACTTACGCGAACCGCACGACGGCACGACGGACACGACGCACGACCGCAGACGCAGACGCCGACCCACGACGGCACGCCGCACGACCGCACACGACGCCGCCGCACGGCACGCGCACGACCGCACGCACGACGCAGACGCAGCACGACCGGCACGCACGGCCGCACGCACGACCGCAGCATCGACGCACAACGCACGCGCACAGCACGACGCAGCAACCACGCAAGACGCACAGACACGCACGCACGACCGCCATCACGCACGCGCACGGGCACGCAGCAAGCGCCGAACGCACAGCGCACGCGCACCGCACTCATTCACGATCACGCACGACCGCAACGCGCCGCACGCAGCACGCGACGCAGCGCACGACGCACGACCGCCGACAGCAGGCATGACCGCACGAAGCACGCACGACGCCCGACAGAAGCCCACAGCACGACCGCACCGACGCTACGCCGCACGAATGCAGGACCGCACGGCACGAGCACAGACCGTAGACTGCACGCCGCACCGGACGGGGCAGCACGCAGCACGACGCCACGCACGAAGGCACAGAACGCCGCGACGACGAGACCGCACTTACGAACGCTGCACCGAGCACGCACTCACGCACGCACTCACGCCGACCGCACGACCGACGCGCACGCAGCACTGGGCAGAGCGACATGCTATACGTGGAGAATACCGCGCGCGCACGTTCGACGTTAGCGGATGGATTGAGACGTCATCGATGACGGCAGATTGGTCACGGAACGGGTCAACTAACGTTTTCGGTAAATACGAACGGGCGACTACAAAATGATGATGATATGAGCGGTGTCTGATCGACAATGCTCGGCACTCGCTACGAAACCTCCGCCTTGGCGGTTAGGTAAACAGTGAAATGGCTTCATTTCGTGGCGCGCGAGCGAATCGCGTGGACATGTAAACTAGTTCTAACGCGATGCTTTATTGTCAATCTATGCAATGCACGCGAGTATTATGCTTAAGACTCGCGGGATATATTAGCCAACTTCATTTAGAGATTGTTGCATGATCCGATATATTCGAAAAGCAGAGTTATACTAGGCTGTTGCGGTTGGCGCGAATAGTATTGTTAAACACGGCACGCTTTGTACGTTTATTTTATACGTTTTTATACGTTCATTTTATGTTTTTTACGTTATTATTTGTAAGTATTGGGTATAACCAGCGGGCGCTAGAATTCGGAGCCCATCATACGGCGTGACTATGCAGCTGAACTGCGGGCGAGTAACTGTGGAGGTATCTTATACCATCATCGCCCCGTATCGGTTGCTTTTGGCCTTATTTCAGGCACAGCTAACGAGACGGCGCTGGAGGCGCTCAAGGAGACAGGCAGCGGATGATGGTGTGTCTTGTTGGTAAGCGGATCCGGGGCCATCTACGGGTGTTCTGTTTCGCGCGCTAATCATACATCGTAAGCAGCGCTAACCTCGCCACCCACTGGCCCGCTGATCGAAGTAATCGATATTGCATCGGGTCCGGCTTATTCGTTCGGCGTTGGAAAAATCGTCGATCTTCCCGTGGGTTACGAATATCTAGTTTAATCGGCGTTGAGTATTGAGAGAATTGTAGGATCGATATTTTTCAGGTCGGTTATCATATTTCGTTTTTCAGAAGGTTTATGCTATTGAGAATCGTAGATCATTTTAATCCGTCGAAGGCGAGTTGCGATTCTATTATTGTATTGGAAATTATTTTGTTTTTTCTTCATCGTCATATGTATTTTGCTAATTACTATGGGAAATTTAATAGAGATCATCGATCAACCAGTCGCTATAACAAGCCTGTAGTGGGTGATTGTCCTTGGCATGGTGATTTTGTTCTGGTGAATACAACGATTTTTTGGTTTCGCTGTATTTATTTAGATGTAAATGTTTCCAGTGTGCGAGATACGGACGTTATCCAACCCGTAAGTGTGGCTAAATTGAGAAATATGTGCATTGCGGGTGGAATTTTCTGTAAAAAAAAATCATGGCTCAAGAACGGGGCAATCACGGCGTGTTGTTCTTGATGATAGTATGCTTCGGGGCATATTGCAATCACCTCTAGATCCATCGTTGGGACGCTGTATCCAGGTTGGCGTAGCATGTTGTTTAGTCTGCTGCAGTTGCGACAGCCGTAGAGTGAATACCCCGTGAACACCGGAGAGGAGAGACTGCGGGTAGAGAGAGAGAGAAGAGAGACGAGGAGAGAGAGAGAGAGAGAGAGAAGAGAGAGAGAGAGGAAAGAGAGGAGAAGATAGAGAGCGGCAATGAATAGAGTGATTGGATTACCGGGGATGTCGGTAATGTGTGTGGAGTATACGAGAATATATATAGTTTCGGTTTCGTAATTAATAAAGACTATCAATGCTGCGATTTGACTTCGCTTGATTGGGCTGTGCTAAAATATGTATTAATGCTTAGGTGTCTTGAGGCTATCGATCAAGTGCTATTATTATGTATATAATGGCAGTATCCATCAATGTTTGCCGCGAATTTTTTTATCTATTAATTGTGGCTTTCCACATTTCCGCGTTATGCGCGATATAATTCGCGGCGTTTCTTCGCCGCTTAGGATTCTTTTCAAAATACGTATCACTAGAGACGAATGTATTTCGTTTTTACTAAAAATACAATTATTCCGTTGAAAGTGTTACTGTTCGATCGTACGTTTTGTTTTTGGAAGGATGTTCTCGTCGACTGTGAGTAAAAGAGGTAGGTGCAGGGAAGCCCGTGTTGACTTACACTTCCCCCCTTTCTCTCTCTTCGCTCTATCTCTTTCTCTCTCTCTCTCTTTTCTTCTCGTCTCTATCTCTCTTTCGTATTTCGTAGTCTTCTTCTCTTTCTTTTTTTTCTCTCTTCTATCTCTCTCTCTTTCTCTTTTCGCTTCTCTATCGCTCTTTCTCTCTCTCTCTTTCTTGCTCGTTATCGTTTTATTTGCTTTTCACTTTCAGAATTGTAGACTTATGTGTCTTCTTGAATTATTTCTTTTCTGCTCCGTCGTCTTCGTTCTTCTTCGTCTCTCTATATAGCTCATGCGTTGCACGCCGCTTTTCTCCCCCCCCATTCTCGTCTCTCTCTCTTCTCTCTCTCTCTCTTCTCTCTCTCTTCTTCTCTCTTCTTTCTCGGCTCTCGCTCTCACTGCCGATGTCTTCTCCCCCTCTTTACTCGTCTCTCTCTCTCCTGCTTATCTCGGCTCGTGCAGCATGCGTCATCAGGCACGGCGGATACTAGGCGCTTATAGCGAGAAAAACATGATGACCGACGCAGGCAGACAATGAACACAATGCCGACCGGCTTATTTCTCGATCGAACAGACAATGTCGCCGAGAAAAGTTGCTAACGCGGGATGCACGTCAACAGCGAGTGACATCCGATAGGCTTATATAGCGACGAACAGAGACGCTGCATGCGTTATATAGAACGTGACAAGTGACGCACGCATGATGACTACGGCGACGATGACGATAACGATGACGGTGACGATGACGATAACGATGACGGTGACGATGACGATAACGATGACGGTGATGAAATGATGATGATGACGACGACGCGTAGTTTAGTTTATTACAAAACGCAGCGACGAAGCAATAAACAACTTAATATTGATGGGTTTCTTTTCGGTACAGGTACTTGGATGGGTCCGTACGAAGGCCGCTACGTGGCGCTGCAGGACCTCGGTCCGCAAGTTGACTCATCGGCGCTGTGGGAGGTAAGGAAACTCGAAGCACATTGCCGCTGCTGCGATTAGGAAGCGACGCGAATGACAGCGAAGCTGGCGAGTCGGTGGCATTCCGACACAGATGCGGCTAACGCGTGAGCGAACACCAGCAACGGTAGACGATGCTGGTGTTGCTGCGATTGCTAAGCGAAACGTGCGGATTAGCCGTGCACGACCGTATAGCCAATTACAGCAGAGAAGATTTAACTCTACGAGACGCGTCAATTATACTACGAACGCAATACATGCCAGCGCTACAATTACCTTAAGGTTCTGGAATACATCTAAGCAAACAGATGCATTCGCAAAATATATATCTGTGAATAGCATCAGTCCTCGGCGAAAAAGTACAATGATATTGAAGAAATTATATTGTTATCACAGTTAATAGTATCGTAGTACATCAAAACACACATACATGTACAATAGCGTAAATATGTGTAAGTGGCTGCATGCGCGCGTGCATATGTGTGTATGCGTGAGTGCGAATGTGCGCGTATGTAATTAAAGTGACCCATCCGGACATTCATAATTAGTGGCATATCAAATAACAGCTCACACATTCAGTTGTGACAATTTGAATGCTTGCGCCATAGATTACGTAACTTACGGGTCATCAACTAATGTGTAGTCAGAAGCAAACCCGTTTATTTGTCTCATCCCCGTGTGTCTCATTTACCAAACCATTCTAGGGGAGAGACAATTCATATAGATGCTAGTTCTCGATCTTGTCATTCTTCTCGCTAATTTTGGCCACAAGTATTTTAAAATATTCCGATAAGCCAGTATTAATAAAGATAATGCTAATTAAATTGTTCGATCAATGTACGGCTCGCATTTAATTGCCCGCTTCTGCCAATCGACTCTATGCAAGCATCGGGCAGGCGTGATTGACCACGTGATCAGCGACTTTTCTCGCGCTGGGTATATCCCGTTAAAAAGAAAGAACTAGTCTGCATCGTTTCACGCGTAATTGTGCAAACGATTTCGTTTCGACGCGCGTTAACCGCGTGGATTTAACTTGATTTTAGTGCATCCGGCTTGTTGAAATCTCGCAGTTGAAGCCGTTTTAAATGAAATCCATAGAGATATGATTTTGTGCATGTACGATACTGCCATTCCTTCACCAGCTCTAGCTCGTGAAATTATACGAATCAGCTGGAGTGACCACGATGCGTTTTTACTCGGGAAATGTTTGCACACAAAAAACAATCCAATTAACTATAAATAACCCTTAAAAATAAATTCAATTAATAGCAAAACCAAATTATTTCGTAATCCAAGCCTATAGGTGACGTTCATGTATTGAAACTTTATTTCAAAAACTTTATTACTCAATGGCTATGTGCACGTAATTGTTTATTCTCTCGCCTGCAGAATAGCTTTAAGGGTCAGGATTATAATTGCGCGAGAGAGCTTGACGTTAGAGTATAACTTGCATAGAATACGCGTATAAAGGGTATCCCGCGTTCGACACGGCCACTTGTACAATAAGCTGGTTACCGCTGAAGTTCTCGATTAAAAAATAGCTCCGTCCGCGATAACTTTATTCGCCGCGTCATTCGAAATAAACCGAATAGCACCCGACCTGTACCACAAAGCCGAAACACCGCGCGAAGGTTGCACGTGACTTCAATATGCGTTACGTCGTCGTGACATCGCGAATCTCAGCGCCTCTATTACTCGATCGTCTGAAGCTTGATGGCTATGATTCAGCGGGCCAATTTTCCGGTTTCGACGCCACAACAAATGTGACATGTAAATTCTTGCGCTTGCCAACGCTGCAGTCTTCTAGATTGATTAACGGATAGCATTCGTAGAGCTAGCTAAATTAAGAATATAGACGCGGACACATGAAAAATGAAGACTCTGGGGAATAATTAATATTGTCTCTATAGCATGTTAGTAAATATTTAATACATTGATAAATCTTGTTAAATATATAACAAGTCTGTATTAATAGTGTTTATCTTGGGGTGCCGAACTGTGCGCAAACATGAATTCCAGCACGTGCCCTGGACACTGAATTGATTTAAGGCAAAAAAACTGTACCGTAACCAAGTGTTTTCTAGATGTGTATTGTTTGAGCGCGTAGGCTCATGTGCGTACGTTATTTGTGTGCATGGCCTGGTCTGCATATAGCCTAGAATGGGTGAAAATATTTGAAACGCGTGTTAGGTTTACTTGTTTTCATTTCCTAATCACATTATTAGAACACGGTGGACATATTATTACAAAACTCACACTCACCCACGCACGCACGCACGTATACGTGCGCGCAATCATGCTTACACGCTATCGTGCACCTGGACCGAATAGGTAGGTAGGTAAGGCAACCTTTCTCGTTCCCGTGAGGAGGATGAAGATATTCGACGTTAATCTGCGAACAATTAATTAATTCTAACTAATTTTTTCTATTATTTATTTTATAAATATTATATATATATATATATATTGTTTATTTTATCATTATTTATTACATACTTTTTGTCGTATTATTTCGGTTACAGGTCTACGAGAAGGGACAAGTGACGCATTTCATAGAGGGCAGCACCTGGATGCGGTACGTTCAGAGCGCCCGCTACTGGCAGGAGCAGAACATGGCCGCCGTGCAACAGGGCGGCATGGTCTACTACCGTGTCACCCGCAGCATCGCGCCCGGCGAGGAACTGCTCGCCTACTACGGTGACTCCTACGCGCACTTCATGGGCATCCCGCTCACCCTTAAGCAACTCTCGATCGAAGGTTGGTCGTTGTTTATGCGCTCCTGCTTACACTAGCATATGCAGTAGTCCCCGCTTAAGGTCCGGAACCATGAAAATGTCCCGATGAAGGCCGGCCATATAAGTAGTTACCACTCTGGATTTTTGTACGCGTAGAAAAACATTCTGCGAATCCGATTTCACTATGATTTCATAGATAATGTACGTGTTTTGCAATTGTTAGATTCATAAATACACGACTCTCGTGACAACATATCTCATACATTGAATCTTCCATTACGCCTGCCCTCGTCGTTGGGTCACAGGGAAGGCGGTGTGGGGAGACGTACAGAATCATAAGAGCTCCGGTATTTGCATTCCCTCGCACACTAATAGCATCATAGAAGTGGGTTCTGAAATGCACCAGGCTCTCCAATTCGTCTATAAAAAAAAGTAGAAATGGCTGACAAATGTCATCTAAAACAACACGCCGCAAATAATTAATTAACTCGTCTAGCTTTTTCCCTCCTAAAATATGTTTGTCGGAGTAACCGGCGTCTGAACGTAGTACTCATCTAATGGAGTGGTGTCTACGTGTATCCTATGCGCCCGCCACCCACCCGCAGTCGCACAGGCATTCAGAGTCGCCGCTTCGTCCGCTCAGTTACGTTCGACGTCATCGTGTTGAGAATAACCGATGCTGAATTTGCCGACGTCTGTTGGGCGCGCTCGTCGTTTCACAGGTCGTTAAATAACGCCGCTTGTATGTACGCCTTTATTTTATCCATCCGATCTAATCTGGGTCGATCCGCGTGTGACGTCATTAGTGGGACATTTTCTGCGCGGGGCCGCAAGCCTTTAGCCGATCGCTGATGCAATTTGGAGAAGATTGCTCGGATTCGCGCCGTCGCTTGTGTCGCGAGTGGCTCGTTTGTGCGCGTGTGCGGTTCACCGCGCGTGTATGCGTGCGTTCACGTGTGTGCGTGCGTGCGTGCGGCGTGAATGCGTGCATGCCGGGGTACATGCGTGCGGTAGACCGCGTACGTGTGTACGTGTGTGTATGTGTGCATGCCCGCGCAATTCTTTTCTCTGTCTCAGGACGGAGGTACCGCTGCAATAAATGCCCAAACGACGTGAATATTGCTCAAAGAGGCGACTCTCTGATCTTATCCTGTAAATAATGCTATTGGCGCCATTAGTAAGGTCATTCATATCAAGAGATTACGACCGCCAGGCAGACACCGAAACATATACATTCGGTCATTTAGGGTTTTTTTTAATATGTACGAAAAAACGCTTTTCGCCCTCACCGAAACATTAACTCTTCCACGAGACTACGACCTAAGAGACGAAGACTAGGTGGGAGCTGCTGTAACAGTCACATGCGGCCCGTGTTTTGTTGCAGAGTCGATGACTAATGCTGGGTCGACGCCAGTGTCCACTCGCTCCGACCAGGAGCCCGGCGACAACGGCTGCCCTCTTTACAACATGTCCGCCATCTTGGACACGCCGCCGAGTGATGACCTCTCTCCGAAGGCCTTGACCCCGAAGCCGAGCGCGCGCCATCTACCGTACCGCAGTGCTACTACGCAGGGAAGCCCAGAGAGCATCGTCGCTTGTTCTAACGGCATCTCGCCCAAAATAAAGTCATGCGAGGATAGAGGCGGAGGAGGAGGAGGAGGAGGAGGAGGCGGCGGAGGTGGGGGAGGTGGCGGAGCAGGAGGAGGAGGGCACTCCAACGACTGGCACCTCTGGAAATGCGGACAGTGTTTCAAGACGTTTACCCAACGCATCCTGTTGCAGATGCACGTCTGCGCTCAGAACCCAGATCGGCCATATCAGGTATACACTTTATTTTTCACACGTGCCTCCCATGCGAATATTATTGTAGCGATATAATTTACACGTACTATTTACATTTGCGTTAACATTTATATATACTTTTACATTTACATCTACGTTGACATTGACTGACATTGACATTGACTTTAGCATTTACATTTACATTTACATTTACATTAATATTTCCATTTCCATTTCCATTTCCATTTCCATTTACATTCATAATTAAATTTATATTTACATTCACATTCACATCTGTACTGATATTCGCAACTCACAATCTTCGACTAGCCGTTCCCGCCTCTACGTTTGAGTAGTTGGTTTATCGTGTCGGGAGAACATCTAGTAATCTCGGATAAGAACGTGCGGGTAAGCCGCACCGGCCCGGATCTGGTTACACGCAGCTCCGTAACGACGCATGTCAGCGTCAAGGTCACAGCAAGCATCTAGTCGTCATCGCGTCCACAAAAAACACGATTCGTGACCATTCATTTGCGTACTCGGAGTTCATTAGCGGTGAGCAAAGAAGGGAAAAAACCCAAAATAAATAAACGCACAAACAAAAAACGAACGCTATCTTCACAACTCGGCTCTTCCCGCCCACGTATGTTTGGTTTCTTCACCCACGTATGTTTGGCTCTTCAGCTAAATATGTTTGCCCGGCACCCGCATATATTTTATCGGCGGCTCGCATATAGCCATAAATAGGCCATCCGCGTATATGCATAGCAGAGTCGGACAGACAGCCTGTGTGACCGCAGTATGGTATACGGAGGCCCGAACGTTCAGCACGTGCACCGAAGCTGTGCCTATGCGTCTTAATTACGAGACTCCAGTCGACGTAAACACTAGTATCTAATCTGTATCTCCTTGAGTGCGACCTTGACTCCGAACTCCGTATGCTGAAACGATGGCGCACGGGTTATTCTAGCAGCGCTGGCTACCCCTTCCACCGAGCTGGCAATCTCGCCTCCGAGTTGGCGCACAGCGCATGCGCGTTGACACGCGTGCGTACGAGTTGGCAAGCGTCCGGGCGCGCGCATTTTTTCCGCGCGTATCATTGACAAAATCCCGATAAGTGACGGCTCTGCTATTTTTTGGAACTAACAAGCCTCTCGTGTTTCGGTCGGAATGCGCACGATGGCAGCGACAGGCCGGCCCGCGAGCATTCCGCCTCTCTATTTATTACGCGTCCACGTGCGATCCCCGAGCGTTAGGGACAGCGAGTGGAAAGGTTACTAGTACGCGTGTACGAGACGATCGACTCCGTTGGCGGCTACTATATGGTCGTTGCAGTATTTGCGTCGAACAACTTCGTTTAAGTCCAACATGCGCTGACGGAGTTGAACATGCTACATGTGCGCGCGCAACAATATTCGCATGCATCTCGTATGCGTGATAGTGAACTTACAACTACTGCTGCTGCTACGGGGCGCCATGCAGGACAGGCATTTTTGTACCTATAAACTTGACAAAAATGAGTTTTGTGAACACAAAACTCAATTCTGTCAATCCTGTTCTACAAAACTCAATTTTGTGAACACAAAACTCAATTCTGTCGAACCGGTTCCACAAAACTCAATTTTGTAAACACAAAACTCAATTCTGTCGAACCGGTTCCACAAAACTCGATTTTGTTGCCCAAATATGGCACACGCATGTAAGAAGGGCTACCATTGGTCAGAAACTGGGCTGGAGAAATGTGTCATGGTCGCCATCTTGTTTCTTCTGACCAATGGTAGCCCTTCTTACATGCGTGTGCCATATTTGGGCAACAAAATCGAGTTTTGTGGAACCGGTTCGACAGAATTGAGTTTTGTGTTTACAAAATTGAGTTTTGTGGGACAGGATTGACAGAATTGAGTTTTGTGTTCACAAAATTGAGTTTTGTGGGACAGGATTGACAGAATTGAGTTTTGTGTTTACAAAATTGAGTTTTGTGGAACCGGTTCGACAGAATTGAGTTTTGTGTTTACAAAATTGAGTTTTGTGGAACCGGTTCGACAGAATTGAGCCCTGTCCTTCATGGCGCCCCGTAGCTGCAGTGCTCTACCTCGTGCAACAACTTGCATGGGGAGCGGTGTAAGCATACAACACGTGTGTACGTGCGTGCGTGTGTGCGTGCGTGCGTGCGTGCGTGCGTGTATGTATGTATGTGTGTTACACGCTCCCCGGTATCGTAGGTTGTCGGTTCCTTTGAATATCTCCACCGGCTGTTAAAAATGTGGCTACACTCGCTAAATGGTTTCGGCAGCTATTATCATAAATGTGAGTTTAGTGTCTAGATACAGTTGTCTCGCGGAACGCTAGAGAGACATTTTTTTCTGTCGTTCCTCTAATCAGTTGAACATTAATATTGAGGAGAACAGCGACGTTCATTTGTTATGCATTACGTCATCGCAGCTGATCGTCGATGAATCAGAACATATAAGAAATGAATGAGCATATAAGGGCCACTCAGACACCAGATGTCTCATTTACTACATGCGCCTACACTGTGAATGACGCCCCTTTCTACTTTTCCTGCGCTCGTTCTCTTATAGCCTATTAAGGATGATCACTTGGGTTTCGGTCATAAACGTAGGGTACGCCGGACCACTCTCAGCATCAACACATTTTGGTGCTTATCCCTGGCGATTACTATATAGTTGCGTATATAGCTAACATTGGGTGTAATTGCTATACACTCGAGACCTACGCACTCACTAATCGCTAATCGTTGTCTTTTGCTTAGCTGTTTGATTTTTCGTGTTTCCTTATATATTTTTTTGCTGAGCGATTTACTGAAAGACTCAAATGCAGAGCGCAATGTCTTGCATATTATTTTGCCGAGATAAAAACATCGGGCTAACAGCATAGAAATCCTGCATGTTCTGTGCGCATGCCAGTGCACACGCCTCGTATAGTATAGCTTACTCTGTTCACTGCTGAGCGGTTCGCCGTTTCTCGCAGTGTTGCTGCTGCTTCTCTGCATCCTCTCGTTGTTTTCATAGCCTTTTTCTAAATCTTTGTTGAGCCCTGTAATTTTATAGCCTTACACTATTTCATGCGTACACACTGGAGATTTGCGTTTATTCCCGTGGTTTACCTTTGTTTTTGCAGCTTTGCGTTACATTGAAGCATTGTGGTTTTTCTTGTTAGCTTTCCGTGGTATTCTAAACTTAACTTTTCGTTGATTCTTGTTATACTGTCTTATTGTGTCTAGTAGGTTTCGGCTGTTTCCTATCATTTCCGCGCGTCCTGTAACTTTTAGTTAATTTTAGAGACTTGCTACTCTTCTTGTGCTACGCTTTTTGCAACGTTGAGTAGATTTATTTTGTTGACTCTTTCTATTTTCCTTTATTCTTTCGCAGTTTTCTGTCAGCTAACCGATATCGGTGAGAAGCAGCAAGCAGTGCGCTCACCAGGCGTTCTTTAATCTTGCGTAGGCTAGATGGAAACCTAATACTTGCGTAATTGTAACCCCCGGATACGCGCTAGAAAAATGCAGCCGAATTTTACAAAGAACTCGTTCTACACTGCTATAAATAATATATAAATAATAATGGAACCTAATTATTAATAATGGCGGGCAACAAGGTTGTAGTTTATCTACTATGAACTGTTTATGCCGTAACACAGCGATTCGCTGACGAAGCCTCTCGCCCACGCAGTGTAAAAACGACTAATAGCAAGCATTTCGTTTAAGGGTTAGCGGAAGGTTGGGCCTCAGAGGTGGGGGAGCGTCTTCGGAGTATTTCTCTCTGGTCGTTCGTCAATTCTTAGCTCAGCAGCCTTGCCTGCTACGATTCCTCTTGATAGCGCGATGAACATTCAGGACGATCGATCACCGACAGCCCCAATTCCTCATGCAGCATTATAGGACGGATGAACCCTGGGTGTGTGTTTTTTTCAACCAGGCATCCCAGCATCGCGGTTGCGCTTGACTGTTAGCATTTCACGTTCGCTCGCATACCACTCACTGTGCCGGGTGGAGAAATTCCTTTTTGTCGGCGATGTTCGTAAAAAATATGAAGCGCGTAAAATGGACTTGGTTTTAGATCATGCTGTGTACAACCGGAGAGCCATCGCGTAGTTTTCCTGTCATCAGAAAGTTTCACGCCTAGGTATTGCTATCGAGCGATAGTGTTGATATTTGCTGTAGACGCGGATGTGAGCGATCTCTCGCCTAGTGATTGCATAAAAGTAGGTCAGTCGCAATACTATCATCAGATCATAACGTTGAACGTAAGATAATCGTGTTTATTAAAACAAACCTTTACAAATCCTATTCTCTACATTCAGCCAAATCTTGAAAACAGAGCTGATAATGTTACGATTTTTACAATGTCTATAATGTAAATACGTCTTCATAATGCATGGCAAATGTACCCATAATCGATAACGTTCTGCTTGTGCAAACGTAGCTGCATTTTCAACTTTTCTTGCTGAAATTTTATTTGAAAAACGTCTCAGTTAATCTTCAGGCTAGATGATAATTCCTCTTACTTAATCCGGCAATGCAACGAACGCAGATGCAAATTTCTGAGCGTATGGAGCAAAATAATGTATGTATGATTAAAATTAGTGAGTCGTTTTGTCCTGAAAATATGTTTACCCTAACCATATGTCCATAAACGTCGCCTTGGGCGAGTGTGCGCGTGTGCGTGTGCGCGCACGCGTGTTTGTACACACCAGAGAACGTCGTGGACATGTCTTAATAAGAAGGCATAAGACCATCGAAGCGTAGCGCAAGCTACCTTTACCACCTCTATTTGCAATCCGCAAGTTTTTCTCAAACTCTCGCCTTTTACGCGCGCGGACATAAAACTGTTTTTACGCACTTCTGATCCCAAACCGCAACCTCGACGTCGCTTTAGTTGCGTGCGCGCCGAGCAGGGAACATGTTGATGCAAACATAAAATCGTTTCTCGGTTTCTTTCATGCTCTTTTACCTCCGCCGAGGATCGTTTTATGAAGAACAGTTGCCCGACGAAGGAAACTCGCAGGCTTTCGATTCACTTCTATACGCCGCACAAAGGGGTTATGTTTTATATCTTATAACAAGGGGAGGACTAGCAAGAATCAATAAAAAAACACGGGCGCGAAAGCCTGCAAACCACGAAAAATTCGTGAGCGTGCAGATTTAGTATGGTCATTGCAAGTTTTTTCCCCCGTAATATGGCCTTTGTTCTTCTCCGACATCCGTAAAATAGCACACGCGCCCCCGGGGGCATATTGCAAGAGTTATTGCAGGTTTTAGTCTGGACACTCAAAGACACGTATATGAGCAAATGCACGGCTATTAAGATCGGTTTATTGTTGGGCTCTCGTCGGCTCGCACCCTAGGGTTGATCATCGTGGTAAACAGACCCACGTGCTGAAAGGCCATACGGTGGTTTACAGATTTTTCCCGGTAGCCGCTGGGAGTAGGCGCGTTTTCCTTTTGAGAGAAAGGCGGCGGGGGGGGGCGAAGCAGGGACGCGTGACCGACGCCGAGTGTGCGATTAAAGAAGCGCGATCACGACAGCGGCAGAAACCACCAGCCTACATCGACGTCCTCCGATCGAGGGATGATGTTCTCTTCGAGCCCCCGAGGCGCAATAGAAGCCAATGAAATGTTTATTTTCCTCCTCAGTATGCGGCTTGCGCTCCACTGGCGATCAGGCGGCGTCGCCTCACGTGTGTTCGCTATAATATAAAGACTGGCGCGTTGTCGTTCTGACAGTTACTCCGCGCGAGCAAAAAACGTCTCAGCACCAGTCGGCATGTCACGCGGCAGGTTCGAAAAGCGCGTGTTTAAGAACGAATTTCAAGTGAGGAAATATTCACCAAGAAGAAATGAACAACCTAACTATTTTCGTCGACGTCTACATGGCATGTCACGCGACGGAATTCGCACGGCGCGGCGCGTATAGAGGCGGACACGTCGTGTGCGTGACGACAGCTCCTTTACGACGGGTCGTCGGGTCGTCGTCTACTTTACGTGATCAAACAGCTTTAAACAAGGTCTCCGTGACTGCTCTCCGAGCGGGCACAGCGGCATGCATTAGAGCGCTAGCAGAGCGGCATCGTGTCGTGATTACGGGTCTACGGGATCGCTGTTGACAAGCCGGAGGCGAGCCGGCGCTCACGCGATAAATCGCTCGCGGCCATTTTATTGTCCCGCTCTCGTATTTTCTCGACTAAGTGCCGTACTAGAGAGTTTGGAAAGTTTTCAATGGCGTTTTTGATATTGCCGATGACACGGCGTCTGCGCGCCTAAAGAACCATCGTTTCTGGTTTTTCACGCGCGCATCATTCGACGCGACTTTGACGCGGAGATGTTTTCAGTGTCGTAGTTTTTTCGGACGCGTTCAGCGCTGACGTCGGTGTGGATCGCTGAAGCTTACACAGCGACAGCAGTATCAACAGTAGCGGCAGTGTACGCGTGGTGCAGGGCCTGCGCGATTTCAATCGGTAGCTTCTATTACCGCGCGTCATCAACGAGCTGTCAATCTCTACACGCAACATGTTCACTAATTCATAATGCATTATGGGGCATGGGAATTTGGGACTACATGGCATGGCGAGGACAGGTAGAGATGTGGTCCCGTATATTGGCATGTTCATCCATACAACGATGCGTGCAGTTTTAATATCTTGGTGTAGGCGCTGTTCAGCTGACGGGTTGACAGAGACCATGAGCTTCAACACATGAAAAGTATTCAGAGCAATTATTTATCAGTGTTGCTTTTACCTAAATCTCAACTTCGGCTTCGTCACACCCGATCTTTTATTACATATTTATAAACAGCTTTATTCTGTCAAAAAGTCGAGTTGTTTTTACAAAAAGGTGATAGGTTATAATTAGTCGACGGAGGTTGACTGTTCAATATCCAGTTATGATGTGATGGATGTCTCATGATATTATGTTCGTCGCTGACCTGATATCCACGAAGAGAATGCTATAATTAGTATTGAAATTTTCTTAATGTGTCTAATTGTTGATATACATTAAACAAATGAATTCTTGTTTAATGTCTTTTCAATAACTAACTCATTAATTGGGTTTAGTCAGATTGTCATAGCATGGCCTCCTTACTCCCGAACGGGGCCAAATATTAAGCTGTTAGCACAATTTCATCATCCCTCCTAAAATGCTCGCGCGCAGTCTTTAACACATTAATATAGATTTTTTGTTAGGGAGTCGGGAATCGTATTGCGTTATTTCAAAATGCCAATTCTCAGTATATTAACGTTAAATGTTGATTCACCAATCATGTCGCCTTTTAGTGATCGGGAATCATTATTAATTACCAGGTAACCTCTGCGTACTACAGGATAGCACGGATCGTCACTCACCACTTCACTAACGCCATTCGGGAAATATACGTTACAATTAATTTCGTGCGTGTTTTCTTTTCCTCCGGCCACCACAGTGCGGACACTGCACGGCGGCCTACGTGCACGCCTCAGAACTCCGGAATCACGTCGTCACGCACACGAGCGAGCGGCCGTTCCGCTGCGGGTTTTGCGGACGCGCATTCGCCGGCACGACGACGCTGAAGAATCACATGCGCACGCACACGGGCGAGCGACCCTTTAAGTACGTATATGAGTGCGGGACGCCTTTAGGGGCCGACAAGGCTCGCCCAATGCCGCGGTTAATCAACGCCGTCCCATTGTACTAATAGAAGAATAGTTGAAGGGTGTGCGTGGCCTCAGCGCGTCATGGGTCACAACGGGCAACACCACCTCCAGCATTGTAGCACGTTCCGATCATGGGCGGATGAGGCATCCACACACGCACACGCTAACGTAAACGTACGCAGTCATGCACGCGGGTGTGAATGCACGCTAGCACGCATGCACGCACGAGCGCACGTACACACACACACACACACACACACCCACACACACACACACACACGCACACAACATACACACCCAAACACACGACACGCACACACGATACGACACCACACACACACACACACACACACACACACACACACACACACACACACACACACACACACACACACACACACACACACACACACACACACCCACACACACGAGGACACGCGAGATCGTTGAGATGCCTCGCGATGCAATCACGTAACGTCGGTATGTACGCACGCGTACTCTCGGGCTATTACCCTCGACGCACCACGGCCCTACGATGTGTTTACTGCGTTTTACAGATGCGAGCAGTGCAATGCGATGTTTTCACAGTCGGCGCAACTCAGCCGCCACCAGAAGGTACCAGGAGAGTGCCCCGCGAAGCCTAGCGACGGAACAGAGACCAAGACTCCAGCCGCAGCGACGAAGAAGCAATCGTAAGGGATGTATTTGAAGGAAGGCATTGTTGGAAGGCCACCGCGTGGATGTCATCATAAGGAAGCTAACGTCAGGAGGCAATGATAGCAGCAAAGGACGGAAGACATCAGAGACACCCACTGCTGAGAAAAATATAGCATGACAGCCATTCAATTGGGTTCAAGGTCAGAGGAGCGGTAAAGACTATGCCACGTGACGTGCTCGTCACTGCGCGTCATCACTATGACCTCTGACAATAACGGCTTAAAATAGAGCAATGTGGCGAAGTTCCTGTTTAACGTTACTCGTGTGTCAGTGCTAAACGATAATTAGCGAATATGTAAGCTCGATTGAGGCGAGAAATGAGAACTCTGGCAATGTTGGGTGCCGCACTATAGTGAAACATATATATATATGAGTATATGCATGCGTATCTATATGCGTACATAAAAACACAGATTCCACCCAGATACACACACGCGCGCGCGTGTAATCACCCAACACATACAATGACTGTTAATAGGTGATTATTTAAGTATTAAAAGTAGTGGTTAATGTAATTAAAAGGTTTGTTTGGGGCCATTAACACGGCGCACGAATATTATGTAATGTAATTTAAGTCCATGTTCATTTTTGTCTACGTTAAACATGTATGTTATATTTCACGTTAGTCTTGGTTAATATTGTTTTTAGTATACTTATTAGACGTTACCATGTGATAAAAATATTGTGATATTTTGCACATGTATGTTTAGTTCAGGTAAAAGAACCAATTTGTTACCATATGATATAATCAATAATAATATATAGATGTAAAAATACTAAAAAGCATGTATAATATAAATAGTGCATGAGGGTAGGTATATTTTACAATTTTAGAATAACTAGATAATCAGGCGATTGTGACTTTGTTACAATGCAGCGTATCTCAACAATTGCCGACGCTCCTTATAATTATTTTATTTAAAACACTTTATTCACATAATTGCATTCATAGCATAGAAGATGTGTAAAGCACGTATTATAATAAACGACCTGATTGCTGTAATTAATCGCTCATTTTGAAGCACCAAAGAAAAGCAACGAGTAATCGAGTATCATATATAATATTATATATATATATATATAGCACACACTGGGACATCTAACTGTAAACGTTAGATAAAAATTGTTATCAAATTCTTAACTTAACGCGCTGCAAATATACTAACAGCGAAACATTACGACGATTATCTGCTTTATTTAGTACATAAAAATCACACCGAAGCATTTATCGAGTCTTCGAAGTGTTTGTGGCATCATCAGCAGTTAGTGTAGCAACATTGTCCATATCGCATGTTAGAAATATATATATATATATATATGAGGGATTACGATGCCTCATATAGTAACCTGCTAGTGGTATGCAAATGATAAGTTAAATAAAGTTTACTAATTACATCTAATGAAGATAAATGAGAGTTTTCATCCGCGTATTTCACATTTCCATGCTCGTTAATTGCGTGGCGGATTAATTAATATTGTGCTTAATTGCGGGCAGTGTTATGAGCTGGAAACACCCGACCAAAACAAGATCATCACAAAAACGGGTGCGCCGGCACATCAATGAGAAAACACTTTAATAACGAATTGCACTTCATTCGCATTCGATTCATTGTAGTTCGGTTTGCCTAGTGTGCTTTGAGATTAACTCCTAATTGTACATTGGTCTACGTTTTACGATGTTGAGTGTTGGTCTATAAAAGTGTCCCTTGTACGAGTGAATACAACACTCTGTGAATCCTTAATTGCAGTAAGCCGAAGCAGTAATAATATCACCTACTGAACTCATGTGACGAGAATTAGACTCCGATTCCTTTTAAAACTCTCTAGCACTACATCGAAGCATTTAAAGAAGGCAGCAGGCAATATATCCTGATAGTTTACACATGCGATAACTCTGTGGTTTAGGGCAAAACAGGTTCAACGACCTAACACAACAGCACCCGGTGACAGATAGCTAGGCCTCGAAGATATCTAGCATGAAATCAAATGCCAACACTTGCGCGCCGCCGAGTAACATGGCCGCTGTATCACGCTGAACAACGTGTTCGGCAGCGACGAAACTACACATCGAGCATCCGATCTAGCATGTGCAGCAGCGTACGTCTTTCTATCTGGTCACGACGCACATCTTGTAAACACGAGACATGCACGTGTTAGCTAGCGACAATTTCGCGGACTCATTCGCCGGCATTCCATCGCCATCCGCCGTGCGGCGGCAGCGCACTTAAGTGCCGTGGCGTATATACGTACCGCATCGCGGCGCCCGAACCCGCATAGCCGAGTTTTAGCTTCGGTCAAAACAGAAGGAATCGCAGACGGTAAACACCGGCGACGGCATGGGCATACGTGCTGGCGCGGAGCCAAGCGCGGAGCGAGAGCGCGCCAGTTTTACGGCGAGACCGTTTTTACGCGCGCGCCCGGTGCCCTGCGTTAACTATCGGCTGCGAATTGAAGACTGCTTGTGGAAAACACAAACCGCAGTGTCTATCCTATCACTCATCTTACCTCACGTTCACGGTGTACACCTCTCTCTCTCTCTCTCTCTCTCTCTCTCTCTCTCTCTCTCTCTCTCTCTCTCTCTCTCTCTCTCTCGCTCTACTTTCCCTCTCTTTCTTTCTCTCTCGCTCTTTGTGTGTCTGTCTCTGTCTAGCTTTCTCCGCCCAGTGTAAAAATAAACAGAGCGGCTACGCGTATTTAATCCGTTTAGGTATACGCGCGCGCCGCGCAACCAGCCCGCCATTTGGCGCCAATTATTTCGGTCGCCTACTCGCCAGCCTTTCCTAATCCCCATTCACCTTTCTCTCCCGCATCTCCCCGCGTTTAAGGCTATTATCAGGCAGATGTTGTGTATTCGCGGGTAGTGTAGGGAGTGAAGGTGGGGTGGGAGATGGAGAGGAAGCTGTGGGTGGACGCGGGAGTGCTGGGTAGAGGGGAAGTGGTGAGTGGGGGAAAAGTGGTGGATGAAGGGAGGAATAGTTGGTAGAAGGGAAGTGGTGGGTGGAGGGGGATGTAGTGGGTGGAAGAAAGTGGTGGGTGGAGGGTGGGGGTGGAAGGGAGTTGAGGGTGGATGGAGGAGTGGTGGATGGAGGGATCGAGCTGTGAGTGGAGGGGAAGTAATAGGTGGATGTAGTGGTGGGTTAGGAGGAGTGGTGGGTGGAGGGGGAAGTGTGGGTGGTGAGAAACTGGCTGGAGGGAGAGCGGTGTGTGCAAAGGGTGTTGTGAGTAAATGGGAAATATTTGTTATGGGGAGTGGTGGGTTCACTGGGTTGAGTGGGAAGTGGCAGGTGGCTGTAGGTGGTGGGATAGATGGGGGAGTGTTTGGAGGAGGGCAAGTTATGGGTGAGGTGTCCAGTGGCCCGTGGGTGGAGGGGAGCGATAGGTGGAGGAGGAGTGGTTGGTAGAGGAGAAGTAGCGGTTGAGGGTGAAAGGGTGGAGAGATAGAATGACATCTGACGAGGTGTATAGTATAGAGCGAAGAATTAAATGCAGTTGAGGGTGAAGAAAGCAAAATTCATTGTGTAGTGTGGAAGAGTGTACGGCGGATGGAGAAATGTGGAGTCTGATGATGGATAGTGAATACTGGGCGGGTGTGGGTGAACGTCGGGTGAGAAATGTGGATCTCGGAGAATAGTGGGGGAAGTGGAAGAGGTATAGAGACGATGAGAGAATCGAAAAGAAGAGAATTCAGGTATAACACGGGCTGTGGAGATAATGGTACGGAAAGCATAAGAGCGAGTGGATTTAAATTGACTACGTCACGAATTTTTGATGGTAAAATTTGTGAAATTTTTGTTGCCATTTTTTTACATTAAAAGTAAGAACTAACGGGACTAAACGTATCGTCAAATTCTTACCTGATAAGATTTCCTCAACTAGTTAAAAATCCAAAAAACCTGGAAGATTTGATATTATGTTCCTGACATTAATTGCTTGCTATGAGCTATGTATGAGTCACGAGTGTATGTTCACATCGAACAATGTAGTAAAATAGGAAGTATAATGCAGCAATTTAACCATAAAAGGTGAACAGAATCACTATATAAATATTTTTTTTATTTTTACTATTTACGGTGACGTAATCACTTTGAACGCTGCGTGGTGCGCGCGTGTCCGTCGACGTCATCGCGATTCTAGCTAGGCAGCAGCCGCATCGCCAGATAACGATAGATGACATGCGCCTACGTTTTCCTAGAGCCGGCTACATTAGAGCAGTTTACACTTTCTCGCCTTTCGCGCAGACGCGTTTAACCGCGTCTCGGAATTATCGGTCGTTAAAGGCCTTTTCTCGCTGACCGAGTAAGTCTTATAATCGAATATCATCGTCATTCTTCGCTGAACATTGGCGAGCTGTCGGTCGGCATTCTGCACAGCTCTGCGAATGCAGTCAGTAGCTTGCGACGTACGTCATAATCGTGGAAGGCCAAACCTACGAGAACAGCAAACCAGAAAAATATGTACCGTGCATGTAAGCTGAACCAGTAAGCAGCTTCTCGCATGATCTATTCCGTAATTTCGCGATAGAATCATCGATTGCATGCGTTGCTATAGTGGTACGCATAGTAGTAGGTACCTATAATCAATTCCCATAGCCTTTACTCGAGCGTATAATAAAAAGGTTCTAGTCCGGCCAAAATCAACTTAGAATACGCTAAATACGAGATGTGATTTTGTTGCAATTAACAAGTGCAAAGGCCCAGTGCCCATGCATAAGAGTAAATCCCATCATCCTATTATCGACAGCTTAGTGTTTACACATTTATGTCAAATACGGGTCGCGCATTTCACCTAACCAAACACCGATAGAGCATTTGAAGCGCGTTTGTAACCTGTGACCATTCTAGTTCGATGATATCCAGTTTCTGGGAAATATATTGTTTATATCACCTTCGTCATCGCCCACGTTCAAATACGTATTGGTACTTCAGAACCATGACACAGTACACATCGCCAGTGGCGACATCTGTCTTTGAGCAATATTCCAAATGCTAAAATTGATTTGTATTGGCCACCCAGTGCCATGTTACCAAGAGCTAATAATACCTTAATTATTAGCTCTTGATGTTACGAATAGCAACAAGTAAACAAAGTAAAACAAAAAAATGAATATATATATATATATATATATATATATATATATATATCAGGAGTAAATAATCACAAAGGAGTTTGTCACGCATTTTCCTTCGTTTTTACCAATTTTCCACTTCAAATTTTAGCGTAAATCAAAAGAAAAATGTAGATGTGCTTGCGCTCATTCCCTTCCCTTATTATTCACTTATCGTGCAGCACCTATTTACTGTTGTATTGCTGTAAATTGTATTCAAACGCAATGTTGATTTTGGGCCTTTCAGCTTGTTGCAGCATCTAAATGGGTGATTATTTACTCCTGATATATATATATATATATATATATTTATTTATTTATTTATTTATTTATTTATTTATTTATTTATATATATATATACATATTTATTTTTTGTTCTATACTTTGTTTACATTTTGCTATTCGTAACATCAGGAGTAAGATAATATAGGTTATATATTATCTTACTCCTGGTAATATAGGCCTATATTATCTTACTCCTGGTAACATGGCATTGGGTGGCCAATACTAATCAATTTTAGCATTTGGTATATTACTCAACGATAGATGTCGCTACTGGCGATGTATCAACGCTTGCTGAGCTGTAATAATGCGGTATCTTTCATAAATCGTGCCATTCTTACTGCATATAATTATAAATGTCGAACCTTTGCGTTTCGCAAATATGCGCATGGTAACCAATGCATGGTGCATGCCCTTTCCTCCGGCAACGCTGACCATAAACGCGTTGTTGTACATTAATGTCCCCATTTACTCTGAGCGCAGGCACCAGTAACGCTTAATTACATCTGCCACCGTTGTACAAAAGCCCACGTTTATAATTCTAGAAGAGGCTACGAACCATAGAAATCATT
The DNA here is from genome assembly GCF_000485595.1 of Priapulus caudatus. Taxonomy (NCBI): domain Eukaryota; kingdom Metazoa; phylum Priapulida; class Priapulimorpha; order Priapulimorphida; family Priapulidae; genus Priapulus; species Priapulus caudatus. The sequence continues at coordinate 596,389 of NW_014577065.1, read as the reverse complement.
TATAATAGACAGTTTACAATACTAACCGCCATGACTGTTGGCGAGATAACAATCTCTGATGGATAATAATGGGCGCATGCATGTCCAACGCAGTAATAATAAGCATATTTCAACAAATTCATAAACAAAGGTTCAGGGAATCAATAGTCAAATCGGGTAACAATGAGAATGTAACGCAACACTATATTTCACATTAAACATCACCGAAGCCATGACGTTGGAGGAATCAGCACGGCTGACAGGTGTTATATCCAACAATAATTATTGTTGAACAATATTTCCCAATGCTAGGAAAGTATATATAGACACCCGGTGTCGCCGAGTGAAATGTCACGAAGAAGTGAAATATCATTCACACTCATGATCAAGCTTCGGCTGACGTCACCACAGATGGAATAGGAAACACGATAATTGTTACTGCCACGATAAGTCAATTGCCTCGGCAAGATTGTTACATTAATTAAGCACATGTCTAGCGCCAATTTCAATTCATTGCTTTCCAGAGTGGTCTCTTCATCGCCAAGTTGAATGCAAATGAAGTGTGTTTCACTGGTGCTGGCTTCATCCCTCTAACACGAGGTCCCTCCCTGACTCGTACTGAGCTCGCACCAGATGTCCCATTCGCACTATCTACGCAGACATTTTTTCACTAGAGGTCGCCATGGGTCGCATTCTGTTCGTATTTTCGTTATTAATACTTATTTATACGTTAGATGTAGCTAAACAAGTGTATTATTCGCACGTGATTTTTCCATGCTGCGATATTACTTGTGCGTCGTAATCAGCGATTATTTGTGAGATCAGTTCTCGACATTAGACCTATATATATCCCAGACGTTATGAAATTATAAATATATACAGTTGGTAGTTCTGATTTGCAAGTCGTAAGGCAGGTAATTGCAGCGCATTGAAGTAGCGAAAGTGCATCTTTCGACGCCTACTTTCTCTAGGCATGATTAAATGCCTAAACACACTCTAGATTAAATACTTAACGTCGGCCCTAAGTTATTTCCTTTGGGCGACCGGCCGCCGACGTGTTCGCGCTCCATCCCTGTACATGAGTATAGTCGAGAACCTTCGGCAGCGTAGTGCCACCACATTAAAGTAGCGAGGGTGCATTTTTCGATGCGCACCTTCTCTTGGCATGCCACACTCTAAATTAAATGCTTAACATCGGCGGTAAGTCATTTTCTTAGGCGACAGGTCGCCGACGTGTCTGCGCCCTATCACTATACATTGGTATAGACAGGGACATTCGGTAGAGCAGCATCATCACATTGAAGTAGCGACGGTGCATTTTTCGATGCGCAACTTCTCTATGCATGCCACACCGTTCCTCAACGCTCTCCCATCCTCGCAATCCCCCGCCATCGGGTTCGTCGCTGTTACAGAAGCTGCTTCCCATCGATTTAAGTTCATCTCGGTGTGTACGTTCTCTTGCCATTAATTCCGCGTGTCGGCCCTGACATTTCTCCTTTCTCACCAGTTCTTCATTGTTCGACAGGCCGAACGTCTTAAATGTACTGGCGGCAAAATCTTTGCCAACAAACAAGAAGTCGCCGTTAAGACACAACGTTAGAATTCTATCTTCTATTATAAACGTGGCATAAATAGCAGGGATAGCCGCTTCCATTTCTACTACATCGCTTTTCACGTCGAACTCCGTAATGTATATATATATATATATATATATATATATATATATATAGATAGATAAAGTTATACGGACACGGTAGTAATTTTGACTCTGTTTATTGCATACAGAACTGTTTCGTGTGGAGCGAAAGCTCCACACTCATCAGTGCCTAATACAGAGTGATCTATTTAGAACATCCCGAGCAGTATAAAAACATCATGCATAATGTGATCTATTGTTCGTATTCATACGTGCGCGTTCTAAAGAAATACCATAGATACTAATTAGCGCGTCATTGTCGGTGGCTGCTGCGCGCTGGCGCTAAACTGAATTCATTGTAAGAGTTCACATAACGTTCTTGAATAAAAATTTATCTTTATGTCTGCATTTACTAACAAGTTCGTTTCTCTTGTTCAGTGTCGCGGTCTCAGGTTTGCACAATATGTAGAACTTCTCTGTTAAGCATAGGTTGCATTTCTTCGTAGTGTTCGAGTAGTGTGGCGCTTTGCTCAGTATCTTCCATTTAATCGCGTAGTCTAGGTTGTTGTCTTTCAAGTTCCAAATATGTTTACTAAGTTCTGTCGAGTTCCGTTTTGATTCCGTAGTGAAGGATGCCTTATGGTTCGCTAGTCTTGCTTTGAAGGTGGTAGCTGTTAGTCCGACGTATGTTTCTGTCTTGTTTTCGCTTGTCACTGTTGCTCGGTATACTATGTCTTTAGCAAGGCAGTTTTCATCCAGGGGGCACGTTACGTTTTTCGGGCAGTTGCATTTTCTGTTGTTTACCGTTTCCGTGTTGATCTGCAGTATTCTTCTGTTAATTGCTTCCCTCCAGAAAACAAACTCCACAAGATTTTCAATAAGAACAATGTTAAGATCTCGTACAGCTGCATGCCGAACGTGAAGAATATAATAGAGGGAAACAACAGAAGAATACTGCAGATCAACACGGAAACGGTAACTGATAGGCCTATCCACAACTTATTTATACTAATAATGCGCCATCTAGCGGATCACTATATCTCCCCTGAGACCTACTAAACATTGAGTTACTATTTACATGCACTAGCTGAAACCCGCGCTACGCGCGGGCTTAGTGACTGTGAAGCATGTGTTACCAGTACAGTAGTGTTATGTGTAAGGTGTTATATGGAGAGTTTAGTTGTTGCACATGTTTGTTTTTTTATGGTTGAGATGTCAATTACAAATACATGTACAATCCATGCCTATTACAGCGTAACACATAACCATTTGTTTGCAGATACACAGTGAGATACAACACCACGCCAGCGCAACGCACACACAAACCGACAAATGTTTTATGTATGCTATGTAGAACTACTGGGTTGATGATACGGGTCCTGTCTTGAAACAGAACGAAAACAAAACAGCGCGCCCCCCTATATTTCAGGCAAATCTTTACCCTTTTTTGTGTTTTTTTTTTATGTGTTTTCTTAAGACCGAACAAACTGTTTTTCAACCGGAAGGATAGTTTTAAACCCGTCCCTGTACTCATCGATCTCTTCTGGTAAATTTGGCCGCATTTGGATCCAAACTGACGAAAGCCTTTCATTAACATACATACAACATTCGGCCAAATATATAATAAGACTAGCCAGAAAGTATACCCGTAGAACAGCAAATGTTGTCTTTAAATATAAACTCCATGTAAGTGAACAGATCGAAGTAAATATTTTATGTAACTGCAAAAGAGAAACCACTGCACTGGGGTACAACAGAGACACTGGCCCACATGCCTACTGCGCCACTGACTACTGTGGTTCCAAAACGTACTGTGTACGTCAAAGCAGATGTGAGCAGTGGAGGGATGCTGCAGTAGGGGGGGGATCGAGACGTTAAGCCCCAGCCATCTATTTGAGGAGTAGTCTTTGTTTGAGCCAGACCATCTCGCCAGACGTGGTGATCTGCAAATATGCTCATACGGCGGCAGCAAGAGACGCAGTGTAATTTCCCACGTATATGTGCATGATCTGGCTGTACGCACTGCCCATCCTATCGCACGAATAGATTTTTTCGAGATGACTTTAATACTTAAAACTGTAAACTTTTTAAAATTTTTTTTCAGCAGACATCAATCTCACCAGCGTGGTGATGTCTGAAATTATATCTTCAGTACGCGATGAGTGACACAATCAGGGGCGAAAAGCGAAGACAAACCAAACACACACAACTCACACACAAGAATTAGCCAAAATTCATAGTATAAGATATGTTTACATGCCGCCATGTCATTGTCGTAACAACATTTTCACGCTTGCACGACTGATAGAGATTGTGCCAAGACTATAAGCACTATAGACTATAGAGTGTGATAGGTAATAGACTATACATGTGGTAGGTAGATAGATAATAGATGAAGATAAATAGATATATAATATATAGATGAGATAGATAATCGATAGATCGATAGATAGATTAGATAGATAGATTAGATAGATAGATAGATAGATAGATAGATACGATAATAAGATCGATAGATAGATAGATAGACAGATAGTATAGATAGTAGATAGATAGATAGACATGTAGGTAGGTAGGTAGTAGATAGATAGATTAGATAGATAGATAGATAGATAGATAGAATAAAGATAGATAGATAGATAGATAGATAGATGAGATAGAGTAGATAGACTAGGAAGATAGATTAGATAGATAGATAGATAGATAGATAGATAGATAGATAGATATAGATGCATAGATAGATAGGATAGTAGACATAGATGTAGATGCATAGATATAGATAGCATTAGATAGAGATAAAGTAGATAGATAAGATAGAATAGATAGATAGACATGTAGCTGTAGTCAGTAGATAGATAGAAGATAGTAGATACGATAGATCGAAATGAGATTAGATAGATAGATAGATAGATAGAATAAATGAGATAGTAGAGTAGATAGATATGATAATAGATAGCATAAGATAGATAGATAGATAGATAGGATAGATACATGATAGATAGAAGATAGCATATAGAGAGAGTAGATAGCATAATAGATAGATAATAGATAGATAGATAGATAGATAGATAGATAGATAGATAGATAGATAGATAGATAGATAGATAGATAGATGGATTTTTGGATATTTTTCTTTCAACCAAGTGGTCACCAACTGAGCGCTTTATTTCCCGGGCAACGCCGGGTGTCCTGCTAGTATAGTATAAGCGCTAAGTCTGTGCATGAGAGCCGGATCTCCTCCTACGCCACATAGCCGATTAAACCGATATGTGGCACGCAAACTGGGTTTGGTGCCTTCCCTGCCTGATTTTTGGCTTAAGCGATTTTTCCTGACAGACAAACAGAATTTACTAATAAGCTAACAGGTTTACGTCAACCGGGTAACCGGGTTTCCATAGTGCCTATGCGAGTTGGACCAAACAGTGTATGAAAAAAAATGGACAGAAAAAAGCAAACTTCGTCCGTCTACTCCTTGAAACTTAAAAATGGTCTACAGTCTACGATATTTTCGTAATATCATTTCTAGGCAAACTACCGCCGTTACTGACGAAAATACTCAACGAAAATCCGACGCACACGTGAGTATTTTGACGCATGCATCATTTTACTTGAGTAAAATTACTCACGTGTGCGCCGGGCTTAAGGTACGTAATGATATAGTGTCCGCAATAATATACGTGAACGTAAGACCACCTGTAATAATTTTGTTGTCATTCAGCATTTTATTACAGAGTATAGAGCCAGGTGACCGCGATGTTGTGTTTATATTGTTTACGCTTTTCGTTAAGCGCACTTCTATTAGCTGATTTAGCAATTACTCTCTACATTGCACTAGTTCATGTTTTGCTATGCTAACAGAATCTCTTACTAAATTGTCATATTAATATCCTTGCTCATGATACGATTATTATTCGTGGCACGTTAAGTTAAGTTACGTTACGTTTCGTTATTTTCCCCCTAAATCTTAACATTGTATAATTAATGGCTTTATTATACTACTTTATGCCACGCTAATTATGTTTGCTTATAAAAACTCGACTACTGTTGTTATTGTACTGTTCGGGGTTTGCACTACGTAAGTGGTAACAACTATATGTTTTGTTGGGTATACCCCATCCTAAAGCCTTACTGGTCTACTACTCTATTATGTACTCATTGCTCAACAACTACAGTAAAACGAAGTAAAATTTCTCATACTCTACTTTCTGTTTTATTCGCGCAAATAACACAGACAACGCAGGTAACGCCAGGCCCCCCCCCTCCCCCTATACATACACTCCACCGCGCGCACACACACACACACACACACACACACACACACACACACACACACACACACACACACACCCATACACCCCCCCCCCCACACACACACACACAAACACACCCCACACGGCAGCCCACACACACACACGACGCTACGCACGCACGCGCACACACACACAAATATATATATATATATATATATCTGCACTCACACACCACCAAGCACACACCACAACTCACACCCCCACACACACACAACACACACACACAACACACACACATACACACACCAGCACACACACACACAACACACAACACCACACACATGCACGCCACCAATGCACGACGCGCGCTGCGGCGCGCGCACACACACACACACACACACACACACACACACCACATATATAAATACTACCTGTACTCTATTATCTTGCACCAACACACCGCCACACACGGCTAGACGCGCGCACGACACGCAGCAACGCAACCAACACACACACATGCACACACATATATAATATATATATATCTCGCCTCACCACACGCATCATACAGCACGCGCAACGCACGGCACGCACGCACACACACACCAGCACGCGGACACGCACGCACGCACGCACGCACGCAACACCCCCACGCAACCGCACGCACGCACGCATCGCACAAGCACACCACAACGCGTCAACAGCACAACGCGGCGCGCGGACACACACAACAGCACACACACACACACACACACACACACATATATAATATATATATATATATAATATATGAGTAATATATAATATATAGTGCACCTCACACACCACACACAAGCCGCACGCACGCACGCACGCACGCGACGCACGCACGCACGCACCGCACGCACACACACACCCAGTATATACTATATAATATATATATATATATATATAATATAATATATATATATAGTATATAATATATATATATATCTGCACCACACGACCAACACACGCGCGCGACGCACGCACGCACACACACGTATCAGCGCGGCGCGCGCCCCACACGCACGCACACACTGACACACACAAACAGAACACACAACACACACGACACACACACACACACACGACACACACAACACACCACACACACACCAACACATGCACACGACACACACACAACACATACACATATATATATATCAGGCAATAATAATAGAGATCCCTATTTATCTACTCCTGATATAATATATATATATATATATATATTCGTTTACTTATTCATATACGGGTAACTCCGTTGTTTGGAATGTAATAACAAAAATTCGTTAAAATGCAATAATCTGATTCTGCTTTTTTCTATCGTACCATTTCTCGAGCCACGCGTAGCTAGGTAAATGATAATAAAATTTACGAGATTAACATTAGTTTATGCGTTTTACCTTACAACAAACGAGGAATGAACGTTGCATAATATTATCAAATTTAATAACGTAGTTTCTATGATATACCGTTGTATAACCTTGCTGAAATTACGTAAAAGGTGCGAGTTCGCGATGTGTGAAATCACGCGAACCGTTTGTACTTTTCTTACGTTGGCGCGTCTATAAAAGTACATAGTTTACCTTTCGCGACAACCATGCATGTGGCTTATGTGCTTTCATGTTCCTTCCCCTCCTAGAGCCAGGCTGATTATTCGGTCGAATCCGATGGTAATGCGTAGGTTTTTATAAATGTCATAGTGAACGCCATAGCGAACAAATAGTTTCTGATGAGAAAAAATCCCGCAGCGAAACACAATGCGCGACTAACTAACAATGGGTGAAATAGCAGATTGAGAGCATTGAGTCGTTGCTATAATCAGTAGCTATATAATAGGCGTTGTTATCGTCCCTGCAGTAGGTACATCGTACCAAGGTATTATTAGCTCTTGAGCGTACCTAGGTCTTGCTTTTTTCCCGCAGTATTTTTTTTATAATTGTTCTATGGGCCATTCGTTGATTTTATGTGTGCGCAGATGCATGTGTGCGTGGGCCCGCGTGTGTGCTTCTGTGAAGTACACAGCGCAGACTCCTGTGTGGGTTGATATGGAAAACATCTATGAGAAGTGATTACTAAAACTGCCTATACTAGTCCTCCTAATTTCACGATGACATGGCATAGATTATAGCGTTAAATCTCGGAGCGCGCACGCGTTTTATTTACTAAAAGCATTTATATTTTCCTGAAATTGTGTTAAAAGTGGAGAGCAAACACTTTCGATTATTTCGTCGACGTAACGTTCTCGTAAAAGTAAAAACGTTCTGGTACCCATAAAGATATAGCTGAAAATATATAAATATAAAACATATATGACCTCTATATATATTTATTTATTTAGCAAGCCTTCGAGTGCATATATCCCCTTATCGGGCTTGTTAACAACAGGCTCGAAATAGTAAAACGATGACATGTAAATACGATGCAATATTGGCGTTACGATGATGACTAATAAATAAAAAAACATATTTAGTGTGTTCTACGTGCGCGCCCAGTTAGCCGGTGTGCGCACGCGCGAATGGTTTTAAAAAATTTTTCATTTATATTAGTCGTGTTGCACAATCGAATTAGCCACGCAACTAGCACAGATAGCGAGCGTCACAACTGCGTCACGGGCGCACGACAGCGCATGCTCCACGCTTAGATGCAACCATAGACTTGAGTTGTCTCAAACTGCATGCAGAGCCCCTTCGGCGTACAACTCAGGATACTGCCTGAAAATTGCCTGTGATACTGCCTGTGAATTGAACCAGAGCGAGAGCGCCATCTGTCGTGGAGTTTGGAGTTGTCTATGATGTCACTCAAAGGCGGCACGTGTCGCGAGCGCGTGACCCAGGTCACCAATAGGAACTGACCAGTTCTAGGCAGTTGTTTTGCTCGCGAGACAACTATCAACATTAGGTGTCATTAGTAACTTGGGTTGCTTGGTCTCGGCCAGTATATGCCGCTAGTGTCCATAGTGTCTGCCGCTGTTCACTGAGCTTGGGAATGGGCAGCAAACCACATAACAAGGGCAGCTCTCTTTCGGCAGGATTGAAAATGTTCATTAAATTTAAACCATAACGTTATAATGTTATAATAATGTTATAATAAACGTTATAATAATATAATATAAACTAGTTAGATTATTTAACGAGATGGCACTCTGATAGTATGCAAAATATATAGCACAGTAAACCCAATTATTACAAAATACTAGATCGATAAACTCAAATGATTTCCGATTCTAAGGGTTTGTGCAAATATAATCATTTAGTATTTCACACGGGATTCTTATTTTCCAATCATTATCATTCAATTGCTAGTTTATAGGCAATGAATTTAATACACTAATATACGTATAGTATAGTCTCACGAAGGTAAACATTTAACTGATCTACAAGTTACACAGGTAATTAAATGTAAAAAAACATTAGAAGCGGAACTATAATGTACGGATAGTTGTGAATCGATTCCCCACCGACCCATGCGCGCCCAACATGTTGCTATTTAAGACAATTATTATTTGTTATTAATTTCCCTGTGGTGCACAAGATTCAGTTTATGCACAATGCCATCCCAAGCGGCACACAAATGATGTATTACATTGTTTACACAGTTAGTGATCCCGCTAAAACCATAGTCGGTTGCCGTACAGGCTATATAGCAATATATTTGCATTATGATCTTATCTTGCTCTGCAGCAAGTTAACACATCTCGCTAGCAACTAGCATGACCTGGCGTTATTTGGGTACAGCACACTCTGCTACTTACTTGGCTCGTTCATTGTGATCCGTAACGCGAGCAGGCCGGGGCCGGCGGCTTTGGATACGTAATGCAGAAGATTCAGTTTTTATTAACATTGTCAGGAGTAAGATAATATAGGATAATAGGATAATAGGATAATATAGGATAATAATAATAAGATAATATATATTATCTTACTCCTGACATTATCATAGCAAGCGGCACACAAAGAGGTAGTACACTACTGATAATTAACGATACATCCAAAACCACAATTGCTTCTTGTAAAACAATATGTTTCTATTGCAATCGCTGGTATTACAACCCCTCTATCAGGTGATCTCATGTATTAATATAAGATTAAATATTTCGTATTACACGAGTGGTAATTGTGGCGATTCTGGTCTCCATGGGTTGTGCTGATTATTGACCGTTAACAGCTAAATCTGGAAAAATTACTTGGATAAAACATTCGAGAAAAACACCAAAAGCGCTAGTAGTTGAAAGTATAGTAGTTTTATAAGCGTATATATTGTACCCTCCTCTTCGAGATTGCCACCTGGATGTGATGGAGGAGCTTGCGTGCTCTGCTGATCCCTGTGAGCGGTGCCGTCGGGAGTCTTGCACTTCTGGTAGGGCCACCCAAGGCGGTAAGGTCCGGGGGAAGGAGCCTGACTGCGAGCAATCTCAACCAAAGTTCCCAACGGCGGATCGGATGTGCAATGTCGTAGACATCAACATCTGAGAAGGCGCACGAGGGCTGCAGCTGAGAGAGAGAGTTTCCGGTCGTCGAGACCTTCTTGCCATCGGAATTGGGCGGTCAAGAAGGGTGTGTACGTGCCAGCTGTCGTGCAGCAGCTAGTCCACGATAAACGATTTCACGCACACGGCGTCTAGTTTAAGTTTTAAGATCTATCTTATACTCAAAATAGTCCTTCGGCGATCGGCGAAAGGCGACGGGGACAGGATTGTGAAATCTGGGAGTCCTTAGTCTTGGACCGAAACGTTTAGGTGGCAGAGTCTTGATTCAGTCGTCTCGCTCTTGGAATTAGAACAGGAGAGCATTCCGGCAGTATTCTCTGTGACTGAGCAGCCCTTTCTAGAAACGGCTCTTCTCACCCTACAAGGGGAGGGGTCTAGCAAATGTAACCTAAAAATAGTCTGTTCTACACTTTCTGGCTGGAATACCGCATCTAGTGGGATCACCTGCATGCGGTCGAAAATACTATGAACTGAATCTTGGAACATGGAATATAAGGACACTTTTGGATAACCCGCAATACTCTGAGCGTCTGAGAGGAGAACTGCTCTCGTCTCCCGAGAGCTAAGTAATTTTAACATTAATATTGCTGCCCTCCAGGAAACACAAAGATCTGGGTCAGGGCAGTTGGCAGAAGCTGGTTGTGGCTACACCTTTTTCTAGAAAGGAAGATTGGAAGGTCAGCCAAGGACGCATGGTGTGGGTTTAGCTGTCCGAAATGGACTCATTCACCACCCAACTAAACTCCCGCACGGGATTAATGAACGCCTCATGACTGCCCGCCTCTCTCTCTCTCTCTCTCTCTCTCTCTCTCTCTCTCTCTCTCTCGCTAAAAACGAACATGCTACACTCGTGTGAGCATATGCTCCAACTCGTGATGCTGAAGATGAGTGTAAAGAAAGCTTCTACTCCAATCTGGACTCCTGACAGTCCCTAAAGAAGTCGAACATCATTCTAGGAGATTTCAATGACAGGGTTGGAAGAGACTTCAACCTCTGGAAATATATCGTTGGCAAAAACGGAGCAGGAAACTGTAACTCCAATGGTACACTCCTTCTCACGTTGTGTACAGAACACCAGCTCGTCATAACCAATACCCTCTTTCGCCAAAAGAACAAGTTCAAGACCTCGTGGAAACATTCTAGGTCAAAGCGTTGGCACCTTATCAACTATGTGATTGTCCATAATCAAGATCGGAAGGACGTCCTGATAACAAAGGCAATGACGGGGGCAGATGACTGCTGGACGGACCATCGGCTTATCCGTGCCACTATGTCTTTGAGGCTTCACCAACAGAAACGAAGAATGAAGAGTCATCCTAAGAGGAGAATAAACATCTCTAAACTTGGCGACCGTAAGGTGCAGGTGGACTTACAGAAATCTCTCCGACAAAATCTCCAGTCTGTCAAATCTAACGACGTTGCAAAATATTGGGAAGACTTGAAAGTGGCAATTATCTCGAGTAGTTTAAATACCATAGGCCTCAGTACCAGAAAACATCAAGATTGGTTTGATAAAAATGATAGTGTCATCCCTGAGCTAATTGCAAAGAAGAGAAAAGCTTTCTGTGTGTGGCAAAATGATCCGAGTAACGAGACTAAAAAGGAAGTTCACCAAGTCATTAAGTCTGAGGTACAACGGCGAATCAGACAGATAAATGATACATGATGGACACAGAAAGCACGGGAGTTACAGAAACTTGCTGACAAAAATAACACACGTGGTTTTTTTAGTGCCACCAAAGCAATCTATGGTCCAGGCACTCGTGGTTTAATTCCTGTTAGGGATAAGGACGGTACTCTTTTGAAGGATGAGGGTAGTATCATGCTAAATCGCGACTCTACTGTAGACGAAGAAATTTTTGATGAGATCCCCCAGCTCCCTTTTCATGCTGAGCTAAGTCATAACCCCAGCCTTGTCAAGGTGGAAAATGCTATCTCACAAAAAAACGAACGGAAACGCTGCTGGGGTGGATGGCATCCCAGCCGAGATTTTCAAATGTGGAAGCTCAGAGCTAACCTCGTGTGTACACCAACTAATATCATTGATCTGGGACAAAGAAGAGATTGCTGCAGACTTTAGGGATGCGGAAATGTTCAGAATCTTTAAGAAAGGAGATAAAGCCGATTGTGGAAACTTTCGTGGAATATCTCTGCTTGCAAATGCTGGAAAAATTATTGGACGGATTCTCGCAAATAGACTGCCTCCTCTTGCTGAACACTTTCTCCTGGAGTTACAGTGTGATTTCCGTCCGAACCTAGAAACTACAGACATGCCCCATGTCTACTGCCCGCCAGCTGCAGGAGAAATGTCGCGAACAACACCAGTCACTCAATATGGCTTTCATCGATCTTACCAATTCCTTTGACTCCGTAAACAGAGAAGCGCTGTGGTAGATCCTATCCAAATGAAGCTAAAACGAAGACGAAAAGTACATCCATCGTGGAACTCCAGTATGCTGATGATAACTGCATATGTGCTACCTCAGAGAAAGACCTGCAAGAAATTCTTAGCACCTTCGACTCTGCTTAGCGAAGACTCGGTTTGTCCATTAGCATCAAGAAGACTCAGGTCCTCTACCAGACAGCCACACTCCAAATAGCTACATCGCCATCCATCGTAATCGATGGATCAGTTCTAGACAATGTAGTGAACTTCCCCTACTTGAGCAGCTTCCTTTCGTCAAAAGCAGATATTGCAGATATTGCAGATACTCGCTTGCGAGTGATTCCGTAGACGAATATAGTACGAAATTACGAATATAGTACCATTGTAGACGAATGCTGTAGACACCATATACAATGACAACACAGCAAACCAAGCTTATCAGCAATATAATGGCGGCTTATAATGCGCATATCATGCTTAATAATGGCGTCAATTTCTCCCATAATATGAGGTACTGAGAATTAGCTTTGCTCTATTAAATTTGCTGGAATGGTAGCAAATATCGGGTAGTTTTGTTGTCCACTATTAGCATGTTTTCGTACGTGTCCGCTAACGGCATAGCGTCAATGTCCATCATCGCTGAGATGCCTATGAATAAGTTTGTCTATATACTAGTATTGTATAAATACTAGACGCTTAATCGTTCGATAGTTTTGCTTGTCTGTTCTATATGACACATTTAAGGTGAATAACTATAATAAAAAGTGCAATTTTATTTCCACTCATTTCTGCCTTGCTTATAATATGATATTACATTATATTTATTATATCTATATTATATTATATCAATATTTATATTATTTATTATATTATAGTTCATATCGTATATTATATATATTATATTATATTAATTATATTATCATTATATTATATTATATGTATATGTATATTATTATATTATATGTATATCTATATCGTAGTATTATATTATATATATATTTATATATATTATATATATATATTATATTATATTATATTAATATTATATTATATCATATATTATATTATATTATATTATATTATATTATATTATATTTATTTACCTAAAATTCAAATAAAACGTGGATGGAAATGGAGAAATTCATTATTTTTGCGTATTCAGCGGTATTCGTAGGCAGCTCACCTGCTACGCGGCTGGTTTCTCCTAAAATTCCTCTAATAAACCCTTCACATAATGCACAGCTTTAGTACTATTGTCCTTGTTGCCACAATCTATCGTGCTAGCCTTCTCTCTCACACGTTCTACTTAACATTTCAGATTTTGTGCAGTGCTAAGGTGACGTTATTACTTGGGTTTGACATAATTAGCTTGGTGCATCGAGAAAATCATGTAGGGGCGACGTAAGTTGTAGGGGCGTCTTGTAGCCTGCGAGCCCAAGTAGAAGGTAAGTGCGTTTGGATAAATCTTGATATATAATTTAATACCTAATTAATATAGGTATTATCAGCTCTTGGTATGTGTATTCTAAAACAGAGCTTATATAGAAAAAAAACGAGGAAAATTCTGGCGCGGAACAGGAGGCTAATTGCGTTTCGCTTCTTTGACGTCGTTTCTGGATCGTCCACGCGGCGTTATTATACGCAAGATTACGTTGAGCCACATGAGGTACCCGTTCTCTATTCAAACTCTCATGACAATGTGTATAAAGACGTCTCTCAAAATTCTCATTCCCTGCTGCTACACGATATTGTATGAACATTATTGTTTGTGGGTTACAGTATTATACTTGATTAGATTTCCGACACTATTTTGATGCGATATACAATCATATGTTATAATGATATTGATATGTTATATATGATTCATGGGTTGGTGCACATTGCACATGCGTACAAGCAGAACTATGTAACGTCTAACCAGAAACTAGTAAATCACTTGAGAACATTTGTATCCTGCGAGTCCACATAGAAGGCAATATCTACTGATTCTACCTGGAAATGAGTTTCGCATAGTCGCGGACTACGTACTCATTTTAATACAAGAATATATAGCTGAAACAACTAATATTCTGAGGCTTACAACATCATTAACGGGTGGAAGCTATTTAGTCTGTCAAGGAACCCCGATAGCACATTGATGAGAACGGATACTTAAGCCAGGCAGCCACGTTCAAACAGCAGAAGACCAAGTTATATACATGGATATTAGCTTCCTACAGAGCTCAGCAGCCCTCTTAAAACGAGAATCTGGAGAAACGAACGAAAAAATGGCGACGAATACTACATCAATTTCAATTAATAGAAGTCGATTCGAGAACAACAACAACCCGATAGATGGTCAAAGTGATGGCGCAGTTGAATACACTCTTACCAACGTGTATTTTGATGACATAACACTGTTTGCTAAAGTATTGGTATTGTCACTGTTCTTGATGGCCGGTGTGCTCATAACGGTGGGAAATGGTCTCGTGATTATCATCGTAGCAAAGATTCCCCGGTTGCAAATACCATCAAATTTTACGATCGTAAACATGGCTTGCTGTGACTTCGTATTGGGATGCACATGTGGATTAGCGATGATTCGTCGTGACACGATGCTGCGATGCGCGTTTTTTACGGGCTATGCTATCACTATTCTTCAAGCAATCCTGCTAGGCATCGGACTCTGTACAATCAACAGGTACGTGGCAATCGTACATCCGTTACGCTACAACCAGCTGATGACTTCTTCGCGCACTAGTGTTCTCATAATTTCGAGCTTGATGTACGCGCTTGCCTGCGGTGCTGTGGCAGCTATCCAAATAACATATACCTGGAGGCCACCACCAAAAGCATGCATCGTCGACTTAGAGCTCCTGCCCAGTTTCGTGAACTTTTTAATCGGTCATTATATTGTTTTATTTATCGTCATGCTGTACTGCTACATAGTTATCGCCAGGATTGCTTGGGACCACACGCGAAGAATGGCCGCAGCAACACCGGGAGAGAACAGGAAATGTCCACTTTTCATAAGATGCTGAAGATGTCAAAGATCATACTTACCGTTGTTGGCACCTCGTTCGTTCTTTATGTACCGCACGTAGTACACATGATCTTAATCCACCGCTTTCCGTCAGAGCTACAAATACTCCGGATTATTCGAACCAATACGCTGATTGCTAATTCATTACTGAATCCAATCATTTGCTTCTACAAGTACAAACACTTTCGTCTGGCCGTAAGGGAGGTGTTCGGGTGCTTGCCGTCCACCGTTGCACCAATTCAACCGAACGTGGCGTAAGGCACAAATGCCATGTAGCGCACCATTCTTCCACAAAATTAGCAAGCCTAAGAAGGTGGCTCCAAATTTACTGGGTAAATCGTCCTCAAACATCCAAGTGTATCAAGTAAGCGTAATTTTCTTTCGTGACAAGTCAATTGGATTAACCAACTTCTAAGATCTATAGATATCGTTCGTTTCGTAGACAATCTATGTTGTATATTTATATTATATTGTATAATTTATTATTCATAACCTATACTCGACCACAGCCGAGAACGGTTAATGCTCGGATACACCCTCTGGGTCGCTCAGACGACTACTGAGGGGGAAGCACAGGAGGATTGCTCGAGGGGTCAGTCACGTCTCATATGGCTGCACCTCCACCTGCAATGTAACAGCCAGGTTCGGATCGACTCACACTACCGGGTAGACTCACAACATTCCTGCATCGTCGACTGCTTTACGAACGAATGTTCTCCTAAAGTCATTAATTTGTCTTAAAGTTAAGAAACAGTTTTAGAGTTAAGAGTTAGTTGTTTAGAGTTAGTAAGTTATCTTACAGTTGAGAAGTTGTCTTAGATTTATGAAAATGTATTGTCGAAGTAATTATAATAAAAAAAGTAAAAAGTAAGTAAGTAAAATGTTATCATGAAGTTGTCTCCGAATTACGTAGTTATCTTAGAGCTATGAAGTTGTTCTACACGTAAAACGTTGCGTTACACTTATTTAATTTATTAATAATTTATTTTAATTTAATGGAGATAGGATGTTGTCATAAAGTTGTGAACTAATCATGAAGATAAGAAGTTGTATTATAATTAAGAAATTGTTTACAGTTAAAAAAGTTGTCTCATAGTTAAAAAGTTTACGTTGTTGATGTAAGCGTGGTGAATTTTACCGGCAACATGCTTACTGTTTCGCATTGTTGTAATGGTGATTGTAGATGTGTTAAAGTTCTTGGTAAATGTACGAGTTCTCCTTTGTGGATTTGTGTTACTGCTGATTAGCTTTAGAAAGACTTGTGCGTGTGTTTTACGGGCTATGCCATCTCTACTCTTCAAGCAATCCTGTTAAGCATCGCACTCTGTACGATCAACAGGTATACGTGCCAGTCGTATATCCATTACGCTACAACCAGCTAATGACTTCTTTGCGCACCGGTGTTCTCATAATTTGTTGCTTGATGTAGTTATCTTACAGTTGAGAAGTTGTCTAAGTAATTATGATAAAAATGTTTTTTTAAGTTTAAAAAAAAGTAAAAATAAATAAGTAAAATGTAATTATGAAGTTGTCTCCGAATTGCGTAGTTATCTTAGAGCTATGAAGTTGTTCTACACGTAAAACGTTGTGTTACGCTTATTTAATTCATTGATTATATATTTTAATTTAATAGACACAAGATGTTGTCATAAAGTTGTGAACTTATCACGAAGATAAGAAGTTGTATTAGAATTAAGAAATTGTCTCATATTTAAGAAGCTTACGTTACGGAGTTCTCCTTCACGGATTTGTGTTACTGCTGATTGGTTTTAAAAAGACTTGTGCGAGCGGTAATGTGTACAACGTGAATGTGTAGATGAAAACTGTGTCATTAATTCGAATGTTAAAAAGGATAAATTATCTATCTGAAATGTTCAATTACTTATTACAATGTTGTGTCTTGTGAAGATTGACAGATAGGTAGATATAATCCAGGCCCACATGAGATATTTCTGTATTGTGTGTAAAGAAGGGGAGTTCTAGAACGTTCTCTTACAAAAACTCTCGGTGCCGCTAAAACTTAGCAAAGATTAGAGCGCGCGAGGGAAAGCTACCATGAACCTGTAGGTGACGCAACATGCTAGGTTATGTGGACCTACGAGGACACTACCTACGTGTGCTAGCATATTATATACGGGTACAATATACGGGGGTCAGCCTACCATAGGGGCAGTCCCTACTTGGCTAGCCTTCTACGAGATCAGTACCTACGTGGATCGCTATTTTACATTGTAGTCTCGGTGATTGAAGATGTTTAAAAGTTTGACGTATATGTACGATATCTCTTTCACGAATTGTATTTTATTGTTTATTGGCTTTAGACAGACTTGTGTGCGTAAGAATGCTCGGTATGTAAGCTGGAGAAAAACATACCTTTGATTTGGTTATTGATTAAATTTGATTAAAACAACTCAGCGCCTGGGCAATTGATCAAATGGCGATGCGAGTCGATTTCCTTATTTTCCCCGATCAGTCAACAGATTCATTCATAACATGAACAAAATGTTGCATCTAAAATAAATACTGCGTTGTTCAAATTTTCAATTTTGTGTTTGTGTTGGTTTCTTACACTTACTATTAGTTCGTGTATTTATTGTGGAGTGAGACTTAAACAACAATCGCTTCAATCAGTTCACAATCCTCCTAGTACCAATACCTACCCAGTACTAATACAGCTGTACCTAAATTGTCAAGTGTGATCGTGTGGGAGTCGTCTATAACGTATATATGTATGTATGTATGTATGTATGCCATGCATGCATGCATGCCGTTGCGTGCGGCGTGCGTGCGTGCGTTGCGTGCGTTCGGGCGTTGCGTGCGTAAATACATACATACATAGGGTAGATACACTACATATACATACATACATACATACATGACATACATACATACATACATAACATTACATACATAGTACGTACGTACGTACGTACGTACGTACGTACGTACGTACGTACCGTACGTACGTTACGTACATACATGATACATACAATAATACTAATACATATAACATACATACATACATACGCATACATACATTACATAATACATACTACATACATACATTACATACATCTACATAATACATAATACATACATACATACATACATAACATACATACATACTACATACATACATCATACAATACAATACATACCATACATACTACATATACATACATACATACATACATACATAATAACATACATACATTACATACATACATTACATTACATTACAGACATCATACATACATATCATACAAATACATAGCATACATACATACTACATACATACATACAATACATACATACATACATACATAACTACATAATTACAATAGCATAATACATACATTCATACAATACACTAAATACATACATACATAAACATAATACTACATACAGACATATACATACATACATACATACATACATACATACATTACATACAACGATACATTACATACATACATACATACTATATACATACCATACATATCATACAATACATACATACATACATACATTATACATCAGGACATACATACTATACATACAATACATATCATACTACATACATACATCATCATACTACATACATTACATAGCACAACTCTATCATACAATACATTACATGATACATACTTACATACATTACATACATAGCATACATACATACATACTACATCATACATCATATACATACATACTAATACTACATACACACACACCACACAACACACACACACACACATCACACACACACACACACACAACACTTACATACATACATTACATACAGTACTACATACATACATACATACATACATACATAATACATACATACATTACATACATACATACATACATACATACATACATTATATACTTATAGCGATCCTCACACACCACACTTGACAATTTAGGACAGCTGTATGCAGTACTAGGTAGGTATTTGTACAGGAGGATTGTGACACTGCATTTAAGGGACTTGTTGTTTAAAGGCAGTAGCGCTCTCAGGATTTTATACTGCATACAACTGTACTTACTGTATAAAAAGTTCGTCGTATACCCACAGCGTATTTGTTACAGGACCTTATTTCATTGTTAAATTAATTACACATCAACGCTAGCGAAATTTGAAACGGCGCCATGACACGCGACCGTGCTGCCACCGAAAAAGTTAGCGTATTTGACATTTATTTATGGCAGGTTACAGACACGAGGTGCGTAATGTCACAAACAGTGCCAATCGTATATTATACTAAATGCTATTTAACCGAACGATATTAATTTTAGGGCACATTTATCCATATTAATAACCTGAACTATATGTCGTATTAATAAGATATTTACCAATCCTTTTGCTTTTAATGAATAAATAAGAAACACCTCGGTCTGTAGCCTTGGCTGGAAAGTGGGTTGCGCAACATTATCAGATCGTGCGCTTGAGTGGCAGCCACCGTCGTTGGTAATCAAACTGTAGTCAGTTAGTTTTAAATACAAGATTTTTTAATAATATTTCTAATGGTGATTGAAGCATGAAACTTTTATGTACGAGATAATTATACCTAAATTAGCTTGAAAATAACCATAGAACCTAGAGTAATACTCATCCTCTTAAGTCTACGCCACTATAAATTACACGAACTAACTAGTAAGTGTAAGAAACCAGACACAAGACACAAAATGTGAAAATATTGAACCAACGCAGTATTTATTTTAGATGCAACTTTTGTTCATGGTATGAATGAAATCTGTTGACTGATACGGGAAAATAAGGAAATCGACTCGCATCGCCATTGTGATCAATTGCCCAGGCGCTGAGTTGTTTTAATCAGAATTTAATCAATTAACCAAAATCAAGGCTAATGTTTTTCTCCAGCCTTTACATACGGAGCATTCTACGCACAGTCCTGTCTAAGACAATAAACATAAAATACATTCGTGGAAAGAGATATCGTACTATACGTCAAGACTTTTAAACATCTTCAATCACCGAACTACAATGCTTAAAATAGCGATCCACGTAGGTACTCACTCTCGTCGAGAAGCTAGCCAAGTAGGGACTGCCCCTATGGTAGGCTGACCCCGTATATTGTACCCGTAATAATAACTGCTAGCAACGAGCGTACGTGCACAGACAAACGGATTAGTCTGTGGTAGTGTCCTCCCGTAGGTCCATAACTAGCAGTTGCGCCACCTACAGGTTCATGGTTGCTTGTCCCTCGCGCGCTTCTAATCATAGCTAAGTTTTAGACGCACCGAGAGTTTTTTGTAGAGAGACGCTTCTAGAAACTCCCCTTCTTTACAGCACAATAACAGAAAATATCTCATTGGGCTGGATTTATCTACCTATCTGTCAATCTTCACACAGACACAACATTGTAATAAGAATTGAACATTTCAATGATTAGATAATTTAACATTCGAATTAATGACATCAGTTTTCAT
>NW_014577065.1:566605-575124 GCF_000485595.1 Priapulus caudatus | reverse complement strand
GTATGTATGTATGTATGTATGTATGTATGTATGTATGTATGTATGTATGTATGTATGTATGTATGTATATGTGTATAATGTAATATGGGAGTCTGTAATATCAATAGTACATAATGGGATCTCTCATTATGTATACTCTTGGTAATATCAAGAGCGTATAAAGAAGGCTTCTTTATACGCTCTTGGTAATATGACTGTATGACCAGCATTGCGATTCTTCAACGAATGTGGCCACCATTATAATAGAAGACACCGTGACGGTACTGCAGTTTTCTGCGCATTGATCTCTATAATTATATTAACATCAGATCTGTACTAGATCCTGCTACAATCGCTCCTCGTCCGATCCGCGTCACGCCATCATGACTGTTCTTATCAACGGGCGCGTACTGGATATAACATGTAAAGACTGTGTTTACACTTGTTGCGACAGCTGCATCGTCTGCCGCAGTGCTGAATCACTACTGTCCGGTATGTGCTAAGGCAACCACGCGTGCGTGACAATACCTGTGAAATCTCTATGTAAATCTGTTTCCAAGTTGGTCATGTAATTATTGGAGCAAATTAGTTTCCCCACACTACGCTCTACCCGTGCTCAAGCGCTCATAATACAATCAATGATACGGTACACTTGACTACGAATAGTCTGTGTGCGTGGGGTATCACGCTACTATACAATGTCATTCCGTCCACGCACGACATGCAATGCGGGATGGACATTGCGATTCGGATGACAAGTCGGATATTTCTATCCAGGAGTGCTATACTCATATAGAAATGGCCGGCACCTAATCGAATCGGGCAAGACATTTCAGTTTAATCCCGGTCCATCCACCTCCCCGATCCTTGTACGGGCAGCAGCTATAAGGTAATCCCGGATTGGAAAGGACCTGTTTTTACCCAACCTGCTGGCGTTGCAGATTGATGGGGGAATAGGTGACTCCTGCCCGACTTCATGCTTAGTGCGACACCCAGCGGTAACCAAGCAGTGCTATCTTTCTTACGGCAACTTCGGGTACACCCACGAGCTTAATTCCTGCCCAACTTGTCTAGAGAGTGCAACTAGTGTCCGTGTGTGCCTGCATGTCTGCCGCGTCTATCACATCGTCCTTCACGTGACGGAGACAGCCGTCCGTGGCTGAGGAAGGGATTTTTTTCCCGCCAATTTACTCATAATCCATGTATAGTGCGATGTGGCGCAGCTTCCAAGTATCAACCACGAAGCAGCATGCATGCGATAGCGTCACTACGGGCCAACACGTAATCTGTGGGTTCAACATCCGGAGCCGGATGCCTGTTCTCCTCCCTTCTGTATCCCCTTGCTGTATCCTTGTCCATCTCGTAGTATTGGCGGAAGTGATTTCCGAACAGGTAGCGTCACAGCGGCTCGGCGCGTTCACGCACGGCCTGCCGTTCCTCACTGCTTTGCCATCTTCGCAATCCCTCGCCATCGGGTTCGTCGCTGTTAAATAAGCTGCTTCCCAACAATTTAAGTTCATCTCGGTCTCTGACTCTGACTCTGACTCTGACTCTGACTCTGACTTTATTTCTGATTCTGACTCTGGCTCTGACTCTGACTCTGACTCTGACTCTGACTCTGACTCTGACTCTGACTTTGACTCTGACTCTGACTCTGACTCTGACTCTGACTCTGACTCTGACTCTGACTCTGACTCTGACTTGACTCTGACTTCTGACATCTGACTCTGACTCTGACTCTGACGACTCTGCGAACTCTGACTCTGACTCTTACGTCTTGACTGACTCTGACTCTGACTCTGACTTTACCTTGACCTCCTGACTCTGACTCTGACTTGTTGACTCTGACTCTGATACTCTGACTCTGATACTGCTGATCTACTCTGACTCTGACTCTGACTCTGAACTGCTTGACTTGCGACTCTGACTTGTTCTGACTTACTTGCTGCCTGCCTGACTTGACTTGGTAACTGGTGTTCCTCCCCTTAGTAAGTCTCGCCGCCACTGGTGGCTTTTCGATGGCACACGAATTGTGCACATGCTCAAGTCGTGGGGAAAGCTCAAGGTTGTCTCAATAAAGCTCTTTAAGACGTTTCTCTCCCTTCTCGTTTTTCGACGTAGTTTCATGCAATCTCTCCCTTTATCACGCAAGTTACGCAGCATAAGAGGATAATTAGTTGTATTTAACAACTAGTCAACGGCACTTTCCCTTCATGCGCTGACTCATGCAGCGACATTATATCATTACTCATTTAGATTCAGTAAGAATACACACTAGTTCTATATTCATGATCGGATTTATTTTTATTGAATCGGGTGGTTTGGTTGGCTAGCTATCCTGCCCGTTAGCTGTCCATATATGTGGAAGATGCGTTAATCGGGGCGAAATTTATTTATTTGCGAATTGCTATTCAAAAAGAGCCTGCGATATCTGAAACGTACACCATTAAAACGTTAAGCTTTGGTTTCGAGTTTATCCGTACTTTTGGCACATGGTGAACGCATCCGTGTGAGACGAATGATATTATCCGCCCAAGCAAACATGCATATATTGCAAAATTTGATACAATTTATAGAGCATGTACCCGTAGTGACACCCCGTTTAAGCATCCCGAATCCGCCCTGGTATTAGCATAAAAATGCATTGCGTAATTTCGTCTAATTCACAGTTAGCGGGCACGGTGACCGTGTAAACGCAAATCTGGTCGTGATCCAAGGACGTTCCACATCCAAAGACGTCTCGAAAAATGACAAGTCGACGTTGCCAAGTACATCTACGCGAAAAATATACGTGCAATTCTCTCTAAGCTTCTCCTATATCCTTCTCTAGTCCTAAAATTTATGTATCCGGCGCTACGTGCTTGCATATATGATTTAGATAGCAAATGCTTTTCTGAAGTTATGCACAACTATAGCCGCGTATCACACGGAAGCGAAGGACTCGGGGTCGAAAACGACCCGTGTCGATAAACGACACGGGCCGTCGTTGAAGACGAGGGTTCACACGGAAACGCTATTGCGTAGCTGTGAGGCTGAAGAAAAAAAATACAATGCGTCCAAGCGAACAATGCGAAATTAACAATCAAAACTCTTGCTAACTGACTTCCAACCAAAGCTCCAATATTCTGTTTACTTCGTTACTTTATTCTGTTACTTTCGTGTTGTGACGTACTAATTCCCAACCCGATTCCGCGTTCACCGAACGCAAAATGAACCAGAGAACGACCCGAGTCGTTTTCGTACCGAGAAACACGTCCGTGTGAACGCTCGTCCCCGGACGCATTTGACGAACGGGTAGTTTTCGACCCGAGTTCCTTCGCTCCGTGTGAACGCGGCTATAGTTGATGCATACATTCAGAAAAAGATTTGCTATCTAAAATCATATAATGCAAGCACGCGGACGGATAACATAAATTTAGCATAGAGAAGAATAGAGAAGCTTAGAGAAGAATCTGCACGTATATTTTTCGCGATAGATGTCGACTGGCAACGTTCGTTATAACACTTCAACATAATGTTGAAAGGCAGAGCGCAGTGAGGTCCTATACTGTACACGGGACTTGTGCAGTTTGCTATGTGAACACCTTACATGTATAACGCGTATATATTTGTCGTATCTTGTTGCACAACAAATAGTTCTCTCCGTCCGCGCTCTCTCTCTCTCTCTCTCTCTCTCTCTCTCTCGTCTCGTCTCGTCTCTCTCTCTCTTCTCATCTCTCTCTCGTCTCTCTCGTCTCTCTCTGTCTTCTCTCTCTCTCACTCTCATCTCTCTCTCTCTCTCTCTCTCCTCTCTCTCTCCTTCTCTCTCTCTCTCTCTCTCTCTATACTATATATTTATATATATATATATATATATATATAATATATATATATATGGTGTCTTCCCATTTCGCCATTTTCCCACTTCGGCCATTTCCATTTTGCCCATTTCCCATTTCGGGCCAGTTTCCCATTTGCGATTTTCCCTAACCTTTGCCATTTTTCCCCATTTCGGCCATTTTCCCATTTCGCCATTTTCGCCATTTCGCCCATTTTCCCACTTCGCCAGTTTCCCATTTCGCCAATATTTTATGTGCTTCCACCCCTGCACGAAATTAATCTTTCATTCTTAAAAAAGAGTCATTTCTTAGGTTAGGGTTAGGGCTAAGGGTTAGGGTTAGGGTTTAGGTGCCTTACATGATCCATATGTTTGAATATGTACGATTTCGCGCTCTGTTTCCTTCAAATAAATAGTTGACTCTCATATCTAAAGATTCGTTATTAATTTATCATTACAGAGGCCTACTTTTAGCCACCTTGAACAAGGGGTGGTCCGGGAGATAGGACGAAATGGCGGAATGGGAAACTGGCGAAACGGGAAACTGGCGAAATGGGAAACGGCGAGTGGGAAACTGACGAGAATGGGAAAATGCGAAGTTGAAATGGCGAAACGGGAAACGGCAAATGGCGAAGTGGGAATTTTTAATGGCAAATGGCAAATGGCGAAGTGGGAAAATGGCGAAATGGAATAAACCATATATATATATATATATATATATATCGGGGTTAATAATGACAAATTGTCATTATTACCCCCTGATATATACATATATACATATAATATATATGTATATATATGTAACCTCGTACTTCTAGGGTGTGGGGAAAGAGCCGTAGGAGTGAAGCATAGCAACAGCGTAAGACAAGAAGTAAACACGAACTAGTAAAGTAACGTACTACAAACAGCTATATTGGTCATAATGCAACAACAAGTAAAGAGCAGAAACGTAAGGCTGGATGCGTATAAGTAACTACACGTGCATGACAGTCAAACAAATGGAGAGCCTCCTGCGCCCTTAAATGTACCCGAGCTTGTTGTTTGACCTCCCTGGTCACGACGTGCGCCGGCTGCGGGTTATAACAGATTATTCCGCACTCCGGCCCCTCTGTTGACGTCGTTAGCTGATACCTATTGCTTTCTACTATTACCCTCCACGCTTTGGATCGCGCGCACCGACGAATATCTCATCTATTTCCCCCTGGCTTGTCGCCAACGCGACCCGCACGCAAATTTGCGATTCCCAAACCGTATAGCTATGGAAGAAAAATTGAGCAACGTGATTGGGTAGAAAATGTTTAGGACACGCCCCACTATCGCACGCTCACCATCTGCGTATTTTGCACCAGGGGCCTTATTTATTTTTATTTCTTATTATTTTTGGCTAATTTGTTTTTTTTAGAATTAGGGTTAGGTTAGGGTTAGGGTAGGGGTTAGGGTTAGGATCGGTTAGGGTTATGTTTAGGTTAGGTTAAGGTTAGGGTTAAGGTAGGGTTATAGGGTTAACAAATTTTTATATCTACGATTTTAGTATCTCCCTCAGTGGATCAGCGCCAGAGCGTTCGAAAGCCATACGTTGTTTTTACTTATTTTTCTCTGCGTTATGTAATTTCTTTTGTATTTTATTTGTTTCTGCATTTATTTGTTCTGTAACATTTGTTTATGTTCTGAATTAAATATATTTTCTTTATAATATTAGCTTAATTTTTAATATATTAGCTTGTTGATTAATAACGCGTGTCCTAACATTTTTCTAGCCAATCACGTTGCTCTCAATTTTTCTTCCAAAGCTATACGTTTGGGAATCGCAAATTCGCGACCCGCACGGCCTCATGCCCAAACTAACAGTAATTATAATAAGCTATGGTGAAACCAGCTCCGTTACATATATATGTATATATATATATATTATATATATATATATATATATATAATATATATATATATATATATACTGTGTGTGTGCGTGTGTGATATGTGTGTGTGTGTGTGTGTGTGTGTGTGTGTGGTGTGTGCTGTGTGTGTTGTGTGCGTGTGTGTGTGTGCGTGTGTGTGTGTGTGTGGTGTGTGGTGTGTGTGTGTGTGTGCGCGCGCCGTGTGTGTGTGTATCTGTGTGTGTGTGTGTGTGTGTGTGCGTGCGTGCGCGCGCGCGCGCGCGTGTGTGTGTGTGTGTGTGTGTGTGTGTGTGTGTGTGTGTGTGTGTGTATGTGTGTGTGCGTTTGAGTGAGTGTGGGGGTGTGACAATAAAAAGAAATAAAAATTTTGCTTTCATTGAATTATTGAATCAGAATTGTTCGACATGAATACGCTGCTCCAATCCCATTTGATGTCGCTTGTGGATGTCGCTTTACTGATACGCCGTACAATCGCCGTACCGTTACCGCCGCGTTACAATCGCCTTCGCTAAAATGTCCTATGCGTCCTACAACAAATATGTACAGTGCTGCAACATTCGTCAGCAAGCTTCGGGCAAATATGACCTCACCGTATTATAAAGCAGCCATTTTCCGAGCTTTTAGTCGAACAAACAGTAGCCGTTAATCTCGTTCTGCCCTGTATTGACGGACGAAGCCATGCAATTGAACGTTAACATGCGAGGCATAACATTAGGTACATGCGTACAACGCGATTCTACACCAAATGTATAATACTGCAGGTATTGCAGGTATTCGACAAGAGTGTATCGTGACAATTAATAGCGTCACATTATAAGTCACCAAAAAGCAGATAACGTGGCAATCCATTCAAATCCAAAGAGCATTAACGCTGTAGAAGGAGCGAGCACTGTGGAAAGGCTTAGCTTATCCAACTATTTTTAATCCCAGTAGAAAAATTCCAAACAAGGAAATCATGGGTAAACACCAGGTGTTTCCGGGTGAGGAGTTAGGAATTGCCGGAAGGGCACTGCAAACTCAAGATGAAGAACCTCCTGATGTCACTACAGATGAGATTTCCTACACAGAGTTTCTACAGACGTTTCGCGTGTGGATGCTGATGCTAAAGATTTCGGGACTGCTGCCTTTACAGGTGAAGAAACAGTCGGATGGACAGACCGTGTTAGTGCGTAGAAAGGCGAGCATCTCGTTTATATTATCTACAGTCTGGGTTGTAGTGAGCGTATTCAACCTTGCACGGATAATACACTATACCATCACCTACTACAGTACGTCCGAATATATGAATATAATAATGTGCGTCGTGTGGGCAATTCTTCAGGTGTATGGAACTGTCACACTTGCGTTGTTTCTACACGGATCATCAAAGGTGCCACCTCTCATGTACAGGTGGTGGGAGCGCTCGGGCGACGCCGTGTGTAAAGATGGAGAAATTATAATATTTTATAGAAAGCAGATCATGCTGAAGACCAGGATATGTTGCGCTAGTGTGTCCATTTTCATAGTAATCTGGTTGATTATGTCTATAATGACTGTGGTAGATAACCGTAAACTTAACAAGAGCCTTACTAACGTTCTGCTGCACCCATTACCACTGTTTTATGGTGACGATATATTGACAAGTCCAGCAGGTGTTTCTTTAAAGATCATCTCGATGTTCATGAATGGCATCATAATTAGCTATATCATTATCATGCCTCTGACGTTTGGTACTTACTGCTCGCTTCTCGCCAGAGATTTTGATTTTGTAACCGATAAGATTAATCAGCTTGTCTTCAAAAATGGAGAAATAACTAGCAAAAGAGGGCAGAGAAGGATGTCCAACCAAGCCGATCAGCCCACGTCCGACAGTGATAGAAGGTTATGGTCAATAGAGGAGTTACGTCTGCACTACGTAAAGATGGCAGATGTGGTCAGCTATATGCAAGCTCTCTACTCACCCATGATCTTTTTTAGTGTGGTTTTCTCCGTTATAACGATAATATTAATGACATTCGTGATTATATTTATACTATCTACCGTTGACGACTCGGGCATTATGCTAGTTGCTGGACTGATAACGATCACACTATTTATAATCGGATTGACTGTAATCATCCTCCAGGGAGCAAAATTTACGGAAAAGGTAATTTTGTAAAACATAATTATATGTTTAAAGTTTTATGTGTCGATAGCTAGCTAAAGATATTCCCTTAGAATTATAATATTATTGTTGGGAGAGACGTTGAGTACTGGCACACTGGTTGTAGACTAGGGTTGTATGGTCTGGGTTTGAAAATATAAGAGCATGCTGGAGTGGTGCCACACACATACCCTAACATGTGCTGAACGATATGATGTAATTGCTATACGTGCAAGCGACAGCAGACACGGTTGCTTTTCAATTAAAATTTCCTAGATGAGGTTTGTCGTTTTCTTATAACAACAATTTCAAACTGTAAATCTACTATTGCGATCATATCAGAATATTATATTTCGTGAAGTAAAGTAGCGTCTTTCCTAAAATGCTATTGTTCGATAGCCGAGTGATAAAAGAACTATATTGATTCTGTTTCTCCGTAATTAATATCTTTACGGACAACGTCCTTTTAGGCGCAAAGGCCAAAGAGTTGGCTTGAGAAGCTAACAGATCTCCCTCATCACGAAGAGTTACAGGTGATTAAACCTAGATTCTTTATAACGCTATATATTTATATATACGTGCGTGCGTGCGTGCGTGCGTGCGTGTGTGTGTGAGTGTGTGTGCGTGTGTGAGCGTGTGAGTGTGTGTGTGTGTGTGTGTGTGTGTGTGTGTGTGTGTGTGTGTGTGTGTGTGTGTGTGTGTGTGT
>NW_014577065.1:563711-566595 GCF_000485595.1 Priapulus caudatus | reverse complement strand
GGGTGTGTGTGGGGGGGTGTGTGTGTGTGTGTGTGTGTGTGTGTGTGTGTGTGTGTGTGTGTGTGTGTGTGTGTGTGTGTGTGTGTGTGTGTGTGTGTGTACGCGCGTGTGCGTCCGCGTGTGGGCGTGCGTGTGGGTAGGGATGCGTGCGGTGTGCGTGTAATCATGAAATTAAAATAATATCGTGGGGAGTAATAAGTAAGACTAACAACAGGTGCAGCCCCATGGACGAAAGCAATACATGCCGGCAATGAGGAGAATGCGATAATTATTACAAAGTCAATGGGTGTTACCAATATTTTAACAGCGCACGTCTAGCGCCAATTCCTTTCCGTTGCTTTCCAGAGAGGTCTCTTCATCGCCAAGTTGAATGCAAATGACGTACGTTTCACTGGTGCTGGCTTCTTCTCTCTCACGCGAGGTCTTCTTCTGACTGTAAGTGAGTCTCGCGCTAGATCTCGTATCATCATGAGCATCGCACGATGCATACATGTTTTACCCGATGTCATTATATGTGTCTGATTCTGTCGATGTACACAATTCTCATCATAGCACTTATTCTTACCATTCATATATATACGGGCTTTGCATTTTCTGCGCAGATATATTGCTAATAACTGGCTGTCAGAGATTCTTTGCTAGATCAGATGGCGACACTGTATCACATGCAATAACGTAGCTCACGCGTTAGAGAATTATTGTAAACTGTGAAGCTATGCCGTTCATACCTTTTACTTACAAATATTGAGCCAAGAAATACGTACCTAATATTAGCTTTTTCAGCGCTAGATTTCATGCGATATTATTCTCTTTTAATCGATATTAGTTACACAGCATGCGAGCTCTATTGACCCTGTGTAATGATCAGTTCACACGGGCATCGGCAAACATGCTATAAAATATCAGTGATTCCTCATATAACGTTAGAGACATTGACGACTTATATTTTAGCATAATGCTGTGTATTTTTCTACTTTACAGATAGGGGGCGTGATCATAACTAATCTGGTAGTAATCGTTCAATTTCACATTCAATGACTTTCAAGCAACTGACAAGTACAACGTTTTCCATGAACCATGCAGTCGGCATCTATCGATGACAACCTAAAGATCCAACAATACCCCCGCCTTGCGAAACGGCGCCAATTTACCTAATCTATTACAATATTCACATTATCTGGTTCATATAAATTGCTTTTTAACATCTCCCATAGTTTGCGCGTGACAAAATCATGAGTAAATTCTAAACTGGCAATCAAATTAATTTAGATATCCAAATGAACCCAGGTAAAAAAAAAAACTAAATATACAATCATTGAAACGTGAAATTATATTAACGATAGGGTGCACATAATCTAGGAATCGTTGACGATGATGATGATGATGTTGTTGTTGTTGTTATTTTTGTTGTTGTTGTTGTTGTTGTTATTATTGTTCTTGTTGTTATTGTTGTTGTTGTTGTTGTTGGTGGTGGAGGTGGTGGTGGTGGTCGTCGTCGTCGTCATCGTGGCGGCGGTGGTTGTGGCACTGGCGGCGGCAGTGGTGTGGTGGTGGTGGTGGTGGTGGTGGTGGTGGTAGTAGTTGTGGTGGAATATGATAGTAATAATAATAATAATAATAATAATATAATAATAATAGTAATATTAATACAGTAAACTCTCCAAATTACGAACGCGCTCAAAACCAAATCTCACGTTAGTCCGTACGAATTTTTAAGGTCCCAACTCTATCTAAGACAGGTAAGATTTGCCTCGAATATAGGCCCACCTATAAACCGAACTGCTCAGAAACCCGAACTAAGTGAACGGTCCCAATTAAGTGTAGTCAGCATTTTGAAAGAGTTGACTATAACAAAAACACAACAACAACAACAACAACTATAATAATAACAAAAATAGCAATACAAATAATCTTATTCTCTTTCTCATTCTCATTCTCAATTCTTATTCTCATTCTTATTCTCATTTCTCATGCTCACAACATCCATGCTATGTTCGTTGCCAGTGTCCACGCAGCTAATAATATAAATGATATTATCTATATAATCAAGTAGAAGCGAAACGGAGGACGTCCAATAAAGGCAGAATTAACACATAACGGTTGACGTTACGACAAATATGCACATATTATGTTACACGTATGTGATAAACTCAGGCGATATGCCTCGCTCTACACTTTTAAAACAAATAAACAATCAAATAGTTCAAGCTATATACGTAGAATATAGGATGAAAGTAGACTGATATAATTTGATCGACTGATTATTTATATATAATTATATATACTTAAATAAAATAAAGTCGTCGTCGTCGTCGTCGGCGTGGCGGCGGTGGTTGTGGCACTGGCGGCGGCAGGTAGTGGTGGTGGTAGTAGTAGTTGTGGTGGTATATGATAGTAACAATAATAATAATAATAATTATAATAGTAATATTAATACAGTAAACTCTCCAAATTACGAACGCGCTCAAACCAAATTTCACGTTAGTCGTACGAATTTTTAACGTCCCAACACTATCTAAGACAGGTAAGATTTGCCTCGAATATAGGCCCACCTATAAACCGAACTGCTCAGAAACCCGAACTAAGTGAACGGTCCCAATTAAGTGTGGTCAGCATTTTGAAAGAATAGACTATAACAACAACACAGCAACAACAAACACAACAACAACAACAATAACAACAACTATAATAATAATAAAAACAGCAATAAAAATAATCTTATTCTCTTTCTCATTCTCATTCTCATTCTCATTCTCATTCTTATTCTCATTCTTATTCTCATTCTCATGCTCACTCACAGCCACTGCTATGTTCGTTGCCAGTGTCACGAGACTAATAATATAAAATGATTTATCTATATAATCAATGGAACAACGAGGGGACG